>NW_017097871.1:0-389133 GCF_001412225.1 Nicrophorus vespilloides
ACATGTATTGTTATGGGAAAACGCGTTTCACATAACGAACTTTTTGCATAACGAACTTGCTCCTGGAACGAATTAAGTTCGTTGTGTGAGGCACCACTGTATTTTCTCTTCACAGATGTTTGCTTTCTCGTAGTAACAAGTACTTTGTATTATGATGAATGCATACTACGCGTTATATAATATCCAAATTTCCAAATCCCAGGTATATCATTATTTATTACCATACAAATATTTGAAAATAAATTAAAGTGACTCGATAATATATGAAAAATCGAATTTCTTCAAAAAAAAAAAGTTTTAAAACTACTTTCTTATAAAATTTATATCCATTATTTACAATACAATTTTGAAAATTTGTTAAATAAATAATAATCAAAAATACTGCAAAGAAAAATCGACAAACGTTTACAAAAAAAAGTATTACTCAATCGTTTCCTTGTTTTGCACATAAAACAAACTTAATGATAAATTAAAATCCAATTATTATTAATATTTGTTTAAGCCTCCGACAGCAGTATTTCAACAACTATTGATGATCAAATTAAAGGAGGTTCCATAGCTTTTTTCTTTCTATTAATAGTTATTATAATAAAACACCATTACTATATTAATGGAAAACGACTGTGGGCAAATTTGATCATCAATAGTTGTTGAAATATTGCTGTCGGAGGCTTAAACAAATATTAATAATAATTGCGTATGCCGGGGCGCTGATTCGGTCCACTGACTTTCGGCGTTGTTGATTAATCAAATTAAATGCGAATCGTCTGTATTGGCCTCCCCAAAATACCGCTGATTCGCGAAATATGTATTTTGTTTGCGCAAACCCTTTGTTTCCTTTTATTTTTGATTTAATTTTGCAATCGTAATTACGAGGGATGGCGCCATCTATTCATGTGCGATTAATTACTTTGTGTGCGTGGCATGGAAGATGCATCAGTCCGTAATCGATTAAAGCACTGTCAGTTTCCTCAGCAATATTTCACCCTTTCACGTGTTCCCTTTTTTTTAGGGATGTAAGTTTAGGTTTCTGCGGGTGAGAGCAAATTGCGTGTAAATTTTCCTTTCGGTGTAAGAAATAAGGGTTTCGTTGGAAAAGAAGGGGTGGATCGTGCAACGATGATACGAAATAAATCGGCACATGCTTTCGTCCCTTGTTTGGGCGCCTTTCCAACGTCGCGGACGTTCTTTTTTACTCAGCCGTTCCAATATTTATCCCGACATAAATAATAATTTGATCTTTGTCCCCTATGGAGACAGCCAGACGTTTGTGTTGTGCGTTTTAACATTTCTCGGTGATAAATGTCTTATGAGCATGTAAAGCATGAGAGCGATGCGGGGGTGGCGACGGTGGTGAGGTAACCCCCAGCGGCGCTGCAACCCTCAGCACATCCAATTAACGTTGAATGTATACGCGTGTCCTTAATTACCACGAAATGTGTTTTCTGATTGTTATCGCAATGTGGGAAAATTACAGCCATCCTAGGAGGGCGAGTGTCAAGGGTGGTGCAACTGCCGCCGCTGCAGACTGCGCGACCAAACAAATAATACGCTTTCAACAATTTCGCAGCTTAATAACCATTTAAACGTGTACCTAACATAATTAAACGGAAGTTGATCAACCGGTCATATCCCCTACTTACTAAATTTACACATCAAAAATATATTCAAACACGTTGTGACAACGCCAAACTGACGTACACGTGCTTACTCTTTACCTGCACGCCAGATGACGTTCATACCAAATTCAAGATTGTAACAAATTAATTTATATCCTATGTCCACACCCTGGATGACATGTGACATGTAAAAGCGAGTAAGTCGTAACAACTACTATACACTACTCAATTTAGTGTTTTAACTTAAATGAGCATATCTTAGGCCAGAAATAATTAAAAAATAAGTTGAGCATTGCAATATCTTATATAACAAATAGTACAGCTTCAATCCGTCCGGTTTTAAATTTCAAAACAAACTAAATTTTGCTTATTTTTATAAATGAATGACCAGTTTCTTTCTTTACAGTCACATCTCCTTTTTGGGCTGTTTTTTGTATCTACAGTTAAACCTCGTTTAGCGCTTTAGATGCATTCCTGAAGACAGAGCGCTAAATGAACCAGCGTTATAGGAGGGCATTTTAATACTTAGCAAATAGGGAACGGGTATACGCGACCAAAAATAAACATATTTTACTTTAATTTTAAGTTGTATTTATAATCATTTGCATTATAATAGATGTTTTATAGAACACAAACATTTGCATACAGAAATGTTGTGTTTATTTTTGTGATGAAGGTTCTGGCGATAAAATGGTGTAGAGCCATCTGTAGCTTTATTTTTCTTTCATTAAGCAAATGTTGGTAGCAGGCGATGGCACCCAAAACTCCTCTTCTTGCTTTTGCACTCCTGTTTGGATCATTCGCTACAATTTGATCGACAATGTTAGATATCATTTCTATAGTTTTTCTAAAAATATCTAAGTAGCAAGTTATTTTGGTTCATCGTCTTCAGAATCACTATTTTCACGTTCTTCAATTCCCTGTTTTACCAGTTCTTGAAGGTTGTTATTGGTAAGGCCTTCCCCAGAAACCTACAGTAACTCCTTAATATCCTGCTCATGTATATCTCAAACAAGCATAGATTCAATGAAATGCCTCGATAATTTGAAGCCAAGAAAATTTTAAGCTTTCTTAAGGTTTCCAGCAAACCCGCGATATAGCAAATCAGTCTTAATCGAGGCAGCGCTACTGTATTTATTTCTTCGATTAGTCCGTTTTCAAATTGGATATTGGCGGAACCTATTACCCGCACGATAAATATATATTTATAAGTTGAATACCATAATAATAAATTATTTACAAATTACAATTTACAACAACATCTTATTATTTAAACATATTTATTGTCTATAATTTGGGCTATATATATTTATTTACTCATTTTTATCGACCTAAGTATTTCAACTTTAATTCTATAATAAACCAAATATAATAAATTTTAAAATAAAGTCATAGGTCTTTCTGCCCTTTCTCTAATATTTTTTCTGTAAATCATTATAATAAAACTTGCATAAATAAAGTGAAATATTTTTCAAATCTCATTTATATATAATTTGCTATTTTTCTGTCGAAATTATTTTTACCTTTTAATTAATTAATTATTTTAATTTATACAGAACAGCTAATTTATATTAAAATATGACGTTATAATTACAAAATCATTACATATTGTTTTAAACAGAAATAAAAACTAGTTTGAGCTAATAATAGCCAAATTACATAATGATCATTTTGCTAATATTGTGGCAACGTAATTCCTCCTCAATATTTATTACAATAGCAGAAACATGAAGATGTAAACTAAAAGAAATACATTACAATGTTATAATCATGCTTCCTGTACTTTTTTTTTGTTATAAATTTTACTTCACTTTTATTTCACTTCACAACAAAATACAATGGAACCTCGCTTAACGAGTATAATCCATTCCAACATTTTCGAATTTTTACTCGTATAGTGAAACAATTTTCCCCATATAAATAGATACACGACAAGTCGGCAACGGACAAGTGGGCGACTGACACTTTAAAATAAAATTTTAACATATTCGCTTATGATAATAACAATAATTTATTAGCTAGAACATGTCCACTTGTCCGTCGGCGACTTGTCGCGTACCCTATTTATTTACCTTTTTGGGTAATCATTTATATATTTTTTTCTATTCATATTTTTATAGTTTTTCTTTTATATTACATTGGAACCTCGCTTAACAGGCACCTCGCATGACATTTCGCTTAACGAGCAAAATAAATTGTAAGGAAAATTACTCCAAAAATGGAACGCATTATATTATATTATTACATTAGTTTGGGTACGCGACAAGTCGGCTACGTACAAGTGGGCGATTGAAACTTTAAAATAAAATTTTAACAATTTCGCTTATAATAATAACAAAAAATTTTTATCCAGATAATAGTTTCAATTAAATTTAAATATCAGACACAAAGATAGATTCAATCATTTATTTATTGAGACCCGTGAATTTGATATTGGTTCTGTTAAAATTAAGGAATATTTATAACGTGATTAAATTGTAAATAAAATTAGTATTTTATCGTATCTTATACACTTATATAATAATTCTACTAGAGTATTATTCAAACATATTTTATTAATATGATTCAAATGAAAATACTTTAAACAAATATATTTTTTTAATATAAATTAAAAGTTTGTAAATACATAAAATGCACGAGTTGGGAAGCAGTGAGAAGAAATGGAATTGATGTTATTTATATAATGTTAATCCTATTATGTATAGTGCAATTGTCGATTGGATTCCCATCAGAGGTAGTAAAGATTTCCGAACTTTTTGTTTGCCTCGATTCCACTTGGACAAGGCTGAAGATTATGTTCACCCGACTTCGGATTGTTTGGAGTCCAGCCATAACGGTTCCATCCGCCAGCGCGTTTCATATATATTATGTCCCACTTCCTTCTATTTTTTTTTTCCTCCTTTTCTCCGTGTAAGAAGGCTACATACACACACACACATATATATATAAAAAGGGTGGATTTTGGAAGCGAAACGGAAGCGTCGCCGGCGGTAAGCAAGCCAGAAACATTTAACGGGCGAACTTTTTGGTTATTCACTAATGGCTGAACACTCGGTATAAATCATCCCCGAAACCACCGGGGCCGTCGAGCGCTATAAAAAGTCTGCCAGGAGGCGAAATGCCCGAGTGAGTAAAAAAAAAGAGAGGACTGTGAGAGGGAGAGAGGAAACTATACGAAGAAAACACGAAGAGCGCATGAAGGGAATGGAAACTGGCGAAAGATAGATGGGAGCAGGAATCCTACGGACTTAGTTCTGAACTAATTGCGAGGCCGGACACACGGACGAAACGCTGACTAACGCTAATTGATCCGCAAACTGGAATTGCGCTAATTAAGCGACAGATTTTCATAGGACGTGCAGGATAAGTACACTGTCCGTTCGTCCCTCCTTTTCTATTTTAATTAAAGTCTCGGTCCGAGCTAAATCAATTTCACTCCGCACACGTGAAGCGAAAACAGAAGAAATAAATAATGAAAAGAAGAGAGGAAAAAAAGAAACGAACGCAATAATGGAGGAAAATAGAGGAATCGGTTGAAAGCCAAAACCAAAAGCGACGGGGAGAAAACGGGTGGAAAAGAGCGAACGAATGATTGATTCTCCTTGGCCGCAATTAGTTTTCGCAAATCGGAAATGGCCGTTTTATAAATTCCGCTTCCGGTTGCGTCGGTATCCATCATCCGGCGTAAATGGCTTTTCATTGATTTTCATATTTACCGCCTGGAAAAAGTACACACAGGCAACATACACACACAAACACTCAAAAACAAACAGCAATTTTACAAAAAAAAAAAGCAATTAAAACGTAGCAATGAATTCAACAAATCACCTTCGTTTTATCCTTGAGCTAGACGGTGGCAACAAGGTTATGTAACAGAAAATATATCTGTCATCTTCGCAGTGTCAGTGTTACAAATGTAATACACTCGGTGATCCTTTACCTTGGCCTGAAAAAATTCAAATAATTGCTTCAACTCGAATACTTATTACACGATACCCAACAAATATTTTAAATATTTCTTAAATAACCATTCAGTTTCCCCAAATAAAACCATCATGACAAGTACTTAAAATAATCATAACTAAGTTATGTATCCTAGAACAAAACCAATTTAAATACTTTGAGAGAAATAAATGAAAATATGGTTTTTTTATAATTTAAGTATCTTTCACTTATTGAAAAAATATGTTCTTTAGATAAGAACATATTTTTTCAAGTCAAAAAGTTTTACAAAAATATATATTATTATTCTATTATCAAAAAAAGGTTTGGCATTATCTTGTCTTTTATATTAATATATCGTCAATTACAATATTATTGACTATATCATTTTAATACTTCCACGAATAAAGAAACGATATGATTCAATTAACAAACTTCCTAATCGTATCAATATTTTTCTAGTTGTATATTAGAAATTATTTGTAATTTACTCAATTACATTTTAGTTTGTTTTGAAATATTCAAACCGGACTATATTGATCGAACATGCACTATTGCTGTACTACATAAGACTAATTTCCATCAAATTCTAAGAATCTCTAAAAATAATACTCTTTAAGTTTGAACTCTAATACATCTTGAATAACTACAAATATATTAGGTACATATTATGAGTACAAATGAAATTGTCAGTTTTGTAATTAAAAGAACATTCGATGTTGGGACGTGCGGATGTAACATGCAATTGAGACAACAACCGAGCGTAATTCTTTTGTTTTTCGCCCTTTCGCCTGCCGTGATTCGGTTTGGAAGGGACCGCGCTGATGATGATCGTTGCATGGGTCGGATTCATTTCCGTCTTGTTCGGCTCCAGCGTAATAATTAAAGAGCGGTGTTCGGAGCTTGATGCTCAGGAGAGCACAGAAAGACAAGAGCTCGCGTGAAATATAAATGAAACACTTAAGCAGGCATCCCTCCGACTCACTGTCTGCCATCTCCGTCTACATCTCCATCCCCGTCTCTCGCACAGAATCACTGCATCGTGTGTGTGTGTGTGACTGTATTCTCTACATCCTCTGAGCTGATACTGATGCTGCTGCTGCTGCTCCGGGTTCCGGAGGGGCCCTTCTTTTCGTTTGTAGTTACAGCAGGGTCGAGGCGTTATTGACCTTCCCTTCAGCTCCATCCACTTGTAATCCCTTCGCGTCTCAATTGTGCCCATAATGCGAGCCAACCGACTCCAACCCCAGGACACAAACAACAGAAATACACACACACATACACATTCTCGCCACTTTCTCAGCTTGCACTTTCCGGCCGTGCCCTACTAAAAGAACTCCCGAAGGACCGGAAGCTTCCGGAGGGTTCCGGGTCCCGGTTGAATACAAAACCGGCGAAGGGAAAGAATATATATATATACGTATGTATATAAAAAAAATTTAGACAGGAGAATATGCGCCGATGATGGCCAGTTTTCTGCAGGCGCTTCCACTCCTGGGAGACGACCCCATCCCTCTTTCCATAAGCAAACGGATGTCGCAGACGATCATAAAGCGAAGTAGCGGAAGGGAAAAATATGCGCCTACCAAATTGCCAATTTATAAATAAATAAGTTGAGGCTCGATTAACTTATCAATGACGAATCATCTGTATTCTTTCCGTGCCCTTTCATGTCCCTCCGCTGGGATTACGCTTTTTCTCCCAGCTTTTCAACCCCTAATAATTCCCTTTGTGCGAGACACTGTGCATACATCTGACACACGCTCAAATTTGTCGTTTTTTATGTTAACGTATTTGTTTCTTTCTTCATCGATAACTTCCAAATTGGTGTTGTGTCATATTACATCCACACTATGCATGATGTGAGATTTAAATGTCAGGTGTACCGACAAAGAAATCTTGTATTTTAAGTTATAGTTTATAGACATTCTCCGATAACAATGAAACTGAATTGACAGCTGAAAAATCAATTATCTATGTAAAGATTATACTAACAATTTCAATCTTATGCTAAGTCATCTGACGATATTCAATAAAACTACGAAGTTTAAAATTCATTCACTAAATCTGACATCATAATGATACAAAAATTGCTCTAGTAACAAATCTTCTATATGAGAAAGTGCGAAATTTCAAAGTTTATTTTACGCACAAATATTGAAATTTGAAGGATATAAACTGATTCTTATTAAAACTTTTTCTAAGAACTATACCCAAAACAACTTAAATACTAAAACTCAATTGATATAAGAAATTATGATTATTTAATAAAAATCTTGTTAACAACAAAACCAAATAAAATGAAAACAATAAGTTATTACTCAATAATCTGTTAGCAACCATTAAATATGTTCTTAATTTTAACTCGGAGTGCGAAGTTTCGCTTAAAAAGAATTATTTTAGTTCACTACATATAACTTCATAATTATTATGATAATTCAGTTATTATTAGAAAATCCTGATACATAGGAATATATTAATAGATAGATTCAAAAGTTTTAAATCCTTATATTTAGCTTTAGTATAGAAATTTGGGTTAATACAAAAAACAACTTAAAAAAACGGTTTTCAAGAGATTCGAAAACCGGTTTTAAAATTTTCACAAAAAAAATAGAGAATTTTACAACTTATTTTTATTGCTCACGCGGATTTATTGCACATACAAAATTCACAGAAAAAGAAAAAACTCATTTTGTTTCAATTCACGTAACAGATACGATTTTGTATCAATATTTTTTTGTTTTTAATTTAATAATTAAAATAATTCTTTAATTTATATATTTTAAATCTTGGCTCAAAAACCGCTTTTTTAGTTAGAAAATTAGTTTTTCAAATTACATAAATTAACTTTAAAAACCGACAAACAATAGTAGAAATATTCACTTTAAATGTTAATAATGTTCATACTTATGCAGATAAACATTTGTTCATAAAATGTGATAATCAATCAAATTTCTTTGTTATTTTTATTAATTAAAATAATAACAGAAAAAAAACCTTTTTAAAAAAATATTTTCAAATAATACGTTTCCGTTAAATGAATTACTTTCAACACAATCATGTTTTTGTTTCAAATCACGGACTGTGTAAACGCAGCATAAATCGCTCTTTCATCAGCAACCCAATGCGAAGGACGTTTCCCGAAACAATAACTTGGTATTCTCGCAATGTTGCTCGATCGCATTTAGTGCTTTTGATTACGATAAAGACGTCGCCGGGGCGCACGGAAAAAAGAGGATTATAATAAGACGCGCAGCGTCGCAATTTAATTTCGAACGTCTAGACGCACGCGGCTGCTGCTGCTTTTGTGCTCGGGAATTCTTAATGCTTTAAATCGCAGACAAGATTAATTATTAGTCCGACCCACACTATCCGGACCATTTCTCTTTATTTCCCTTCGAGGCGAAAATGTTAAAAAAAAAACTCTACGTAAGGAATGGAGCGTTCGGGGTGTGCTTTCATCCAGCGCCACTTCTACTTCCGTTGCTCACATGTAACCTAGTGAATGGGAATATATAAATAAAGGAAGTGTTCCGAGATTTTTACTACATTCTCAACGGCACGTAACAGTTTTCTGAGTGTTCCATAACGAATTTTCACAAATCGTTTGCTGTTTCCGATCATCAGACTTTTCAAATTTTATGATTATCATCTAATAATGCAGTATTAATAACATTCCGCATTTAATGAGAATATATACAGTTATACCTCGATTTACGAAGGGACGCGTTCCAAGAATTTACTTTGTTAATCGAAATATCGTATCAGATGTAAATATACTGAATACCAAGAATGTGTGAAACTTGTATAGAAAAGTTTTATTAAGTAAATAGTCAACTTACAAACAATGTAAAATCACATTTTAGTATACGGGTTGAAAGTTGATTGTTTGAGCTTTTTTCTTTTTTCATTTATCAACCTATACACTTCTACTAAAATCAGAACAATTTTTACTAAAAAAATAAAATATTTTCAAAACATCTTCCTAAATTAACATTAGCAAGAACATTTTTAATTTTATTTGTTTTTCTGGATAACTAGGATTTCTAAATTTTCCGCTGTAAAACCATCATCTTTTGTATTCAATAAATATCTAAAATAATTTCTTCTGCTAGTCCAACTTCTGGTCATATTTTCAACAAATTCAATTTAAGCATTTATTACATTGGTAACTTCTTTTCGGGAAGTATTAATGTTTTCGAATCCTTAGAAAATGATAATAATCTGTTAATTACTCCACGTGCATATTTAAAAAAATCAACAATTTATAAACAAACACTTTACTCGCAATTAGAAATAGATTAGTTTACATTTCAATAAACAGTATTTAAAAGTCGCTACTCGTATAGTTATCATAATTAACGTAATCATTTAAATAGCGAGAGTAAAAAATCCGGATGCTCTAGAAAATGCTAGTCATGAAATTTAACTTTGATTTGTGTTTTCTTACGCATGTCGTGTTATGAAATATCGTAATATTTTTATTTGTAACAGAATACATAGTGTATTATAGGGATTTTTTTCTTGAAATTACTCAATGAACCAGTTCAGCTTTAAAATGGTATCATTAATACGATTTTTTTTTAAATAAACTATTAATAAATCTTCAATAATTATAGTATTAAAATTATTTACTCAATACATTGTACATACAAAGTATCATGGACAATAATTTCAATAATCAGACCCACCTAAATCCCGGACTAACTAAATACATAAAAAAAATAAACCGCACAAAATGAGACTTGATTGTACAAAGAAAAAGTAAACGAATCTATTTATATTATTATAAGCTTGATAAATTTTCAATCTGGACTAGGGATGATCGAAAGCGTACTATGCGAGGTATTGCTGTATGTGTAATAGGGAAGTATCGTGTGGCCAGTTGGAATCGATTTCAACAAACATTATTCAACTGGTACAATTATGTCAATAGTTGGAAATGGTTCTCATGAATGTAAACACCGGCATTGTAACATGTCATTCAATCTGTTATTCGTGTCAAGCAAAGTAACAAGTAGTGACCGAAATCTAATATGTTATTGTACATTCAAGCAAGTGGAAATGGTTGTAATTTATAATGTGCACGATAAGCTTAGTGCACATTGTTGTCATGACGGAAATCATCCTACAAATAATTAATTCAATCATATTATTATATTTTTGCTGAAATAAATATGAAAAATCACCTGAACGAAATTTGGCACCAATTTTGACACTGCCTTAATATCAAGGCTTCATTGTGTGCTTGCGATGCATTCTTGTCTTTTCGGAAATTATACAATAAAATATGACTGAAAAGAATGTACTAAGACAATAGGTGGACAAAATCCGTAATCACTTAGGAACCCAATATTTTCTTAGAAATTCGCAATAATTACGACCAGTAAAAGAATGATATTTTTTGTATATTTTCAATAATCTTCAAATATTATAGAACAGAGTTTCTCAACCTTTTTGCCGCACGATCTAATACAGTGGAACCTCGCTTTACGAGCACCTTGCAAAACAAGTATTTCGCTTAACGAGCAAAATAAATTGTGATAAAAATTACTTGCTTAACGAACATAACGTGACGAGAGTGACGAGAAGAAGAGAAGAAGAGAAGTCCCGGATTGTCACTATACGAGTAAAAATCTGGAAAATTTGGGAACGTATTAAACTGGTTAATTGAGGTTCCACAGTATATTTATTTGTAGTTGTATTGCAAACCAAACGCTAAAACTATATTCCTCATTTGACACAAGGTGACAGCTGTCATTTTGCGATTGCTATTAGAAAACCGAAACATTTGTTTGTTTTATATTCGGAAGCTTAATGACTCATAACCATCAATAGATAAATTTGTAAGTCTTTATTATTATGAAATATTAAGATTATTCAACATTAAGTAGTAAATATTTGAATTAACTAAATAACTACATTTGTAAGTAAGGAATAATATAAAATAAACATAAAAAAAATAATGTCGAGAAAAAGTAAATACATACAAAAAATATAAAACTCTATAAAGAGAGACAAATAATTGTGTGTACTATTTTTTATTTATATTTTGCTTAATTAATTTTTTTTTAAATGTTTTGAAATTTTCAAACCGGACTATAGTGAATCCGAACTACATGATGTATAAATTATAAAAAGCATCACTGTTCAGTTGTGAAGAGTTCGATAAATATTTCTGTATATGTAATAATGACGCAATAAACGCAATTAAAACTTAATTAATCGTAATTTAATATACTCAACTGATGTAAATAATACTGAACGTATGTATTTATTTGTAGGCGGGAAAAGCAAGACGCAAGCTGCAAAGTTCAAGGTCGCAACCTTTGTGCAACTCCCCCCCCCCATCTTTATTCACATTCAAGGGATGATTATATCAAGTCGTGACTTATTTGTGACATTATTCTGTATATACCACTTTTTTTGTATACGGCTTTAATCCTAGAAGGGGGTGCAATATTTTCATTTTCGATTTCATTACGATCCGCCCCACGAGAGATTATTCATTGGGGTCGGACGTAAAGTGAAAAAATATTAGCGCCAAGAGATGTATATCCATCCATCCAACTCCCTTTCCACCCAACTACAACCCCCAACCCCGACGCGAACTTTATTGCGCGACGAGTGTTATATATTTATTATTTACTTTCTCAGGACAGGCACTCACACGCGAAAAGTTGTCCCATCACTTTCTCGCAACTCTCTACGACTCAGTTTCTCTCTCACTCCCTCGCTCCATTCATATTTTTTTAAGTCCTACGAACTTTCACGTATTTGACAAACGCATAAACAGAACACTTCATCACGCGTCCATCCAGTAAATCATAAGTCGAAAATAATCAAACATAAGAGATATGGTAGATGAGGAGGGACAAAAAAAATGCACGAAAATAGATTGCTTCAGAGGATGGAGGAGCAAAAAGGAAGAGGAGAATATGGAATTCAAGATAAATAAATTGCATCTTCGGGGCAGGGTTGTTTATCTCTCGGAATGTATCTTCTAAATATGTATTATTCCATGCGTTCCCTGCACTCGTTTATACAAAATAAATATTGCGAATCAATTATTTATAAAATGAGTGCAAAAAAAATGAGTCGTCCTCTGGGCGCGCACTTCGTTCTCTACGCGCGCAAACCCTTTGTTTTCTTCATTGTGCAAAGACAAAGGTCCCGTTGAGAGTGAGCGAGAAAGAGCAAAACAACAGAAGAGTGGACAAAAAAAAATTGTAGGAGAGAAAAGCATTCTGTTCTCTCGCACAAAGGTTCTGCTGCGAATTAGAATTACGTTCTCCCCTCGAGTTTTTTTTTTGTATGTATAAAGCACCGTTTGTTTCAAGAAGTCCTTACAAGATTCACCCTCGTATTAGACCAGCTCCGCTAAATTAATCCAAGCTTAATTATGGTTCAAACGGACGAAAACGTGTTATACATACACGCATTTAGTCACTTATCTTTAAGTTGTAGTTTTATTTTTTTTTAATTATCAGAAAAACTCAATATTAATCAAAGAAAAGTAATACATTGCATTAGTTCATAATACATTATTGTATACAATATATCTAAGTTACATAATGCTGAATCTTTACTATGAGTGACAGAAGACATAATTATCTGTCAAGTTTTCAAACTAACATGTTCATATTGTATAGTAACAATTGTAGTTGTCAGATTTGTTTCATTATCTCCATGGTTACTATAAGTAGTTCGTAGTCCTGGTAGATATTTGTATCGCACATCTATAAAATATATATATTTTAAATAATTCCCAGTTTGTACTTAACGCTGTTTATACAATTATGGTTCAATGTCTGTGTTAGAATATGTAAGGTGGTAGTGATTTTTTTAATTAATCTGGTTATATGTTTAATTATTTTTTAATTATATCTTTATAAATATTATATAAAACTAAATAATATATATTTTTTCTCGGATAAACGAATTGCGGCACAACTGCATGTCTTCAACACTGAAAACAAAACTAGTTGATAATAACTGGAAAATTATTCATTACATTTACATTACATTCACTTGCAAAACATGAGATTTGATTGACAACTATGAATAATAGTTTCTGAAACATCTTCGACAGAATGAATATGAATTTTATTGATATATGTAACTCAATTTAAAATTGAATTACAACAATTATAGATGTGTTAATCATAAAATGGATAGAAATATTAAATGAAACATTTAAAAAAATCCATAATATTCGAAAATATTTGTTAATTTGTTTTTGCCGTAATTATAACCAATTAATTGTGGAATAAGCGATCATTTATGTATATAAACAATTTTTAGAATTTTGTTGAAATTTAGTTTGCCTTGAAATTTTCAAACCGTGTGCATTGATTGAAGCCGCACTATACGAGGTATTGTATACGTTTAACTTTAATTTTTTGAATATTACTATTTATTGAATTGTTAATTTAAGTTTTGAATTCTTTAACTATTTGTTTCTTTTTTTTATTTAGAAACTTTTTCAACTTCGGTATTCCAGTTCGAATCAAAGCTGGTCGAAGTTTAACGCTGGAGCAGCTGCCACCTCTTAGAGCCAGCGAACACAGACATCAATGTATGAAATTGCGTTGTAGACAAGTTCGGAAAACAAGTTTTCAATAGAGCCGTGCATTCAATCGCATCCTGAAATGTGCATAATAGACTTTTGCCTGCAATTTGTATGCAATCTCCAAATGAAATCCCTGTAACAAACATATGAAATATTATCATCGACAATTTAACGGATGATTATCAGGCTACCTGGTTTAAAGGTTCTTAGTGCACTTAATTATAATGCGTCTGTCGTGCGTCGGAATTTCGTGGTTAATGCGTTCGTGGCGTGCACGATTTTGTTTTTTTTTATCTGTTCGTTTTGTTGCGTCAACATTTATTTTTCTTATTAATAATGTATGAGCGTGCAGAGGTAATTTGTAAGAGCGGCAGTTTCTAAAAGCAAAGTTTACATGTGCGCTTAAGTGTGTGTTACGTACACGTTAAGTTGGCCGCGCGAGGGCGAAGGGAGCGGCACCACTTAAAGGGCTCACGCACAACTATCTTCTGTGTGTGTGGCGAAGTGTGTACACTATATGGTTCCCAATGAAAAGCGGTAGCTGTGCACGCGCCACCCCTGTTACATGCTGTACTTCTATTCATTCCTCCCTTCCTTAAGCCAACAAAAATACTTGCGAGTCGCTCTCTTCAGACTAAGAACGACCAGCAGACACGCACGTTTAATCACCTGCCCTCTGCGGATAGGGTCCAAAAGATTTCTGTTTGATTTCATTGGGAAAGGCAGGTATATTATGAACTGGCACGATAATTCCATAAAGTATGATCGATGGACGTATTACTATCAAATATTGTTGCTTTTTAACCTACCTCCATACTATTCATTACATGTCTGTCAGTTATACCAACTGTCATGTACACTTGATTGAATAGTTCTGTTTTGGACGAATGACCAAGTTGCACGGGTGAAAGGAAGAAATCGTTTTGGGGTTTCAAAATGGCGTTTATTAACTTTATATAACATATCTTACACTTCTATACTAAACTAATACTATTCTACTAATAATGATCTTCTTCATGCTTAACTCCTCCAAGCTAAGCGTTCTTCGCCAACTCCATGGTGTACATTGTTGCCACCTTTCACAACCATTGTTGCGATATAACAAGTTCAACAGTTTAATAACTTTTGAAAGTTAATGATTATTTCTTGTTTTAACTCTTTGAGGGGCGGTGGTACACGCAATGTACTACATTTTGAACATGTATAGAACATTATTATTCAAGGGATGATTATACCATCCGATGTTGATGAAGTTGTCTGATTCAGTTGTCTAAAAATTGGTTGGGTCTAGAAATTTAGGAATTTCTGGCCCTTCAAAGCCCTTCTGGCCCATAATGATATAATCCTTTACTAACTTCCGTTATTTGATAAAACTGACCTTTTTAGTAAATATATTGATATCTGAATTATGATCTATCTCATTATTTTTAATATATTGTTATTTAATAAATGGTAATAACTTTTATCAACTAATACAAATAAAATAGTATTATAAAAGTACAATCATTATTTATTACGTAAGTCATTATACATTTACATTAAAACAAATTACATTGTCAATGTATGACAGCTTATTACAATATAATGCTGAATAATTATTGTCCTAATTAGTTATTTTATAATTGATAATGTAATTACTATCATAGTTATCTTTCCATTACAATTATTAACTAAAATGTAATTTTGTAACATCATATTCTATTAATATCCAATTAAAAGGAAATTGTAAATCCACTAGATTGAAGCGTTTCGGACTTTGAACACTAGATTGATGATATTAGAGCAGTTTATTATTTATATTATGCTGCTTTCACACTATACATAACGTAGATGATACTAACATACAAGGAAGAACAACATTATTTAGCTTACATTTAATCACCAATTGTGGAAAAAACAACGAGGATAACTTGATAATTCGCCCCAGAATGGATTTTTATTTTGACAAAATTAAGTTGGGCTACAAAGGGTCAAGGAGGCAATTCGAAAGTCTACGAAAAATCATGCTATATCAACATCAGCATTTCTTAAAACGGTTTTGGACAAATATAACAAAGACGTGAAAGCTATGCCACTTAGTAACAATACTGTTAGCGGAAAAATGGATCTTAGTAAACTTGTGTAATATTTCAATTATGCAGTATCAAGATGAACTCACAGAAATGCAAAATGATGAGTCAGTTAAATGGAACAATGAAATGGATTTGCGAAGAAACAGACCTTAAATATCCAAATTCAACCAAATGGTCAAAAAAAACTATTGTTAGCGTTTCCATTTTAATATTTAGCTGAATGTGGATTTGCTGCTAAAAAAATAATTCGGTTGGGTAGAATTGGAACCTAACACAAAAACAGCAAGCCTCAAGCGCAATTATCTCACTAAGTTTAAATAATAAATTATTACTAATAATTAAAATAATATAGAAATATCTTTCATTCAAATTGAATTTCAGTTATTTTTTCAATATTTTAGAAAAACTTAGGTAGGCACAAAAAAGGTTTGGAAACACTGATATACACTATCATAGCCAATACATTAAACTACATATTATTTTTTTACATACATTCAGCACGATGATGAAAACATGATTGAGAAAGATTTACTAATTGCTGACAAATAATTTTCTGACAGAAACATTTTATTAAATTAATACGACGCAAAAAGTAATGAACCGAATACAATTCGATTTTTATGTTGTATGCATCCCACATTGCTTATATGTAGAAGAAATTAACATATGTCAACGTTACAATAAGATTTTAAATTAATTAATAGTTTTACTAAACTAATTATCAGTCATATTTATAATGATAATATAATATCATCTGGATAGGCGTTTTTCAAGCTGAAAGTTTTCGATTATTGATATATTTTTTATTTTAAAATTTAGAAAGTTAACTTTCATTATTAATATTGTATGAAAATGTTTAATTTTTTGTTTTTATTATTACAATAAATATTTACCACACACGTTTAATAACATACTTGAATCATTTCAATGCGATCGACTGTACTAAATTAGGATGAAAAAGGAGATACGGTGTCATTTCCTATCAAATCCTGCGTTCCACAGGGAAGTATACTGGGACTCCTCCTTTACAAAATTTACACGACTGATTTACCAACAACTACAGAAATTATAGTTGCACCTTATGCTGACCGTGCTTAAATCAAATTGGAAAATGGCAAAAAAAATATGATAAAATCTAATGAACAGAAGCCCAGTCACGTAACATTTACCCTGAAAAAACTAACCTGACGTCAAATGCCTCGGTATAGTTTTAGATTTCCGACTAAGATAGTTTATAACATAATAATATTGCTTGCAAATTTCATTAGAAAATATTATCTACAAAGTGGGAACAGCCAGCAATTCAAATATTGACATTTTACAACGTTCTTAATCGAAGTGTCTGCGTACCCAGGTGCAAGCTCCCTGGTATGTGCCAAACGACATTATATACAATGACCTCCAAATGAACCCAGTGAAATGTGAAATTATGACATTTAGTGCGTGATACCAAAGCAAATTGGAAAATCACCCCAATATTCTAGCTATAAACATACTAGACAATAGTGAAACACCCCACGGACTAAAAAGGCAGAACAGCCTTGATCTAGATTTTTTTTACGCAAATATAATTACAAGCTTTACAAATGTGTATGTGAAGAGATGACCCAGCAATCCGACTTCATATATATCATAAATAGTTATGCACTCACAAACATTTATTTATATTATATTTTGTCAATTGAAAAGTTTCAATGGGAAATTATTTCTTTCATTTTCGAAACTATTTAATCATTTTCAGTAAGTGGTAGATTGCAAATAAAGAAATAATCTATTAAAAAGTAGATCTTTTTTACACGAATTTAAACATTTTTTATTCTACTTTATTTCAATACCAATAATAAATTATATTTTCAAAGTTTAAAATATTTAAAATCTGTTTTCTCGAGAAATATTATGATTATTTTAATGTTATTAATATTATAATATATATTTATTGCAACAGTGACACATACAAAAAATAAAATAAATGCATATTAAAGAAAACCCAATCAACTATTACAAAGAGCTATTGTGTTATTAATATTTTATATTGATAATTACTTAGAAGATTTTCTTATCAATAATTCTTAATTAATCGTGAAACCATTTAACAAATTATCAAATTATAACGTTAAAATCGGTAATACTTGGGTTGATTTACGAGCTGCACTCTGATAACTGCAAATGGCATAATTTAATTTGAAGTCGATATGGAGAAAAGAGAAAGAAACGAAACTACCGAAGTGCTTATTGAATTTCCAATTAACTCCCCTCCGAAATGGTAATGATCGGACTTTTTTTTATTGGTTCCATTCACTCATTCATCATGTCAGTGTTTGTTCGAAATAATAATAAAAAAAAAAGGAGAGGCTCCAACAATCCCAGAGGAAAGAAATTAATTGGGAGCGAAATTGTTTGCGGAACGCAATGAATTTTCAACTGCCCCTCCAGATATATTTGCTCTAGGTTTCCAGATTTTTGTCTCGCTCTGCTACCTTTTTTCTGCTTCTTTATTATTTATTCTTTTTTTTTTGTCTTTCGACATCCCTGGGAAATTTAATTCGAATCATTGTTCGCTTAATTATGTTATCTAAATCCGATGCGAGTTGAGATTCTCGTTTTCTCTTTTTATTTTCTGTTTTTTTTTTCAAAGTTTTGTAAATACTGCAGGAATCTTTGTCGGCGCAGATAGACGGAGGGTTTCAATTAATTGTTGCTAATCTCTGCTTCGTCGACATGTTATGCGATAATCCGAGAGCGGGTGGAGGAGCGGAGGATTAAGTTTAAGAAAAGTTCGAGTCTCGTCCTTGGCCGAGGATCTTCAAGCAGGAGGTTCTGAGACGTTAATCCGTCCGCCGGGAGATTGTTTCCCCGTTTCCATTCAATTATTATTGAAGTCGCGTATCTGATTCAAAACCGACAATCCCAGAATAGTGATACTAAATCGCAGCTTAAAGAACTATATCAAATGAAATGTAGCAAAAAAAAAACGTACTGAAAATACTTTTCTTATGCTTTTTATTTCATTATCCTGAAATATTTTAATAAGAAAATACAAATTATAAGAAATAAAACGTTTTATTAACGAAAGTATTACAGTCAGGTATCCCCGACTTACGTACTTCCGGACTTACGAACAAAATTCTAAAAGTTCTGATAAAAGAGTGATAAAAAATTAAATATCCATACAAAAATTGATAATTTCTTGAATATATAATATTTTTGGAAGATATACTCTCTGTTTTGTTGAATTTGCATTTTTAGTTATTTTGAAATTTTTAAAATTCTCCCCGACTTACCAACAAATTCGACTTACGTACAACCCTTTGGAACAAAACTAGTTCGTAAGTCGGGGGATATCTGTACTTGGTTTTGTAATTAATATATTAGAACTTATTTGTTTATTAATAATATTGTGGTAACATTTCCTTAATTAAGAAAATATTTACACACTGCAATATAATTATAATTCAAAGAAGTTACTTGAAACTTTACAAGTTACTTGTAGAAATACTTTTAACACAAAATTTAAATGTCCATCGACATTTTATGAACATAAAACGATACTTGACAAGTTATTTGGCATGTATGACTTCATCCAGAGCTGTCTGAACTTTACGCAATAAATGCTTTACAACTGATGTATTGTCATGCGGAACTTTGATTATTATTAAAAATGTATTTTTTGTAATTATTTGCAGACTTCTAAGTCGAAGACTTTAAATATAGTGCGAATTGTTTATTTCATGTAGGCAACCTAATGTACATTTCATATGAACAAGTACTGTCACGCAACATTTTGTTATAAGTTCAGGGCCGGCGTAATATTTTGCCGCGCTGAATTCAAAAATACGCGCTGGACATGATTCAAAGATTGTGCTGGGCCAGTTTACAAAAAATACGCGGAACCAAGCAAAAAACGTTTCTACTTCTATTATGTTCATATTATTACATATTATATAGGACCATAGAGTGTTATTAAATTCTCTAACTAAAGATTATTTAATAACAACTATAGAATTACTTAAATTATTATAAACATAAGATATATGAAATAACAACTCGCAAATATAAACAAAATCATTTATTATTATTAACAAATATTAATTGATCCTGTTTCAATGAAAGGGCCAACAAATAAAGTCTTTTTGCTAACATTTATTTATTTTTTAGAAAATTTATTTTGCAATAGTTAATATTATTCCTTAATATGATGATAACATAAACATGTTTCTTTGTTTATATGTGAGTGTTATAATAAATATTATTATTAGTATCGTTTAAAAACAAATATAATATTTTAAAATAACATCTTCAGAAAATCTTTAAAGTTACATAACATCGTCTATATTCTACTCTAAAACCTAACACTAACTAATTTGACTACTCAATGTAAATGAAAAATAACTCGCAATAGAGAAAAAGGTTTATTTTAAAATATATTTAAAAAATATAGTAAATTATAATCATTTATTTATACTATGCGAATATGAAACATATGTGTCAGATTGGTTGGTATACCCAAGCTACCCAATTTAATGTAATAACATCTAGTTCAGGATTGTCCAACCCGCTGCCCAATTGAAGTTTTCAGCATTTTATATTTAGAATTTTGGTGTACAAAATGAAATGTCATATTAACTATAATATAACAAAATATTTTTAATAAGTTCTTTGTTTTATTTTAGTATATGTGTGGCCCACCTAAGATCAGTAATTTTTTTTGTCAACCAAACGTTTTGAGTTGGGCACCCATGGTTTAGTTAGTAGTCATTGATTGATTATGATAGAAACGGGTAGTGAAACTATTACACACAATGTGCAATGTATCCAAAAGTGCCAACTATACAAATTAAAGAAATTTTGACTAGTGACAGGTGTCGACAAGACGCAGCTAAATTTAACCTGGCCCTTCATAGATGGAGGCATTGTTTGAAACCGGAAGTAGAAGGAAGATATAATCTCAATTACTTAAATAATACTAATCTTTGTATTTAAAATCAAAATATATTTTGTTAATTTAGTAAGCCGCGTACGAAATACAAATATAAACTTTTCCGGAGAGGAAGAACTCCAACTTCTGCTTCTTCAGAACAGCAACCTTCTCTTGTACCGAGCTCCTTAACTCCTTCACAGTTCTGGACCCGCACAAATATCTATCAAAACCTCGACGATTCGATCCGGTCTCCTCGAAATTCTGGAGACATCGTTGCACCGTGAAGCGTTGTTTTCAGTGTGAAATGTGGAATCCTAAAATTATGTAATCCCTTAAAAATTATCTATCTTAAAATAATAAAACAACAAAATCAACTCTTGTAAATGATGTCAAAATCCTCCATCTATTGTAAATAATTGTGAAATATTTTCTGTCAATAGTCAGAACTAAACATCACCAGCCTCCTTACTGTATTTTATTTGTATGACAAATATCCATCAAAATTTAACGGAAACTTATATAAGAATATTCATAAATATTAAAAACTAATAAATTTATATCAGTTTCTGCATATTACTTGTATAAGTGGTAATAAACTATGTCAAATTGAAACAAGTAACACAAAATATGCAAACACAAATTACATAGAGATGAAATACCACGTCAATAGAAAAGAAATTTTCTTCAACAAAAAGAATTTGTAGGTAATAATACTTCACAACATAAAATCACGATTAAGATATTATTGGTATGTTATATAAAGATCTCCGGTGCAAAGATTCATATACTTTTATTAGTGTTTTTTTTTGTAATCATGTATCGAAATCTATTTCTACACAATAATCATGTATCGCAATAAATTTAATTATAATATATGTTATTACATAAAAAATATATATGAATGTATTATGATTTTATAGTAAAATCTTTTTATAGTAACCATATTCAGTCTTCAAATATACTACGTGAATGAGGAAGTTAACAAACTGAATTCAACTAATTAAGATTGGACTCTTTGAAAGAACACTTCCGATTGAATTACAATAGACTCTGAACAACCAATGATATCTGAGTCATCTTCGTGTCTTTAAGCAATTACATTGCATTAATTACAATCAATTATTACATTTACATAATTGATTTGATTAACAATTATTTTCTAATTAAAATTTTATTAAAATATATGTTCTACTAAAAATCATTTAACATGTGGTCAAATGGAGAGTGCATGAACTTTAAACATATTTAAAGAATGGTAACGGTATCATCAACAGTTTTGCGGAAAGACTTTGCGGTTACCAGGCAACTCGAGGCGCATTGCCGTTCCGATGCTTCGATAAACATAATTTATTATAGAAACCATCCTTAAATCCCATATGAATATAAATGGATATCAATTTAAAATGTTATTTCTCTTTTCAATAGGTATGGGTTAACCTTCGGTTAACCCAAATAAGGAAAGTCCTAAATGTATCATTCTTTAACCATAAACCTAGCTATCCTTGTAGTGCGTTAGAGAAAGACGATTCGAGAGAAATAATAGCAATAAAAATAGGATCATCTTCTTCTCTAACAAAGCAGGTACATTTTTAGTGTTTCGAGTGTGCTTTCTCTCGTTTTATCATTGTTGTCTGGTGACTTGGTTAGCTTGTTGGCGCTCATAATAGTGGTGTTATAAAGGTGGACGTTTCGTGTCAAAACGAGTTCGAGTAGGTAAAATTATATGGCGTGGAAGGTGTCAATAGCCCCCCCGTACAATTTCGCTCGCGCTCAAAATAATACAAGCCAATAAATGCTATGCCAGGTGTTAAAAGGTCTGCGTGAAATCGGCGTGGCAGATTGCTCATAAAATTCGATTATATACCGGAAATATAGAACTGTATGCAGGTAATAATCAATTATAACAAGCTACACAATAACATAAATTACTTGGAATTGAAAAAAAAAAGGAAAATATGAACCATGAAATAATATTTATTATAGTTTTAACTTTGAAAAAAAATGTTTGCAAAATTAATTCACTAAATTTTATCAATACCTCGCATAATGCTGCTTCGATCATTCCGGATTCACTATAGTCCGGTTCACTATTAAAACGCAAAATTATTTTACTAAATTTTATACAATCAATACCTCGCATAATGCTGCTTCGATCAATCCGGATTCACTACAGTCCGGTTCACTATTATTACGTAAAATAATTTTTTAGTATATAAATGATCGTTAAGTCTATTTGTGCAGATTTTTGTATATATATTGCATTGCTATATATATAAGAACAATTATATTGAAATTTCTTTCTTTTATTATATAAACATATTATATTTCGAAAGGTCAATGGCCCTTAGCGGCAATTGACTTTTTGTTTTACTTTTATTTTCTTACATGAAAATACGCCATCGATTGCATCTATTTAGAAGGGGTCTATATCGCAAGCCCGACAACCGAAAGACCGACTATTGAAATCCCGACGTTCGAAATCCCGAGTGTATCGAAATCCCGGCTCGCTCAAAATCTCGACGTTCGAAATCCCGACTATATCGAAATCCCGACTATGTCAAAATCCCGACTACCATAATCCCGACAATCAAAATCTCGACAATCTAAAACTTAATCGGGCTTGCGATTGCCACCGATTTAGAAGATCCAATGTTGCTTGGAATAGAAGAATACTTAAAGCATCAAAAACACTCATTAGTTTCCAATAGTTACTTTATGTATAACAACATTGTCGATATTACTTAGATTACTCAATTAGTTAATCTTATCTACCAACCTTTGCGTAATATATAAATATATATCAAACGTACAAACTACTATTGTTTATTTGAACTGACAGGTCTAATTGACGTCATATGTACATAATAGTTGGCATACCTGACGGATAATTATACTTCTTACATTTTATATAACATTAAACAAAAAATATAAGAATGTAAATACTACATAATATATCTAACTAAATATATTTTTCATAAATTACTTACTATATTGTTGGATTAAGTTTTCTTTAACTATTGTTCTAATTATGTTTGTTTCATAATAAATGTATAAACAAACAAAATATAATTAGTATTAATCTTATATAATAGATTTGGCTAGGATGTGTTTTTTTATGTTACATAGTCATTTGTTTTTCTTCAAAGCGGTTGTGGTCAATAACTATGTACGTAATGTTTTTTTACTTTATAAAAAAATCTACTAGAAAATCATTCCATATAATTAAATTTAGCTTACTTATTTTTTTCAATAATTGCTTCATTTTCATAACTTGCTTTTTGCGATGTACTTTGAAATTAGTATCTATTAACCAGAGAATAATAATATGACTAGAACGTAAAACAAAAACCTTGAAACGTTAATAGACGAAAATCGTATTTTGTTTATATAACAATATCCCACTTATTCCGGCTTCGATCCGGATTCACTATATCACAATTTTAATGTAAATAGAGCAAATTAAATTTAGAACACAACAGTATTTTCGTACACAAAAATTATCAGTTTATTAGTCAAATTTATTTTTTGGTTCCTCGATTAGTCCGGTATATTGGTCGAACCAGACTATGCAAGGTATTGCTATACTTATGAACAGCGTGAATGTATCTTCAATTTGTTCTTTTGTTACATAAAGCAATGATCATGCAATGTTATAATAATTGTGAAAGTGCGTTATGTTTTTAAAAAGCGTCACGAAAGAAATTTCACGTTTCTTTTTCTTTGTAAATGGGAGAAATGCATATAGTTAAAAAAAAATAAGCAATCTAATGAATACAAAATCACCAGGATGTGAGTCTCGTAAACTTTGCGAGCGTTGAGAAAAGGAAGCGAATTTTACCATAACTCCGTGCGGTGCATTAATGTTTCCCAAATTTTTAGAAATACCCAAATACAAGCGTCAAAAATAACAGCAATTTAGATATTTATTCAAATTTACAAAACACTTACAAACTGGTTATTCACCTTCCAAAAAACCACGACAAAATTTGTTTGTTTGTTAATACTATTTACTATTAACCCATTTCATGCAAACATTTGTGGTATTTCATTTTGAAACTGCGATTGAACTTAATTTGTTCACTTTTAGCAGTTGGCACAACGACGATAATCGTTATGAGCATAGTCCTCTGGTGGTTTGCGAAAAAAAAAAACTTATGTAACTGCATGCAAATAGCGGTGAGTGAGAGATTTTGTAGGTCGTTTGCGCAAAACCCGCGTCCAATCCATTATCATCTTCGGAAATCTCACTCGAGCTAAGTGCTTTTTGCTCTTTTCATTGCGTTTCTGCGACTCTTTACGATTTTTTTTTCCTTGTTTCAAAAAGGAAACAACAAAAAAAAAACATAAACGCACGTAACAATGACTCGGTAATCTTTTATGCAAGTACATTTCCATTTTAGAAAATAAATTAAAAAAATATATAGAAAAGCGACGATCTCCGAATGGCGCCGAACGTGGGGCAGGACTCTGGGCCGAGCGTCGCGCGCTCCGTCAGTTCCTTTTCGTCCTTTGAGTGGTCACGTCCGACGTCGGAGCGAAAGCGCGCGAGCGTCTTCAATACGAAGGAAAACACGTTGAAAAGTTTGTGAATTTGTTTTTGATTGGTGGTGGCATTTCAATAATACTCTAATTGGGGATTTACTTGTTAGATAAGTGATGGTTAAGTTGTGATGTGTCTGATTGCGACTGGTTAAAAGAGAATATGGATACCACTTCCGTGATCGAAGGCACCGTCAAGTTTCGCGATGGGAAGAAGGTGAGATTCGAGCCATATATTCTAGGGGTTGTCGGAATGGAATTGGAAGTTGTGTTGTTGTCATCGACGTCTTCTACAGTTGTTGTCCTCAGACGAATCGAATACGTTGCATATTTCGCGTAATTACCTGCCGGAGTTTTGTTCCCAGTGATTTTTTCTGCCTGTCGAAACTACCTGGTATTTGAGGTGAAAGGACCTGGGTTCGAGGAAAAACAGAAGAAAAAAAGTACGCCTCTCGTGCATTCTTCTCATCTTCTCAAATAAAACGCGTCGTTTTGCGAGACCGGCAAATATTTGTAATGGATTCTTGTTATCACGCCATTATCAGTTTACCGCGCTCTTCAAAACCTTGGGTTTTCTTAGGTAACACTTCTTATGTGTCACCTAGGTAAAAAAAATCAACCACGAAGAGAGACCGCAAAAACGTATACGTTTAGATGAACGTGATCTTAAAAGCCAATTCGATGAATTATTTACAATGATTTAGCGCAAAAAGTAAAGTCCAAAGTTGCCTCTAGCGAAAACAAGTCAAAGAATACGGCAATTAATAACGAATTTCTGACGTTTTAATCGACGCAAAATTCTATAACCACATTTTTGTTACTAGTTATTTAGAGCTAAAACTGTATACAAAAACGAGGATGACCTTTGTCATTCAGCGTCTAATAGAAAGGCAGGATCCGTACACAAGAGAAACAACTCATAAAAGCTGCATAATAAACGCGTCGAGCAAATGCGAAACACGATAAAAATAGTACATCTTAACAAGTCTTAAAATTACATTTTTTTTTTTTTGCTGCAACTGGACCAGAACTTTGGGTTCAAAGAATTAGGTTCGAACAATATAATCTACCTGTTAATAGCATCCCGAAGACCTGTTAAAATGTTTCCCAACCTTACGAGAATATATTTTTTTTAGTAAAAAAAAAACATGAGTAATAGACCATTAAAATAATCGTTTATCGAAATCCTTGAGAGGTGATGCAATTCGGATGGTTCGATAAAACGATATTTCGCAAGCGTTTTCGATGAAGCAAAATGATGTTCTCCGTTCTTTTTGTTTTGCGGATGGAGGAAGTTTTTTTTTAAATATTTTTTTCGGGGAAAATATGTAAATGGAAATTGGACTAGCGAAAGTTTTCCGTAAATTAGTTTTTATCCGGGGCGAATCTTTTCGTGAAGTGTTGAGATTTCGGGCTAATTAATGGAGAGATTCCGATCTGCTCGGCCTTTTCTCCGTCTCCAGCTCGTAATGCCGGGTAACAGTAATAGAAAAAAAAAAGAAGTGGAAGCATACAGAAGGAAGAAGAAGATTAAATAACGCGCTGCGGAGGAAAGCGAGAGTGTTTTCAACTCGTTCATTTTTATGTTATGGAATGGAGAGCAGACGCGTACTGAAAGACATGTTTTAACCATTCTCCGGTAATTAGTTCTGTTGTTGAAAAGTTAAGAAAACTTATTGATTATAGTATTTTTTTGTTTTGTTGCGAACATGTAGGGCGATTAACTGGAGTTTCGTTGTAATCTCTAGTGAAAGAAGAGCGATATGTTTTGTACTTGTCATAACAGTTGAAAAGTAGGCAATTCATGTAAACGCTATCATTACAAGTGCGATTACGCACGCACAGTGCGGAATGTTCGCTTATTGTATGGTTATCATCCAATATACGGGTTGTTGTATTAACCTAGTATTCAATAAAATCCATTATATTTAGAATCATTCAAGTATATTTGCATCATGAGTATTCTTATTACGATTCAAATTTATATAGTTTCATGCAAGAAAATAAGATAAAGTATTTAAACTTTAAGCGTAGTAAATGAATAAGATTTTAGTGAAACTATCAACTCAATATAAAATAGTTACTCTTCCAAGTGTTGCAATTGTCTGTAACTAAACAATTGAAACAGCAAAGTGTCAACTAAATATGAAAATTAATTTTCATAATAGCAAAATTAAAATAAAGTTTTTGAACGAAACAACGAAATTTTGTTTATTATTTGTATACAATTTGTATATTCATATTTGTAAATGATTTTTCATACATTTGTGAACTGTCAAATTGCAGTTAACAATTTCATAGGAAATATTTGTATTGTTTAATAATTGAAATAAAAAAAGTTTATTGAATTAACTAGGAAAGTAAAATAATTTCAAAGGGCGGAAATTCCTGTATTCACTTTGTTACAGTTTATATTTTTTTTTGTTATGATTTCTATGTACCGATCATTTATGTATAAAAAAAATGTAGGTACAAATTTTTTACAATTTTTATTTTGCTCAATTAAAATTTTGTTTTTTTATATTTTTAAACCGGACTAAGTGAAAATGTTAAAGTTTAATATTTGAGTGGTTGCAAATGCATTTACTTAATGTAATATTTACTGAGTTCACGTGGTTCTATTGCAAGATATACAAGCAAATTTGCAACATAAGGATTTCTCATTGCCATGTTTATAATAATAACCTGCCCTTAATGTATACTAACGTTTATATATTATGTATCGTATGCGAGAGAATAAGATAAAGTAATATCGAAATGGATCGGTCCGTAATGGGATTTGCGGAATTTGCACAAACTCTCGAAAATGGATTGCACGGCATCGTTTCATTTAATACATCCCCAAATAGTCGGTGATTGATTAAGGTCGCAGCGTGTGGTCTACTTCGGGGGTTCGTGAAGGATGTGGAAAATATTAAAAAAATATCAAATTTCACTTCTGCTACATATAATACGTATATATATATATTATTTTTTTTCGTTGCCTCCGTCGAGTTTTCGAGATGATTGATGGAAAAACGTGGAAAATCCCTACTTGTGGCTGCAAGCATATTTTCGCTGTTGATAAATCCTTGCTTGCATCGTGCGAAGAGCGTTGGAGGAGAGCAATCCTTATCTCGGCCCATTTATCTGAGCGGTTTGCGCAAATAAGGACGGACATCTGTCAGAGGAACACGCGAAAGCGAGATGCAGGCTCGATAACAGGATTGACACCTTTATCTAATCTATATTTGGCTTTTCGTTGCAAAAAAACATCAATTATGCTTTAACTATTTGCACTCTTCTCTCTATATATTTTCTATATTATTATCGAGAATAAAATGTAAGCCTTAAATCTCCACTTTTATTATTTGCGGACAAAGATCGTGTCGTTTGCGAAAACAAGGATTTATTATCTGTTTATGCAGGCCGGACTTCTTGAGGCCAGATGTCGCGGTTTCCTCCCGCCTCTCGCAACCCTCTTGGAGCCGAAGAACAAACTGCTTCTTGTGCTCAAGCGGGCAATAAAATCGACACCCAAAAATAAATGAACATACTAAGAGACAAAAATAAATCAACATAAAATTGCGGATGTGTCATTTTTCTTTATTTTTTTTCTTGGTTACACATTCAATTCCTTTTCAAGTTTTTCTACTGTCTCCGATAACGATTCTATTATTAGACAAGTTAAATTAACGACAAGACAATTAACGCAGTTATGTAAGGACTTCGTTTCATCGATTACAGTTTCTATTTTTATACCTATAATTGTTGTTTTTCCATGTTTCGTTTTGTGAATAATATAATAAACAGGAATAATGTTCAAAGTTTATTTTGTTGTTTGCTGTTTTGTTTGTGTAACGTAGAGGAAATATATTCTTTTACATGCAGACCAAACAATCAATATGATTAAAATAAACATTTTCATTATTAAAGTGTATTGACCTGTCCATGTTAATCATAACATTATCGTCTTCCATTTCCTCTTTACACTCTTCTTCGGCGTCTAACAAGTAAAACGCGTTCTTGTTGTTTCAAGCGTGTACAATTTAATTGAGAGTTGTCTGAAATATTAACATGTTTACGATTGCGTCGCGGTAAACGTAATTATTATAATAACTCAATTTGTGTAACTGTATTTACATAGGAGTTACATATTGAAACAATGGAAGTTAAACAGCGTTTGTTAATGATATTACTTGGATGGGTGATCGGCTCCTTTTACCAATTACAAACAAATACTATATACTTAAAGACTAGTTTATCAAATAATTAAGAAATTATATGAAGAGTAAATATATTTACGCAATTCACTGTAGGAAGTATACATATTGGATCTCGAGACGACTTATGAAAGTTAAACAGCATTTGTAAATGTCAGTACTTGGATGGGTAACTTTCTGTACTAGTATCAGACAATGTAAAGAATGTAAATGAATGAAATAATGGAGGAAATATAAACATGGAAGAACGAAGGTTTACGAGGATGAGGAAATGAAAAGTTGAAAACGGTTCATTGTGGCGCATCTCAATGCGAGTCGTGTTGAGGAAAATGTAATGAAAAGAAAACGCCTCTCACTAAATTCAATTTGTAATGCGAGTGTTTCGAAATTAATAGCCTTTCGTCAAACGATAGTACCGGATCGAGATAACACCTAGGGGTCACGAATCGTGTTTATATGATTTACTGTGCATTCCTTTAACATTATCTCTTTCTCTCGCGTTTATTAGTGCCCTTTCTTTCTCTCTTGGTACATTTTGCCCGATCTCATTTTCAGAGGTTTTCACAATTAACGCATCCCAATTACAAAACATCGATTCGACGTGCGGGAAAACAACAAAAAAAAATAAACAACGAATCGGGCTGTTACTGAAATGAACCGATCGTCGATTGTTTTTCACGGATTTTAATTAATGCCCCCCTCGCGCTGACTAATTGTTTGCACACCTTTTCATCGATTCCGTTTCGGAGAATCGAAACAAAAGGGTTGGAGAGCATCGAGTCGGGAGTGAGACAAGAACTCTTTCAATATCCTCGTGGATAGAAAATAATGAAAAGAAACACAAAATAAAAAAATAAACGGTAGCAGTCTGCGGTGCTAATTGGGGGTGAGAGAGGTGGTCGTGGTTGTCGGAATCGACGCGCAAGAAGTGGGACTCCCCGATGAGAGACCTTCGTTGTTTTTGTTTTTCTTGCGGCGTGCGGAATTTCGTTCCGGTGTCGGGTTTGGGGGTGGCATTGGTGGTGGCGTCTGCAGAAGGGGGATTTGGCAGCGGTGAGAATAATTAATTAATTCCTTCCCGGATCGAAGGTTTGCGCCCTTCCCGCCTTTGTACGATACTTTAATTAAATTCATTAGGGAGCACAGTTTAGGTGCGCTTTTAACTAGTTTAATGCTCGAATTACCCAACTATCTGATCGACGGCGAAGGCAGCGGAGACGACTAAGAAAACTTTACCTCATCTCTGCCATCCTCTAATGATTTTTCCCTTCACCCTTCGCCTACAATTAATTACGCCCATAGCACGCGTTTCACGAACACACACATCCACTAACGTCACTTACCTTTTAATCACGAAATATTTCACTGTTTGTTAGGATATTATCCTTCCAAATGACCATCAACAACGATATCCTTTTAACCCCTCCAAATTGCGTAACTTTATCCATTAAACAAATAGCAAAATAATCTATTAAATACCGGTTCTTTGTTTTAATAAAATCTATATTCAATAACCACAGGTTTAATTATCATTTTTACCTTGACTCATAAACGGAAACACGCCGTCAATTTTTTTACTTTGTACAGGAAATTGATTATTAATCGCCTTCAATGATGTACCTAAATATCGTTCAACACGTTAATTGACTGAAGAGCGAAGGTTAATGACCACTTTATATTTAATTCACCAGACATTAGGAACAACATAATATTATTTTCAAATCTATTTTTGTTTGTAAATAAAAATGTTACTTTAATAAATCTAAACTCACGTTATGAAAATGATACAATATAATGAGTAAATTAAAAATAAAATAATAAATTAAAAAAAAAATATAACATAAATTGGTTTAAAATCATCTGTTGATATAAATCTGCAGATTTTTCTAAATTAATTATAATGTTGCGTCCACACTATCCACGAAACGATACATAAATGTCATCTTACTGTGAAAATAATTCCGCTAACGCCAGTAACTAAATATGGTAACATAAATTTCTTTAAGTTGGTACACGTGTTAGCACTATATGTAATTACATCTGTCAGTACAGTATCACCGTCATCGGACTCCCAAGATAACCAATGACTACTACAAGTTAGAAAACTAGATTATGATAAGAGTTACTGATTTATGTGTATTTATTTGAAGCGAAAGGATGTCGTTTCGGTTACCGGTAATTCGAGGACTAATCATTACGTGCACAACATCAAATTAACTAACTAGTTATGAGCCTTAACGAGCTTTAACGTCTTCATTACATAAGATATAGAGAGAGCGTAAGAAGTTTTTGAGGCACAAAACTTCCAACCAGAAGTTACTTAGCATCGGTGCATATTTAGATTTATTAAGTTAGCTTCCGCCGTCTCGTTTAGAAGGGACCTCATGAATGAGCAGAAGAGTCATCAAGAAAAAAAAAATATGAAGAAAATACCGACGTGAGGACCTCATTCTAATCCGGGCAGATAGTGAGGATGAAATACGCGACGCGGCGCACTTACATAATCTCCCAAACAAATTTCGACATAATTTACGGCCCATTCCGTGTGTATAAATAGGCTAAACACAAGCGATATTTCATATTGTTGCCCTTTTTCCTTTCGATGTTATTTCCACTTTTTTTTTTCATTACATTCTTTTTTCACCCCAGTCGGCAATTTATTTTTTTTAACCGACAAAAATAATTTATGTGAAATATCAATCAGAGATGATTTCCACTGGAGGAGGAATGCCGTTCCATATTTCTCGCCTCCGAATCTGGATAAGTAATTACGCCCGCGCAATTATTATTACGCCAGTTTCATAACCGCCGTTTCATTAATAATCCCAGTATGCTTATGTTTTCGTTTTTAAATGTTGCTTTTGTCTCAAATTGCTTGGGATTTAAAGAAATAAAACAATCAGTTACACTGTCAAACCAACTATTTGTTATTGCTTAAAACGCATTATATATTGTTAAACTTGATATGAAATATTACATAAGTTGTAAAATTAAAGAAATTTGAGCAGTATGTACGCACCTAAATAAATTAATGATTGCTAAAGTGATTCGCTCATCTCTTAATTAGCATACTAATTACAATCGATTCACGGTAAATTAATTTGCGACAAAGCGACTAATAAAGCCCGCAGATAAAAGTTTCTTTGAAGTGTCAGTTTATGACGTGATGCTCGCAAATCGTTTACATTTAGAGCTTCTAAAGGTACGTACACATTACGCTGTATTTGACAAGTTAATTATAAAGTAACGAATTGAACCATACTAAATTCAGAGAAATATGATTGGGATAAATTCCATATAAACACTACAAATACATCTGTCAATTCAGTTTGACATGTGATTTATCACAATTATTAAACATGTCAAAGGTACAGGGAATACCTCGCATAGTGCGGATAATCGGTTCCGCCAATATTCCGTACTCGAGGAACTAAATACAGTCGATTCCGCTTAATAGGGACATCGATTAATCGGGACAGGGACCGGGATACAAAACCGAACAAATATTTGGAATTTCGGATTATTGGGCCAGCCTCTTAATATACCAGCCCCGATGTGTCCGGATTAAACGGAATCGACTGTACATACAAAAAAAAAACGGAAAATTTACCTAACAACATGTAATAACATAATATTTGCCAACACGATCCGCTTAAGTTTCAATTACCGTATTAATTACAATCGATTCGCCAATTAATTAACGACAAGGCGAGTAATGAGCCGTGAAAGCAGTGAGACAAAGTGTCTTTGAAATGTCATTTGTATGACGTGACGTCAAATAGAATTTGATATTTTCGCATCGAACAGATAAAATCCGGTGTGATGCTTCGAACAAACATGTATCCGCGATTTGGATTACGTGTGGCCGCATCACCTGATTAATCCACGACACCATTTTGTTGCCATTGAGGGATCGAATGTTGGCTTCGCGTTTTGCAAACAGCAGATAAGATAAAATTACATCGTGCTGTTGTAACTGAATACACACAATTTTACGTGACCTCAAAAAGGAAATTATATACCAGTTATTATTAGTAGACGTTGTAGAAAAAAAGGATAATACGAAGACTGAATGTAAATCAAATTTCAACGAGATTCTCGGATAACCCAGACGATCTAATTAACTCATATCCTGGATCTAGTCACTACACATCATCTATATATCAAATTAAATTATCCTTGGATTAGTATAATAAAATATTATAAGATTTAGTTTTCAGTTAGTATACTTATATAGTTTTACTAGAGTTAAAACCTAGTTAAATATACTTGTTTTTTCGTATTTTTATCAATAACTATTACAATTTTTCAATAAGTATCATCAAGATTTCAACCCAAGTTTATGTGATGATTAATTTATGATATTTATTTTCTAATTGGAACTACTTGATAGATTTAAAAGAGTCAAATGGATGAAGTATGTTGAGTTGAAAAACACCGGTATATTTTCAAACTTAATTAGTACTAATTAAAATAATACAGGTATTTGGCTACTCGCCTAATACTAATTAAAATATAATTTCTATATTTTAAAATAAGCTTGTGTTATTGGACCGCGACAAGAGGTTGAGGCGAGCGAATCAAACGGAAATTGGGTCTCCGTCCGTCGGCAGGATTCAATTAGTCGTTTATTAATTTTCTAAATCGTTTCTAATTGGAATCGATTCAGTTTAATTAAAGCGTGATCGCGAACAAAATCAGCTGAGCGAATTTCAATTGGTTTCGGTCAATAAATCCGCGAAACCGCTCTAAATCACAAGAACAAAGTGCAACGCAACCCGCGGTGTCAATGTCAAAACGCGAATTATTGCAACGCCGCACGAAATTCCAATTAAATTTGCCTACATTGATTTTCGATCAATTGAATGCACAAAAGCGGGGAAACGCGTGAAAGGAAACGAACGCTGCCTGCGACGAGTGCGTTACGCAAAACCAACGTTTAATTGTATCGCCTGTGGTAGAACAAACGTTACTTTTGTTGCCTTCAAAGCATTCAGATTGATTGGAAATCAATAAAAAGTTTGGTTGATTTTGAAATGGAATTGTTTGACTTTAAGTTTAATTAGTCATAAATTGTTCATTTCGTTTGCACAATTTATTTAAGTTACACCAATATGAATTCACTAATTTAATCATGTTATATAAGATTTAATCAATGTATGATGTATGAAGTTATATAAGTTAGTAAGAAATTAAAATATTTTAACCACGATATATAAGTCAATGTCAATGTAACATAGATTTTATGTATACATATATAAAAGTTCAATCAGAAGAAAATAATCAATGTTTACTTATAGATAATAAAAGTAATCGTATACAATCGATTCTCGTGTCTTAAGTACATTAAGATATGTTGATTGTATAAATTATATGATAATTACATTAATATAAGTACTAAACCATTTACAAACATATTTTGAACTTGTTAATTAACTTACAAAAAGATATATTTAGTCAAGTCACTAACCTTTTTAAGAATAAATATTATTCTCTTCATTTTGTTAAAGTCTCAAAAAATTCCACAGAAACAAAAATAGAACGTTTTTTTTCATTTAAAGAACATACATTAATTTTCTACAAAAATATTAAAATGTATAGTTCCTTCCTTTTCATTATTTGATCTATTAGTAAGAAATAAAATGCATATTTTGAAATTACTGAAAGTTTTGAATTTTATTGATAAAGTATAAAAAATAGAAGTAATTGGGGCAGAAAGACTTATGGTCAATAGCCCTTTGTAATAGTTAATCTTTTGTTTTACTATTATTATTGATGTGAATGAAAATGTTTAATTTTGTTTTTGACTACAATAAATATTATTATTAGAAGTAATTTTAATTTATTAACTATTTAGAGACATTAATTTGGTTATAAATTAATTTCAAATTTGTCACTATTACAATTTTCTTCAATACACAAAAGTATGAATTATAAGAATATTAAATAAAATGCGTGTACAAAGATATTATAAAATTATACATAAAAATATGTCAATAGAAATTTAGATTTGTTATTTATCAGAAATACAAAATATTATTAAAACAATTAATATATGATTTTTACAGTTTTAAAAAAGTGAAATGAGCATAAATTAACTTAATTGCCTCAGAAGCAATATTGATCATTTTATAACTGTCAAATATATAATTATTGAATGCTATATGTGGCTTTTCCCTATCATTGCGCAATTTTAGACCTAATGAAGCGTTTACAGTGTTCCACAATAGTCAGATAATTTAATGTTGGTTGAACAAAACGGCGGCAAATACCAATGGGACATTTCGAACGATATTTTCTAATTCTTCTAATTTGTGCCGTGTGTTCGGTGCGTAGTTTATGGATCGGCGTTTCGGTTCGCCGTGTAATTTACGGCCGCTGCGGCAGCAATAACAAGACCACCTTGTACCTAGGGCTTGTATACCGTTAGGGACGTATCGAATTTCCAGGTCACAATACGAATTTCGAGGGGCAGCAGCAGCAGCCTCCTCGCTTCAGCTCCTTATAGACGAACGTCGACAACAACACAACTACAATTCACCTCCGCTACCTACTGCTAATGGCTATAAACCAAACTCTTCTGTTCATTCTCATAATTTGTTTTTTTCTCTCTTTCTTTCCCCAATTTATGTTTTTTTCCATCTACGTGTGCGCGCCTCCAGTGGAAATCGAGGTGGTGCGTTATGACCAAGCTATCCCCGGTTGCAGGTAATTTATTTCACATATTTCTATTAATAATAGTTATAGACTGGACGATGGCATTCAGGGTTTGGTTGGTAGGTAGAGAAAAAGCTGCTCGGCTTATTCTTCTCCCTTTTTTTTCCAACCATCTGATAAAATTTTATCATCGCTGATAGCATTTCAGATATGGTCCGACAACTAACAGAAATAGTGTGTTTTCTTACCCTTAACAATCCTTTTTTATCAGTGACAGATTTATTCCACCTTTTTGACAGATATATTCAATTCAAATCCATTTACTTTAATAGCTATTCCCATTATAAGTAATGAAATTTGTCTCATTTATTCACAGTTATTAACTGACAAATTTACTGACATCTTAGTATTAGAAAGATTCCAAACATTTTATTTAATATTTAATGATTCTAATCAAATGTTATTTATTCTTATTTTATTCATTCTATTTTTACTTTTATAGTTTTAAAACTATATTATTATTTTTGTATTTACTGTTCATTTCTTATTTTAACATTTATATAATGTATTTTCTATAATGAAATTTGTCAGACACATTTTTTTTTTCACTGTTAAATCGACAAACTAAATAAAATACTTTTGATTTAATACACAAGATTTCAAAGCAAATTTATTCATAGTTTATTGTAAATTAGATAAAAATAGTTAAAACAAGATATTATTACTTATTTTGAACATTAAAATCAAATGAAATCAATGGACAATTTTTATTACTCATGTCAAAAAATTGTACAATCACCATTTGTACCATTTTATCCGATTTTCCGACATAACTTTATTAAAATAATTTGAAGCATGAAATTCGTTATTCCGACAAAATATTTTCATTATTATCAAAAAATCAATTAAAAACTATTTAAACAAACATTTAATTATACAATCAATATGAAAAAAAATAAATTACACAAAATATTAATAACTAACACGTTTGTCATTTTGATAACTTAAATTTAAAAAAATCAATTAACTTATTCATTTATCTTTTACACTAAACATTTATTCTTGATATAAATATAATCATTTTCCTGTACTTTAATTACTATTAAGGCTTTAGATGTGAATAATATATCCACAGTGTAATGACTTCAATTGTTTCCAAACTATAAGACAAAAAAGAAACAAATAATAATGGAACACCCCCTTTGTTGCACCGCAGTTATAATTATTATGTATCTAGTGACAAAGTGAAAACAAAAGGAAACAAATGAAAACGTACGGTGGGACAATATGCAAATGAAAATGATTAATTCAACAGCGCAAACGTATATGATTCTCTCTTTTTTTTTGTCTCCCTCTCTCTGTGCGATTCATGTGAAACCTTTATTACTTTATCCGTCTCCATATTCGTTATGACATTTACCACAATTTATTTACATCGTTTATATGCTTTCGTTAAATATTTATATCAGTCACAATTTAATCAAGATTTTTTTTCAAATTATCTTAATTTTTAAGGTAATTCTAACGAACTGTATATTTATTTTGAGCTAGTTGAGCGTTTAAACTCTTCTACTAAACCAAGCTTTTTTGAACGATACGAATACTTAAGTTTTTATAGTTAAGCAAGGGATGATAAAGTGATATAGATGATAGAAAGGAATTCTACTGGAACGGAAGCGATTTGTTGCAGTAATAAGTTTTATTACGAAACATAATTCATGGTTCAAATGATAAGTGTAAAGTTAAAAAAAACTCTGACAATTCTTCTTTAAAAAAAAATGTATATAAAACATATTGCTTGCACGTGATATTCAATTTTAAGCATTTTTTTGAATGCTTCATTTATATAAGAATGTCAATGTCATTTTGCTTGCAGTGTGTTTTTCTACGAAATTGTACGTAATTTTGAATACGGGAAAAACGTTGACGTAATATCGAAGTAACAATGAGGGAAAAATGCTTGGTAATAGTTCGATCATTCATTTTGATAGATAGTAAATTTATTGGAAATGATGCAATATGGCGTTTCCGGAAAGCAGATGTAATTTAGTAACAAATAACATCAGGAATGCCTAGAAATCGGAAGCTTATTTGACAGCTGCAGTTCGGCGTTTTTGCACCATTCGTTTAATTAAATTGCATAAGGATCCCGTTGTGCAATGAAACGAAATTCTTCTAAATTGCGTCCATTCGAGGATGCTACGTTGAAATGCACACGCGAAACTCTAGCCGCAACCCTCTGGCACACCGATGACAGCCAGGGCAGCCACCCCATTCATCATCATCGCACCACCCCTTAGGATAGACAACGCAAAGAGAGAGAGAGAGACTGACAGCAATTATTTTCCCTCTTCGACATACACACATTTTTTTTCTGTCACCCCAGACCTTTTTATTTTTATTTCATATTTTTTTTCGTATCCACACCAAGACAGTTCGAGACTTCTTCGAGTTTGTCAGGGGGACACGTGTGTGTGTGTGTATGAGCTCAATTAAAAAATAATTACCCCCATCCTCCCCGCAAGAATAACACGGCGCAATGGAAATTTAGGGACCCTTATTATTTTGAATATTAAAAATGATTACTCAGTTCTTTAACGAACGGAAGAAGCTCCGTAACGATCAGCTGTAATCCATCTCAAAACTGTCAGTCCCTTAATTATTACATAATCACATTTGATTGAAAGTTATATCTGTGATCAAAGATATAAATTACACAAATTTTGTTTTTATGAATATGTATTTATTCATTCAGTTTAAAATTAAAGTTAACTAGCGATACTAATATTCGGATAACGAACAGCTTACCAACAGTCTGACGTTACGTTTGGGAGTTAACGCTAATGGTGATATTAAGCTTAAATCGATGATGATTATGAACATTTCGGATAACGAACATTGTTTTTGACCGGATTATGTTCGTCAACCGATCATATTTAATCAAAAGTAATATAGAAACAGATCACATTTATAAGTTACATAAAAAAATGAATGTAAAAGCAGTAAGAAAAATTGAAAAACTACGTATTTAATATCGTTAAGTTCACACCGTAATATTGTGTAGAAGTAAAGTTAGCCCGAACTGCGAGTATCAGAATTGAATGCGAGAATCCTCGTGAGATACGTTTTATTTTGCCGGCATCAAAGCAGCTCTCGGTCTAAGTAAGAGGAGATGAAGTGAATATATTTATTAAGTTTTTAAGAGACTTACGGAGAGAGAAATCCATAAGAGATGAGAGAAAGAGGGACAAAACAAGGAGAGCAAAAAAAATGAGAGAGAGAAAGAAAGAGAAGAATAAGGAGCGCCTCTTTCTTGGCAACTCGGAGAGTCGAGCGAGCGCAATCTTATTTATATGAATCCGCGAAGGGGCGAAGTTTCTTGCATTCGTAAAAATAAGGGAAAGTTTCTTCTTTGGAGTGCTCGAAATGTAGATTGATTTTATCGTGTGCACGTGAACAGCTTCTTCCTCTTCCAACACATACATAGCCACAGCCACACACAAAACAGGAATCAAAAAGCTATTAGCTATATGCACAAACCGAGAGCTTTTTTCAATTACTTAATACATTCCATCTCTATCAGTATATATTTTTTTTATTCTGTTTATTTCTTTTTTGCTTCACAATTGTTCAACCCCGACGTCACGAAATATATCATTTAAGCCCACCCAAATAGGATTTGATCTGGGGATTCCCGGAATTGATTCGTGATGGGCCAACAGATCCAATAAAATATTAGATTATGCCATCCTTTTACGGTTTGATTTACCATCTGGGTGGTCAATACGATGGATGAATAAAATGATAATCTTTTTCGTTTTTTTTTTCTTTTCGAGGGTGGATGAACGAGATTATTTTATGTTTCGATCTAGATTCGAGATTCGACTGGTTTCGGATCGCACGCTGCGCTACTCTACGTCCGACGATTTTCACACAACAATTAATTGCTACCTATTACTGAACGGACTTGAACTTTGTTCATCGTAAATCATTGAACTGCTCCAGTTACACACGCTCATCTTCGAGGAAATTAACATCTCTTTGGCATCTGTCAAAATATTACCATAACACATTTCCATCAAGATTAATCGTTTATTCTGGCTCTCTTTTTTTTATCTTGGTTTGCTTCAAAATCCCCAATCTCCATGATTGATATTCATATACTTAGTTAAAATTTGATACATTCAGAAGTGATTTTTTAATTTAAACATTCTGTTTACTGTGGTGCAAATATATTTCCAAATATTATTTTCATTATGAATGTTTTTTAGACAAAGTTGCGCGGATGTAGAAGAAATCGTATTGGGGTTTCAAAGATGGCGTTTTATTAACTACATCACATCGCTTACACTTCTCTACTTAATACCTTATACTCAACTAATACTCTTCTACTACTCTCTAACTAATGTTTAATAAAGTTCTCCTCCATACTTAACTCCTCCGAGCTATGCGTTCCTCGCTAACTTCATGGTGTGCATTTTTGCCACCACTGTTGGGCTCAACCAATTAATGTATATATTGATCATAGGAACTACCATTTTTTATAAGAAATTCACGTTTAATTATATTATGTGTTATTTCAATTATATTTTAGTGATACAATCAAATTTCACTTTAATAGAAGTGTATAAATCTAAATCGCAATTATTATATGTAAAAGTAAAATGAAAGTACAAAATATACATAATAATTGAATTTGTTTACGAAATGTGTAATCGATTAAAGAAGCCATATAAATAAACATTGTTTTGTTAGAAGACTTAACTAAGTTTCTTGTATCTGCGTTTACTTAGACTTATAAGCTTGTTTTACAAGGACTTGTACAAGTTATTCACTCCAATATTAATTATATTTAAACGATCGTACTACAAGTTACACAAGTAGTGGGTTCTCACCTTTAAAAGCTTGCATATAGATAAGTGTTTTGATATGTGTAACACGTTTCAGAATGTGATGGTTATAATTAAATAATATAATTAACGAGTGGCGGGAAGAACTGATGAATATGGTCGAAGTGACAAAAATGAAATAATAATGCTTTGCGATGTAGTCCACAGAGAGAGTGCATCAATTGATTATTCTGTGACAGGTGTCAAATCAGGTCTGCGGGGAATATGCGGGTAGGAGGTGGCTGGCTTTATTATTTCTGCCCTGCATGTTGACATTAACTTTTATACATCTCCGGTGAAGTTAATGAAAAATGTGTTTTAAAACGTTTTCCTTGTCGCGCGTCAGAAATGACGGGGAGAAAAGAAGAGATAGATAGAGAGAGGAAAAAAGGGTGCTTTCCAATGGTTTCGGAATACAGAACCATTGTGTGTGCACACACTCATGCAGATGCCATAATAGGCGTCGGTTCAATCAGTCAGCGCTACCAAATATTGACAGTAGCTGCGGCTTCCCGGCGCGCCGCCACCATCCCCCCATTCTAATAATTATTATTTCATATCGTCGACGCAAAACCCTCTCGCTCCGCACTTGCCGTTTGCCAAAAGAGCAAAACGCAAACGTTGCGCAACGATAAATCATTGTTTCGCTTTTGAAAATTTCCGGTTTCGCCGGCGTGCAGGAGGAGGTGGAGGGTAGCTCTGGTGGCGTCAGAGGGACGCAGGCGCCGAAACCACCCCCGCACCCCACCGGACCTACGTGAATTATTTCGCGACTTCCGAAAACAAAACCCGTCGCGAATTGTTTTCGCTCACATAAATTATCGCCGCAAAAACGCAAACAATAATCGAAAAGCCAACCCTACCCGATGTCTATAGATATATATAAACAGAGGGAATCGAATCACTCGGAGTTGGAATTCAATTTGCGGCTTTGCTTCCGAGTAGAACAAAAGGAAACAATATCAATTGTTAATGAGGGCGACACCTTGCGGCACTCAGCTTTATTAAATTCTTGCTGCTGTTGTTGTTGCTTCCGGTTTTCCGCCTTCCAATCGACATAACTTCGCGAAACAAAATGCAGTTAGTATACGGATGGACACTTTCCATGCGGCAGTTTGGATTAAATTAAAGATTGTAGAGTGTATGAGTGAGAGAGAGGGGAAACAAATGGTCCGAGTGCGTGATTCAATTATCGCCGGCGTCAGCTGTGTCAGCATCGGCGGCGTCAGCCCGCCGTAAATCCCCCGGTAATTAGTTACAGAATGAAATCGGTAGACAACTCAGCGGCCTATTTATAAATGTATATCCTCCTCAACTCGCGTACGCCTAATTTTACTCCGAAAACTATTACAGAACTCATTTTTTTTTCCCTATTTTCTCCGCCGTTTCCTCATTTTCATTCTCCCCCCTCGAACGCAATTAAGGGCATCCGGAAGGGAAAAAATGCGTCAAAAACTATTATCGATTGCATAAATCAACGCACTCAGAGCAAAATAAAAAAACGCGCCGGCAGTTGACAGTTTACGTTGGCGTCCTGCCTCTATTATTTGCAGATGCGAAATGTACAAGAGGAAAAACTTCATGTTTATGGCGGACAGCTGACTCGCATTTAAAAGTGAATAATAAAAACGCTGCTGCCATCTATTTACGATGTTGGCGAATCCATTCATCGTCGTCTTTTTCAAATTTGTTCCTTCTGATGAACAATTTGTTTGCCCCTGCAAATATTTGCCACTTCGCCGGGATAAAATCTCGTCCAGAGGATCACAAATATTTGATCCAGAACGTAAATAAACGAACAAATTTCGAATGAAATTATTACATTTTTCCATCTCGCAAATTCAACTAGGTTACAAATATAGCAAATCCAATTACATTTTATCTCAATGCTTCTAAACTCAATTAAAGTTATTTTTTCTTTGAATTGAATCATTAAAAATCCGATACGAACGCTGCAAGTTTGAATTTAGACCCAATTGAGAAACGCCAAAAATTATAGTAAATAAGTTCAGCTTTAGTTACCTAGATTTCGTAAACACATTATTTCAAAAAGTCACGATAAATCAAATTTTAGACAATTTACATATGAAATTAGAATGTGCAATTTTAAAAACAAGCAATGCTAAAATTATGAAAGCGATATGCAAAGTTTACTTATAATACACGTTAATATGTATGAATATTTGACTTTCTCGAAAGTCTAGAATCATTAGTATTTACACAGTTTTGATAATATTTGTGTAATATTTGTCAGTGTCAATATTTGTCAGTTTTCCGAAAATTGTAGTAAATTAAAATATAAATCTACACTTAGAAAAATAAGATTTTTTTTGGATGAATGGAACACTTAATGGAACACTTATTAAATCCTGAACTTTTCACGGAACACCTTGTTTATTTTGTAAAATTTAAAAAAATGTGAAAAAACATTCATTATTTATTTAGTAATTATTTCATTCCAGTTTTTGACAGATCACTTATTAACTTTTCACGGATCACGGAAATCCAGCTTTGAAGGTTTCATTTTTAAAACAAAGTTAATTTTCAAACAGACTGGAAATAATTTTGCAATAGAAAATGAATATTATTTTATGATTATCTTAACATTTCATTTAAAATGTGTTAATCCATTTAACCTTTGCTTTATCTAACAGATTAAATGCCAATAAATTTATAAGTGGTTTTAATTTATTATATTATTTCTTAGACACAATGTTTTCTACATTCTCATCTAAATGGTTTTGATATATTGGCCTATTGTGATGTAAAATAGTGTAGTCTAAATTATTGTTAATGCGACTTTATATATTAACTTATTTCAATAACTAACTTATTTAATTTAATTATTTACTAAGACAATTCCTGCTACAAAATATATATTTGAACTTTGATGAAATATCTCAATAAGTTTAGTAGAAATACATTCATACAATTTGATGTAAATTATAATAGATTTGAATCTGTTTAATAATAAAATAATAATAGTCACTTTGATTATTTTGGTTTAAACTCTGCGGGACATTCATTTTCAGTTTGCAAAGTAATCCGTTACATGTGTACACATAATGAAAACGAAATGCAAACTTTACTTTGACGACGAAAGCCGCAATGTGTATTATTAATATTTGGTTTTCGCTTGCACCCAGAGCCATCGGTATTTGCATTTTTGAGTGAGTTTATTTTTTGTTGCGCAAATACTTTGCATAAAATATGGAGGCATTAAAGTAATTTCGCTCAAAGTGATAGAGAGAAGTTATCTTTTTTTTTTATTATTATATATACATATTTTTCGCGCGCGCACGGAAACAAAATGGAAAAATTGCGATGCGCATAAATTTGGAACAAATTTTGCATCTCATTTGCGTCGAATGTTTTCCATTTTTCGTAATAAGGAGGGCCGAGGAAAGATGCAATATTAACAAAAAAAAAGAAGCGTAATGTCAAATTCCGATTGCGGCGTCATCTAGCCGAGGTTATAAAAAGCTGAAATGAAATTTTTAATAAAAAGTGCATTTCATTATAATCCCCTTGAAGCATGATTATTATGTTTAAAAATAATAATAATGAGGGAATGAAGGGTGTGCATTACATATTTTAGTGGAACGAAATTAGTTTCGTGCTCGTAAATGAATTAAAACAATTTCGCCGAGTGTACGTACGTTGAGAATAGAAAAATAAGCGAGCTGAATATAAAGAGAATGAGAAGCATAACGTGGATGTCATATTAGTCGTTGCGAGTGTATGTGGGTGTGTGGGAAGAGAGGAAGTTAATTTGGGCCGGAATTAAAACTGCGCTCCGGGCATTCGCCTAATCCCGCGTCCACATTACGACCGGCCCAGTTATTTATTTACATAATCCGTATAGCTGCAACAAAGTTACGTCCGTCCGTCCGTATTTCCGGTCCTGACGTGGCACTCACCTATCCTATTCACTCCAAATTTTTTCTTCTATTTTTCACAATTCCCCATATGCCCTGTTAACTCCAAACAAATCGAACAGCAACAACGACGAAAACACACATTGATGGATATATATTCAGAGAAAGAGCATCAAAAACGTTTCAAGTAAACAAAAAGAACGGCTTTTTTGCGCTGTATGGAAGAGGGATGTTTTATTGAGCGAAGGGATAAGGGAGAAGTAGAAACAATCATTAATACAGCTCAAACTCTAATCATCTGTCGAGTGTCTGTGACAACTTAGTTATGTCGACGCGGAGGGAGGTGTTGTGTCCTCCGAAAAATGAAACGCATAGAGAGAGAGAGAGAGAGAGAGATGGGGGGTGTCGTAATAATAATTTGTCAAAACGATCGGAAAAATAAGAAGAAGAATACGCAGTAATCCAATGAAAATCACTTCCGGTTTACGTGAGACACGCACGAGGAGGAGGAGGAGGCTTCGATCAATTCCGCAAAATAAAGCACACACGCGCCAACGAATTTTCCGTAGAAAATAAAGGAGAAGAAAAAAAAATATAGAGAAGAAAACACACATCCGAGGAAAATAAAAATCCGAATTCCCGGGTCTCCAGATTTCTCCTCCTCTCCCATCACCCGAAAAAAATAAAGCAATAGTGACGCGTTCGATAAATTCCAGGACAAACCATGATATAACCAGTTTCGTATGTTTCTGGCAAAATAAAATATAGTTTGTCCAGGATTAATATATTTGCGCGGTCAGACGGAGCGAGCGCCACGTGTGCATCCGCCGCAAAACTCCGCCGATTTATTCAAACGGAAATTATAATTTAATTCGATCATACTGCCAACCGCAAAAAACTAAAACAAAAATGCAAGAGTAAATCAAGCGTTCCTCAGCTTTTAATTTATTTTTTTGCAACCCGTAATTAATGCCCATTTCAAAAGTGGATCTTCTAATCCGTGCCACGTCAAACTACGGGAGAGACGCCCTAAGCCCTTTTACTCTCGCGATGTTACTATCGCAAACAGAGCGCGAGATGTTACGTAAATACCTAAGTCCTTCGGATATTAGACTTCCTCGCTCGTTCGTTCGCTAAATTCATTACCAACGATTGACTCTATCTGGGAAAACGGGGCTCCGTCCTTCCTTATTCCCTCGCAACCGGGATTTTCGCACGTCAATTTTCGCAAATAAATAGTAGGAGAACGCCTTTCCGGTCGATTGCTGTCAGCAAACACACACACAGGCTTACAAACACAAACTTGATGTAATCAAGACGCAAGACACAATCGAAAAGCAAACCACTCTGCTACAGTCCTCGACCATTTTGAGAAGCGTATTTGCTTTACCCTTATTCCACTTCACCTGCTAATTAAACTTATGACACAAAAGGAATACTTCGCCCTCGAATTCCGCACTTAAAGGAATTTATAATAAATTAAGTTATGCCTTAACCTTGAACGTTTGCAAAACTTCTCCTACACCTGCTCAAACCGGCTCAACGTGTATCATAAACACTTATAAAAGTACACAATAGAAATTTATCGTTATAAATAGTTATTAATGAGTCAGTTGTTTCTAGGTTACAGATTACGTCTATACTAAATAAACTTCCTTATAGACCGAGTATAAAAAGAAGATTAACACAACCCACAACTTTATTTTTTTTTATAAGAATCAGGCGAGAGCGGAGTAATTTAAATACAAACATAAGACGAACTTTCCATGTTTGAACATATTATTTGCACTTAATTAGCGACGTTTTATCAAAGGATGCGAAGTGGAAAATACTTTTCATTAACTATTTATATATTTTTTTTAAGTCATTGACCATTACTGTGTATTTAAATCCATATACAATCTTGGAAGCAAAATAATTATTTAAGCATTCTGTTATTGACCATAAGGTTTAAAAGTTGCAAGAAATAACACCAAAACATATTTGCGTTTCAATCTTAACACAGATAAGAATTTTATCTTTTATTATGTTTGGGAATTTTGGTACTTTTATGTACTTTTCGTATTACTGTTGTGTATCTAAGATAATTTCCGCATTTTCTCTTAAACGTTCTAAAATCCTCTCTTAATCATAATAATAATATTTGAATGATGTTTTATATTTAACACTTTTTTTACTGTAATTATGTATGTTATTATACAATTACAATATTTTTATTATTATAAATATATATATATAAATATTTATAAAGTACATAAGTAAAAAAAAATTAAAAATTATGTTTAGATGAATGTGTTTCTTAATTCGTTAAGCTTTTATGAATTTAACAGTTGTGTATAATTAGAACTGTTCATATTTTTGTACGAAATGTGCTTAATTACTTAATTTAACGCATTTAGCAACGTTTTAATATACAATTTTTGTTTTAACTTGACCTCATGTTGGATACCATTATAATTAAGTAGTAATTACATTTGTGTAGTTTTAATTACATAATTAGGAAATTTACGAATTGTTTTTGTTTTCAAATAGTATTTGCGTTGAGAAATATTGAATATTAAATATAATAAATATAATTTTAGAATTACATATTTACAATATCATTTTAATCAACATTACAATTTTGATATTAAAAAAACAACTTAAGTTTCAATTGACGTTTGTATCTAGTTAAATATTTGACAGTTAAGTGGCATGGCAATGCAATAACTGTCAGATGAAAGTAGATTGAAGCGACCTGACGTTGGTGGCGACAGCTTAACCATCAGCAAAAATAGAACTGCATTCAAACGCTAATTATAAACGCAATCAGGGAAAAAACATTGACGCAATTCAGTGAATCGCCGCGGTTTCTGGTTACACGGGTCAATTAAGTCTTCACAAAAAAAAACATTCCAAATAAGGCATCCACAGGGTTGCCGGACCTCTCCGAAAAGGGATTCCATGTTGCATTGACAAAAGGTACAATTTATTGCGGTCGTCTATTGACAATAAAAGTGGAAAAAATGTCTGAAAAAGAAAAACTATTGAGAAAAGTAGGATGAGGAAAGAGGCAAAAAAAAGGTTTCGCCACACGTGGTGGTAACGGAGAGTCAGGTCCAGCTGCATCCAACAAAACTCTTTACTAAATGTGAAAAGCTTACAGTGGATCATCGCTTGCATTGTTGTATGATTAGCGCGAAAAATTGGATACTCTTCCTCCTCCGCCCCGCCAATCGGCGTACGTCGGCCACCAATTAAAGTCCCTTTTGCAATTCGATGTTGTTGAGGGAATTCGTTTCGTTTTCCCCCCAGATACTGCGGCGCCGTAATTCGATTACCGTTCGAAACGCTCCATTTTGTTGCAAACCGGAGAGAGAGCTTAATTTACACTTCATTACTTCGATACATTAACGGAAGCCCCGCAAGCCGATCCAACGAAGAAGGCAATAATTACAAATTTAAGTTGTAGTATTATTATCAAAATAATATACAGTGTCACAAATTTAACGTAACCATCCAAAATATCAATATTATTCTTAAGACTTCTGTGGATTAATGCAATTTTGAAAAGATTTTTAAATTTCATGATAAATGTTGTATTCTGAAGAATTGAATATTGATATTAATTGTAATTCTGATTTTAGTTCGAATGAATTGATTTAGAATGTAAATGTATTGTATATTTGTTCCTCCAAAGTCCAGTCATTCTCAAAGGCAAATCTTATACTTTTACCTGACTTTTTGTACAATTGAGTATTCCTTTCTTGATGTTCCTATTGAAAATGTACCTATTACCGTTTTTGTAATAATACACTATGAAAATAACAAGTGAACATCTTGGAAACCTAAAAATAAAATTACTATCTAAAATGAAATGGGTCACTCCATATATACATTTTTATATATATTTCATATGAAATATTTGGCGAGGTTGAAATTAAAAGAGATTTTCATTAAAGATACCTAGATTTATTATACACCATCAAAGGGGTTAAAAATAATAATCAACGAACATTTCTAATTTAGATATCATTCCATGCGCCCGAATAAATCTTTTAATGGACGTTCGATTTTTTCCTTTACCAGGCGACGACGCTTTGATCTCTTCCTGGTGCTTCGTTTGAGTAATATTCTTACGTAAGACCGATACTTGCCAAGTAACTTGTCAGGAGTGCTCATAGCGTATTCATGACACGTACCACCATTTAATTTCGTAATGAGACAAATTGCTGTATGCGACGTATTAAATTTTCATTACTGCCAAATACAAATATTTCCAATTACACGAACCGTGCGTTATATACATACAAAACCATTACCCATCAATTTTTAATTTCAAATCGGCCTTTTGTTCGTGATCGATTGCCGAACTCCCCAGTTTACGTTCCAGTTGTTTTTTTTACCGTTTTATTTTTCATTTCGCATAAACATTTTTTCGCATTGTTATTTCCCTCGCCACGCGCACCCTCGATTTCAGCGTGAAAATTGCGGCGACAACATTCGCACATCAAAGGTTAAATTTAACCATCCCGCATGGAACATCATAGCTCGTTGCAAATTTCAATTAATGCGAAACGATACTATTTGCATATAAAATACACGCATTTATTTTTATATCTGTTTCACTAAAAACGCAAGGTTTAGTTAAAATATATATATATTTATATGTATTGATCATTATATACATTTACCATTTACGTAAGATTTTGGCAAAATTACATGTTTATATATTTAAATTATTGGAAGTAAATATATTCAATTATTACTACTACACTTTAGCAAAAGCTTATATCGCTTGCTAACATAATAGGTAAGAGTTGCCGAATTTGGACCCTCAAACATTTTTTTTTATGGGGAGAAATCAAATGTTTGTTTTGCTATTTATTTAGACAATAGCTTATGGTCCAACATTAGGCAAATTTCACAAAATATTGGTGAAAATTTGTTATAATCAATGACGGTTTTTCATATGCATTTTAATATTATTAAATACATGTTTTAATACTTAAACACCTGCTTTTTGAAGTTTTCATTTAAATATTTTTGTTTATTTTTTTACAATTCACATATGCTATAAAGTGTTTATTTAAAATTTTCTGTGCACATTTTTGACTAAATCTGCAATGAATATGCATGATTTCCTCTGTGAAAGTTTGAAATTCATTGCTCGTTTTTCAATTCAAATTAATGTGCATACATTGACCAGTAAGTGTATACATTTACTGCGACATTTTACAAGTGAATCGGATGGTTCGCTGGAGAGGCGGGTAATTTATATGCTCGCAAATTTGAAATTCAGAATTCATTCTTAATTATTCCCGTGAGACCGTTACGGCAAATTAAACAGGTGTTACGTTTTATTTTTTTTTTCGCGTTACTTCTTAGCTTCTCCAAGTTGACGGCGCCATCTAGCGGTGATGCCCCGGGAAAGCTAATTATTAATTACCAAGTTTAAAGTTAATTACTGCTTGGTTAATAACGAAAGAACAAAACAGGAGAAAAAATGTAAGAGAAAGAACTTTGTTGGGTCGTTCCAAAAGTTCACAATCGCTGAACTTTTTTAATAAATTGTGGATGGAGGGAAAATCGCGTACTTTATGAAAATGCCGAAGGATCGGTTGTCGTCGTCGTGGGGGTGGAGGGAAAAAGGCCGGTTGCGTTCCGTAATGGGAATTTAAATTGAACGCAAATTGTTAACGTATGGAAAGAGGAATATAAAAATAAATATATATATATATACACAAAAAAAATCAGGTTGGAACGCGCTTCGTTCGCAATTATCGCCGTCGTCAGAATCAATGCAGGAAATTATAATAATTTAATTTCCTTAATCTAGGAGGGCGCGAAATTAAATGTAAAATTTCTTTTTCGAGCGCGCGTTTTCGCACTTTTTTCTCTCTTCTTGCTCGCTTGAAGGGCGCCGTATCAATGGCATTCAGCCGGCGACGTAATTCAATTACCTATAAGAAGGCGGAGGGCAACGGGTGGAAGCGGAAAAAAAGCCCTCCGAGTGTTTGCCTCCCGTTTAATCAAGGCGGACTTGAGAATTGCCGGCGAAAAAAAATTGTATAATAAAGGCGAATCATGACGAGAAACTCAAGTGATTATAATATGGTCGATAACTGACTGCTGCCGAAATTAATTATTTTAAATACATTGAAGAAGACTTTACTGCATTGCGTAATTAAACGTAAATTATGTTCAAACATTCTGTCTTTCGATAACATTACAAGGTTATATTATTATTAAACTTTAACTACTCGCGCGGTGTATTGTATACACCACATGTATTACTGCTAGACGAAGTCCATAAATTATTGTATGAAAAAAATTGTTCATTCTTCTTTAATAGATTCATAACTATTTGCAATACATCAATGTAATTATCAGAATTGTCTTCATTGCCCTTTATATATTCGTCAGTAGAGGTATTAGCAGTGTCTGCTATTACACCAACACTTCAGAGCAAGAACGAACATGCACAAAAACAACTTCTTTGTGTTGCAGTTAACACAAAATTAACCCGGCGTTTAGTACACATGTTGGGCTTAGGTTATGTTAAAAAATGTGGTATAATTTCTTATAACATGGTGTACTTTTTACAGGTTACAGGTTAAGTCAAATACATTATTGTGATATTATTTTTGATACAAATATAAGATTGATAGAAAATTGTCCAATATATGAAAAAATAAATTTTGTATTCATAATACTCACTGTTCGTAATCATGTTTTTTAACCAAGAATATTGATATGTTTAATGTATGTAAACTGTTAAAAATATCAAATTTAATCATATTCTGAATATTGCAAAACAACATTGAAAAGTCCTAAAATTTTGATAATTTACCCAACAACAAACATCATTTACATATCAGGCGTTTGTTTTTTAATCGCTGCACGCAATTTAAATAAACATGCAACGAAACTGCATAAATTTAGTTACGTAATTTATAAATTATATTATAATTTCATCAGTGCAGATTTGTTGTTGCACATTTTCTATGACATTAATCTAAATATAATAGATCAAGGTTCAGTCTTAAAATAATTGAACTCTCTTTATTTTTTATTGATAAATTTCAAAACATCATTAACTCATTTCAATTATATTAATTCAGCTAATTATATTTGTGTACTGTGAATATATGAATATAAAAATGTAAATTATCATTATGGTTTTTTTAATAATAATCTCGTATAGTGGGCATAATAGTTTCTGCCAATATCCCGGACTATTTGAAACTGGAAGAACTGAATACATACAAAAATGAATTGCATAAAAAGTGACTTGACTGCGAAAAAAAAACTATAATTTGTGTCTAAAAAAAATAAATTTATAAATTTATTTTTATTGTGCTCATTTCAAATACATTTTCTTTTGAAATTTGTAAACCGTACTATAGTGAATCCGAAACTTCAGTATGCGAGGTATTCCTATACTAAGTTCTTTCTTTATGTGAATTTAATGGTGTATCCACACTATGACTCACATAAAACGTTTGTCACTATTATTGGTTTCATCGAGTGCGATGACCCTGACTCTGAACTTGCACATTTTGTATATGGTAGTTCACATGAGAACTAAATAAATAAAAATGTAATTTAATTTCACGTATTTCATTTTGAGAGTTAAATTGGAAGAGGAATTTATAAATTATAAGAAAAATATGTGAACGATCTCACAGTAAAAGTTTGTAAATCAATAATTAAAATTAAACACATAGTTGTAACAAACAAGAACATTTACTACATAATTATAATTAAAAAAAGTACTATTATGAAGGAATGGCAGAGGACCCAAAATATAAACTCGTGGTATTACGTTTCAGCAAATCATCACCTCGTAACGTGAATTAAAATTAGATGTACTTTGCTAATTGCAGTATTGTTTTTTTACTGGGTTTCGGCAATTAGAGTCGAGGCCTTGGGTTTTTAATTAGTTAGTTTACATGTGTGCTGGTGTTCAGCTACATGAGACATGTTTTTGTTTAGATTTGCGAGCAAACGTTGCTACCTTTGGACGTGTTCGGTTGCAATTAAATCATAATTAAAGCTCAAAGAGCCAGCGAGGAAGGTAAGAGCAGTAGAATCAGCATCAGTAGGAGAGAAAGCAACAGAATATAATTAATTTAATTGGAAAATTGCGTTCTGCGCGGGAGATTCTCGCGGAGCGGGCAAGCAATTTGCAAATTGGTAAATTCGTGTTTGCTGTATATATAAGCACTGTGGAGATATTTAATATTGTGCACGAGAGGTGGGATAGGATGTAGCGTGAGAAGACCACCACAACAACCACCCCCTAACGCTATCTATGTTTTTATATCACTTCTTTCGCGTCCTAAGACCAAGTTACTTACGTTATCGCGACGACAAAACCAGAGGGGGCGGTTCGTTGCCTCTAATCCCCCAAGAAACTTGATTAAATTAAGCCACCCTTTTAAGTGGATTAAGCGACGAAAGATTTTTTTTCTTCTTTTCTTTCTCTTTTATACACACGCTGGTTTTGCTCTTCAACCTAGGGGATATAATACTATATAGTACGCGGGTGTTTTGCGGTTTTTCTTTCTGCGCGCATTGCACGCCATCGCGGTTCGAAAAAATGGCTCTCTGTTCGCTGGACGCAGGCTACCGTGAATTTATGATAATGAGAGGCTCCCAATTAGAGCGAACTGTTAATAATTCAATTTGCTTTTATTTATATTTACCGGAACAATAATTTTGCCCGCTTTAGCCGTACCATTGTTCGGCGCTCTTGCACACACACACACGCTCGCACACCGCGCTTTTTTACACATTGTCCTAATTTCATATTCATTTATGCATTCCACCGTATACAATTTGCATTCCTCTATGGTCAGTATTTTCATCTTCTGGTTACCGTCATTCGTAAATTTCTGTAGATATTTAAACACATGTTTTAAGATCAAGCATTTTTGTCGGAAACATTATAATGCAGGAATTCCCAACTTTTTTATACATCACGTCATTATATGACAATGCTCAATTGTTTACATAAATTTTGGCTTCACTTCTACTATTAAAATTGAAATATAAAGAAATATCTTTATGCTAATAATCGATCAAACACATTACGTAAGCTAACCTAATTTGTGTCATAAACAAACAACTATCATTACCTAACCTCAAAATAACATTTCTAAGCAAACCTTGCAAATAAACTAGAATAGGACTCAGCAATTTTATTTTATTGATCTGGTAGTAATTTGTAACAAGAATGATTGAGGAGTATTTACCTGATTTGTAACAAGGGTGTTCTTTATAGAAGTGAAAATGTACCCTTGGGGATACATGTACCCTATATTGGAAACCCCTGTTCTTTTCCATTCTAATAAATTTATATATAGGGTAAAATAAACAGGAACAATACATGTACTCATGACACTATAGGATTTACTACATTCACATTCACCGAACTTAACTGCAAAAATCAAGAACACCCCAATTTATTCATAATTTTTGTTGACATGTCCAATAAAACTATTAATATTAATTTATTCTTTAAATAAAAAACCTTGTTTTTTTTATTGTTGAAGATTAATTATAATAATTTGTGAACGCGCACACGGGACAGTTATATAATTATCACATTTGGCTATTAATACAATTTTCGTTTTAAACTTTTTAATTGGGTTATATCAAACCAGTTTATTTAGTTTTTTTTCTGCTGCGTATTCATTTTATTAAAACAGTTTTTACAATGTTTGCTCTAAATTCCTCGGAGGGACAACAACATTTAACGCGCAAAGTGTAATTGCGTAATTAAATAACCATCCCTCGGATTGACGAATAATCCCCCAATGTCCAATTCGCTCGAAACTAAACAAGTTTCATAATATTTAAACTAATTGTTATATCACTCATTTTATCATTAAAAAAAATATAATACGTGTCAGTAAATCTTGGAATAGGTAATAAATAAGTATATCTAGGTTATCTGCGCAATATCATAAATGTGTAACTATTCATTAAATGTAAAGTGAAGGTTATAGATTCTTGCAGTTTATATAATTGCGTTAGTAAATTATCGATATAATCTATATCAGTTGTCTTGGTTATTAAACTTGGTTATTTTGGAGTCTTAAAATTTAAGTCAGCTATACCAAATTTCATTGGTTGTCATGGAGATATCAGTCAATTATTAAATATGATGATGACATATACCTGACAGACATTGATTCTATTTTTATTAATAACTAATAAGTACTACAAAAGTCTATTGTCTATTTTACTCTAAAAGAAATGTATGTAGAGATGCAAAAAAACAAGCTTGTTTTAATCGTCATTTAAAGAAAATGGTTAAATCAATGTTTAACTAACTCAATGGACATTTTTTATGAAATTTTAAAATCAATGAACTGCGTGTGCATTGTATCTGTTAGAAGTGACGGCGTTTCCATTAAGTGAGAGTATTAATTAATCATAATTATCATAAGATCAGGGCAAGTTACTTTTTATTTCCATTTACAAATACCATTCAATAGAGTTTGGCATTTAGTAATTATTTTATTTTTGTTCTACAACTCTTTATATAATAGGCAAACAATACGTATATCGGCAGTGTAATAATCAAATTAAGGTGACTACGTTTCCAGTCGTATTTCACCATCGCTACATGGCGTGATTTTCGTATCCTTGAATTTTGTAAAAGCAATAATGGTTATTTATAAACAGCGGCAATTAAAACTTTCTTAGAAGAGAAGTAAGCAAAAAAAAATTACAAACATATTTATGTGCTATAGGAGGAACTATTTCAGGGACAGTCGAGTATTTCGGAGTCAAAGGTGTGCTCCGATATCTAAGTTTTTTATAGGTATATAGTAGAGTGGAGTCTCAATGGCAAAGCGCAATGTTTTGTGTAGCAATTCCTGTTTTTGATATGCGGAAGTTGTAGCTATCGGTAACTGTCATAGGGAGAAGCAGCGACGCATGCAAATGCATACACGAAACCAGAGATAGGACTACCCCGACTACAATGCGTATATGTATATGTATACACGGCAGTGGTGCCAACTGAGCCACGTGTATCTATTTTCCTGCTGATAAATCATTCACACAACGGCAACATTAACAAGGACGAAGGATAAACGCACGCAGATAAAACATTCGCACAAAATACATTTCGTAGCCGAGGCCCATTCCAGCCTGGAACAGACAACAATAATAGCGGCTGCGAGAGAGAGAGTGCAAAAAAAAGCATACACGAAATTACTTTGCGAAGGGGGAGCGTCATTTTGATTTACCTACGGCTGAGGGTGAAGCGCTTCCGCTTGGTTAAACAATAGTACTTCGATTCCAATATGGATTGATACATTTGATGGCGAAAGTAACAGTTTCAATGCAAGCGACACACGTCATTTTGTTCTATTTGGGATCTGTCAAAAGATAAATTTTAGTTTAATTTAAATTAATCTACGGTACAAATCTGCTACTTTTATACAGTTTTATTTGCTAAAACTTGACTTCTCTTTAATTACAACATTTGGTTGATTACGTTATTTGACTTTAGAATTAGAACATCAATTAATACCAACTTAATATCAATTGACATCAAAATAGGTTATGGGTTATTAATAAAAACAATAATCAATCATACATAATTTGAACATTTTGTTAAGTAAAATATCAAAGCCAAATATCAAATTTCTACTAATCAAACATATTCCAATTATAGTGTAGTTTTACCATTATTAAACGTATTGTATTTTTTGTTTATCAAATATATATTAATTCAACATAAGGTAGTATTAAAAATTATTTATTTATTTTATTAAACATAAATTATTTTTTATTGTCAATTGATTTAATTTAAGAAGTAATTATAAAATTGACACTTATTACCTTAAATATGAACCGATATAATCTAAACATGTTAAAATTTGGGTTATATTATATAATTTATGGAATAAATATAAAATAAATAGTTTGTTAACTATACGGATTTCCCGTTATTTGTCATTGATATTTAGTAAATATATAATGGACGTTTGTCAAATTAACTGTTAACCTAAACCGGTGTTCAAATATTAATAAATTATCGTGTTAGTATGAAATTGACGTATATGCAATTAATGTTTATATAATAAAAATTCGAGAGTAAAAATAAAGTTCATGTGTATGATACATGATTAGTTAGGTGGCTTTAGTGAGCCATATCTTACGACGTATATGTTTCATCTTATCATTCTATACTGCGACTTAAAGGCGACATAACGCTTTAAAAAAAGTTCTTTGACAATTTTGTGTTTAGTGAATCTAGTTGTGTGTTAGAACAGGTAGCCAAAGAAATTGTGTGTTGTTTATGGACCCAATACAGTATCGAATGCAACAGCAAAGCATTGGTTCCAACGCTTTCGTTCTAGTAATATGAACATCAAGAGATCGTTGAAAATGTTGATAAAATCATGAAAATTGTCGAGTCGAACCGGCATGCGAGCACTTATTCCATTGCCCAGGAACTGAAGATTAACCAGGAAACCGTATGGAACCATTTGCATAAGGCTGGTCTCAAGAAACTAGATGTATTGGACAAAACGCTCAGAACTTTTTACTTCATCCTATATATTAATTGACATGTAATAGAATAAGTATAAAATTTACGTTTGTTGATATCTTAATATATTTATATTAAGAATGATTTATAATTACTTTCTCTAATTTATAAGCTCTTAAATCATCAGAAAAGTATATTTAAGTCTCAGTATGCAGTAGCAACAAATAAATTAAAAAATATTAAGAACTAATCGAAGAACAATTTCGTATTGTTATTTAAAATAATGTAATGGGATATGATTTTGGAAATTGTGATTTCCTTGTAAAGTTACAGTTGTAAATATTTTATTCTTGAATAGCAACTGTGTTTTCCAATTATGTAATTATAAATCTGTCATAAGTTACAAAACGTTAGGACGAGTGCGAACGAATAAAGTCTAATTAAAGTTAAATTAACTTACGTAAACCTAAGCAGAAAATTCAATTATAACAAAACCCACATCGGACGTGTCACGCATAAAACAAGTGGATGCGATTACCGAAATGAAATGAATCGAGGAGTAACATTAAACTTTTCGGTGAGACGCCATCTAGCGGCGTTCTCCTAATTAAATATAACAATACAGATCGTCCTACAGGAATTGCTTGATTCTGGATTTTATGGCAACGAGGACGGCTGCCAGATATTAAGGATCTCCCTAATAATAAAGCGTGTCGCTAATGGGGAGGTTGGCAGTTGGGTTCGTGCCCTGCGCCCGTTATAATTATGTTGCTTATTAATCTGAATTAAATGCAATGGGGGAATCCCCCTTGATTCGGAAAGTACACGCCGTATTAAGATTTCCATTTGCGCTGCGCTCTGCGAAAGACCTTGCAACCCGCCCACCCCTCATTATAGAAAGGGGGTTAATTTAGTGAGGCACATAAATCTCTGGCAAATGCACAGAAAAACAGCCACGTCGCAAGAGAATTATTGCTCCACTACTCTAGTCTCTCTCTCTCTCGGGCACATTTACAATTGCCTAGAGCAGCCCCAAATGTATTCAATAAACTAAACAAAATCTCTGCACATATTGCGTGCGCAAAGATTTTTCCCTTCCGCTGAATGAAAAGGGAAGAAAAATTATAGGCGAGAGCTGCCATTCAATTCCCTCGATGCACATCGCGAAATCAAATTCGCCATTGATGAAAACGTAATGCGAAATAGAATTCATAAACGTAATAGTATTTTCCAAAGCAATTCGATGTATTTGTGCAGCATTTTTATATAGAAAGATACAAATATAAAGAGAGAAAGAGGAAAAAGAGGGAGAGAGAATGAAAAAAAAACACCAGTAATTTAATCCCCCCATTGAGATAAACGCGTATATATTTTGGAAAAAAACACACATACAGACCATAAAGGGAAAAAAAGCGAACTGTGGAGGAAAACGGGGATGAACATCATTATACACTTATTGATCCCTTAAAGAAGCCATAAAAGGGGGAACAATTTATTGCGGCCGAGGGTTTCTCTCTCTCTCTCTCAATCCCTTCACCCTTCGATTTTTCTTCTTTTTTCTATACTGTTCCAATCTTTTTGTTCGATGGCTTAATTAAGAATCCAAAGATTGTTGACCGCAGCGGAATCAATTTACGATCACCGCCGACGCCGAGTGATGCATCAATAATAACATTCTTGGACTTTGTTAATAATCCGACTAGATAAGATACAAATAATTGGTTTATAAATAAATCATACGCAATTGAAACGCGGCGAAGCAAATTGAAAGCAATTAAAAGCCATCGATTCGTGCCTAAGCCGGAGGCGCTAAATTCAAATCGAAGAGTTGATAAAACCTCAGCACCCGAAGCGTTACATATTTATAGGGCAAAATAATAGGGAGCTGACCGGAATTTGCGCAAAACGAAAACTGGATTAGCCGAATCGTTAATTTTCGTTGTGGCTGTTCTTTATGCATTTGGGGGTTTTGTGTTTTGGGTAGTTTCGGAACGTGAAATGTTTCTGTATTTATAAATTTAATAGTTTCGTGGCTCGGGGAGTTTATGAATAGAAATAGTTGTCTCCTCTCTGTAAATGTGTGTGAGCGCTGTCCGCAATTAGCGAGCAAATTCGCAATTCCAGTCGCACATCCTGTTGTGGCCGAGGACACGATTTGCATACAGTACTTCTCCGAAGGGAAGCGACAACACCACCGATGTAACTGCGGAACGAGAATGGACAAAGCGCACAGAGAGAGGAAAAAACGAAGGAATGATAATCAATAGCAAAGTCCGGAGGAAAAGAATGAGGAGCGTTTCGCGTCTGCCTTTGTGGTGGCCATGCCCGAAATGGTGGGTTCAGACAGGAGACAACGGGGAGGAAAGTTTCTTTTGTTGGCGGTGATCATTAATTATTTTCACCCAAGATATCTGGAACCGATATGTTTTTCGGCCGCGAGCAGCGCGAATGATAAATTGTACTTTTTCCCACCATTTTTCCACTACCGCCACCCTCCGACCATCCATCCATCCCCGATGGGAGGAAATCCACGCTCTTTCCGGCGTACCGGAATCTTCGCAAAAATTTAATAAAATTCTACTATAAAAAAACTATTAATTACAGCTCATAGCAAGCATTCCATTTATATTCTACTTCTACTGGAATTAATAGAGAGAGAGAGATGCAAAAGAAGCATACTTCCTAAAACCAATACGCGATACTTAAGTACTTCGCGTTTACAATCTGTAATACAGCATTTTTTAGGACCAAATTTATAGGACTTTTTTTTAATGTATGTATGACCATAAAATACACTAGAATTCTGCGATCGCTATTGAATTCAGTCAAGTTGCAACGTTTAATTCTACGTAAAAAATCATTATTGTTATAGTAACAGCATATACTTAACTAATCCTTGAGGAAAACTGTACTGCATTAACCTTATTATAATGTTCATCATTAGAGTAGTGTATAACGACTTAAATACTTGAGCAAAGTCACAAGTAGTTACAGTTTGCTATAATTGTTATTGCTTTATAGCAGTTGTTTCCACTATTAATCGATTGTTTATTGCGCAACTGTTGCGGATGCCGCATGGGCCTAACCATTGATATTTAGTGTAGTAATAGTAATTGTATTTATATGCTCAAACTTGGTTATAGTTAATATACCCTATTTTTTTGTGAACTGTAAAAAGTTATAATATATACGGAATTAATGATTTTACCCATCACAATTGATATGGTTTTGATTGTAATTATATGATTCATCATAAGTACATGTTACTTGGCAAGTATCGCGTCATAACGAATGTCCATTCAACAGAGCAAATCAAACAATATTACTTTTGTGGCCAAGTTATTCCAGCATTACGAGATTAAAATTAGAATAATCACGTTGATTTGGAGGGGCAAAGCAAAAGAAGAAACGAAGGAATGGATGAAAAAAAAGTTGCCGGCGAGTGATGTAATTCGGTTTCACGGCCATCTGCTCCTGATTTCATTATTCCCTTCCCCTTCGCGTTCCCTGTTTCCTCTCATTCTTATCGCGCTGCATGTAATTTTTTCTTCTCTTTTCCCGATCCACATAATGAAGACAGGAGCAACCGGAAACCGGAAACAGACGCGGATCGTCGTCCCATGCATTACGCGCGTTTTCTTTTCCGCAGCCCGCCCATGTTATTATAACAACGAGGGGCTTTTCCCTGTCTAAATCAATTCTACGGTTTAAGAATAATCCGGTTTATCTTAACCAACCACTTGGCTCAAATCCGGGAAGGGGGTTGTTACAACATTCCCCGCTTCAAGGGCACGTTCACGTGGGGGGCGGCTAAGAAAGATACTTTGCATAATAATATCATCTCGGAAATCCACCCCGCATAATTATAGGTGACTCAGGGTGGAAGAGCCACAAAAAAAATGTGTGTATATATATAGAGTGAAGGTAACAATCTGGAATATGATCTTTCGTAAGAGGACAAATCGTCGGTAATTTATTATTTGACGCGACGTCGAATGCCGTATTTAATTTCGTTGCGGCGGGATGCGAATCCGTCAAAGGTGAGGGCGGAAAGCGGGAAAGGAACACATTTTCATTAGGGTTTTATTAAATGCGATTGTGTGTTTTGTTTTGGTCTCGAGAGTGCTCCGTCGGGGTAGATTTATCGACAGCCTCTCAGAGCATCGGACATCAATCGTGTCCAATTCCACAGTTTGATTCCAACCCCCTGCGAGAGCAAACTTATTCTTCTCTCTTTGTATTTTACTTTTTTCCTCTCCTCATTCTCCCCGGATGCCAGAAAGATCGCTTTAAACGAAACAAATTGTTATTGATCCCAATCAATTTTCGCATACTGCCAGAGCAGACGTGCATTCGCCGGTATTTTGGGAAGCGGAATGGACCGAAAACGGCGCATCCCCGGCGGCCGCAGATATTAAATATCCGCTGATGCAATAAACTTTTTTTTACCCGAATTCGCGCCGATTTATTATCTTATCTGTCAGATGCATTCGCATGGGGGTGGTGGTTGGTGGTTCGGCGGCGAGAACAAAAAGCGCCACAGAAATATTACGCAACGAATGTAGCGGTGGAGGCGGCGAAAGGTCGAGCCGCGTACCCATTTCTTTCTTCCTTTCCATTTTTGTTATCCTCGCTCATTTGTTTCGGGGGAGTCCCCCCATTGTCCGCCCTTTTGTTTCCGAAAAATTACAACCGCGCATTATCTCGCATTTGTATTTTTTCACTCTGTCTCTCTCAGGATCTCTTCTCTTTTTTTATTTTTGGTTCGTTCGTTCGTTTCATTTCGCCCCCGCTCAACCCGAAACCTTCGTAATAATAATTATTACAGCGGAAAGTCCGAATTACGTATTCCTCTTTCGGTGCGACCGTAAATCTCCTCAAACCCGAAAACAAAAGCAAAGCAGAGGCAAAAAAACAGCTTCATTCTACAAAACATATTATGTCAGTCACCTTACTTCTTTTGTTCCACATTTATCTATAAAGCCGGCTACTTGCCGTACTTAACCATTGCTCAGTTCTGCCAACAGTAGGAGCAGTTAGATGCAGCTAGATTTGAAACGAAAATCCGCTAGATTTTAATACTAAAATAATTAAAAACACAATTTCAGTTTCGTTATATAATATTTATTTTATCATTTTATTAACTATTTTTGTTCGTATGCCGAAAACTTTTTATATGTATTTGTTTTATTATTCTTTAAATTCTAATTTAGTATCAGAAGTTTCATTGCGTTTGAATGCGGAAATATTAACATAGCATAATGGAAAATTCTTTAAACACACAGTTGAGAATTTATAATTATATACTTCTGCACAAAATTTCAGTATATTATTTTTATTTTCTTAGTGTATGAAGAAAATTTAAGTCTATACATTATAAATTATTAGAATAATAATTTACAAAATTTCTTAGTCCATTTTGAGCAAATATATTTCATTAAATAATTTGTTGAACAAAAATTAGCTACAAAAATCAAATATTAGAAATATTCGAGATAAGATGCAATTCAAGGTATATGATTATAATTAATCAACGGTGTTTATGCTACTTTAACACTACGACTGATATGAGACATAAATATCTGTCAGGCGTACCAACCACACATGAAAGCGCAATGTGCAATTCAGTTTCAGTGTCATCGAACTCCATAATAACCAATAATAGTTAATACGCCTGATAGTTATTTATCACGCATAGTGTGGATGCATCATTAGAACTGATATATTGCTATAAATCAAAATTGTTGCGGCGCTCGAATAGGACTTACTAGGCAATTATCTAGTATCCGTCTTTCTGTAAACGAATTGAAATTATCCAATTCGACTACTATTTAATTATTATATTGCAAAATCACATGTATTTTAATGATTATGAAACTTCAATGAATTCTCTACATCATTGAAAGCCATCTGTCGTGTAAGATGTGAAAATTGATTCTCGATCTATATATGTATTTCTATGATTATTTTCAATTGAACGAAAACGCGACCCCCGCTGCTGGGGTTGTCGGACGCCCCGTCGGTGAAGGCAATGCATAACAAGCAGATCATATTATATCGAATAGATTCCGGATTGCCGAGGAAAACGAAGAAGAAGCGGGCGCAAAATGAAAGGAGGAGAAGGGACACACATAGAAGAAGGGAAAGTGGCGAGATGTTCGAATTCGGTGCACGTCAATCCACCTTTTTTTCTTCTTATTCTTTGGGGGGCGGCTTGAGGTCCCATCGATTTCTCAAACCGCATTTTTTCACCGCGTTCATCGCTATTCCTTCCCTCGATTTCGGTTTAAGGAGAAGAGTCAGGAGGAGGAGGAGAATGAGGCAAATTTTTATTGTCGCTCTGGGTGGGTGGAGGTGGCGAGATTAAAGTGACGGTGCGTGTGGGATGCAACACCTGCCCGCAATCACAACCTGCCTCTGCGAAGCGACATCCGCCTCCGCCTGATAACACAGCATCCCTTATCGGCTCAGCGCCAGCTGCTTTATTTCCCTTTATCTCTTCCTGATTTATACAATCACATTATATTCATCCCTTTTGGAACACCGCAGCCCCGAAACTTTCAGTTTTATTGCCACCCTTACTAGGAAACTTTCATTTTGCATATAATAAAAATGAAACAAGTGACAGCCAGACTTTAGGGAAGAAAAAATTAAAAACGGTAAATTTCCGTTTCGTTCTTAACTTAACATTGAACTTGCTTCAAGACTTTGATTCCCATAGTAATTGCACAGTGTCCACTGTTTGTCTTCGAAATTTTGTGGATCCCCTGATGATGGCTAATTCAGGATGCTGGTCGTGTGGCAGTAACACGTGATGGCAGGTAAATAGTGGTTGAGCCGTGTCGGAGGCGGCAGTTCCAATGCGAGAGGAGTCCTGCTATTTGTGTAGTGTTGGTGATTAAGCTACGGCCGAGTTGAGTTGGTGGTGATGTTGACCCAAAAGGGATTAGAACAACGGCAAAGAACTTAATTCCCTCGGCGGAGGCCGCTCGAAACATGTGCTCCGTGCAAAGCCCTTCGATTTTCGCGCCGCCCCTCGGTCTACAACTAGCAAGACCAAATCGAAGCTCGGGAAAATACGAAAAAAAATAAAATCATACCGCTGATAAAAAGAGTGTAATAACTCTCTAAGCGCTTGTCTTAATTGCGTCCGGGGTTTGCTTAAACCGAAATGTGCCAAAAGGGCACAGACTAATAAAAGAATCGATTAAAACCGTCTCTCCCGACGGTCGCGTTTAACTCGGGGCACGAGGAATATGCTCTCGGGGAGATGAAAAAAAAGTAAACACATAAAAGCAACAAAGATGGAAATGCCCCTCTATTTATAAAACAAGTATTTAGTACTCGGCGCAACTGATTTCAAAGCCCGAGCACTAATTACTGTTTAAGTGGGCTCAATTTATGTCCGTAATTTTCTTCTTTCATTAAATATGAATATAAAATTACAGTTCTCCAACTTTATGCATACGACAAATTTTGAAATACACACAGTACAATTTAGTGAAACAGGAAATTACATAAAAATCTTCATTTTAATACTATCCAATAACGATTAAATCGAAAAAGGCTCTTAATTTTAATGGCGCGAATGATAGATGTGCACTACACATGGTACACCATTATTTGTAAATATTACATAAACACCTGTCATCAATATTAACCAATAATAATAACTTAAATTAATTGTATACGTAGTAAAAATACATTAATTTGAAATATTCAAGTTTTATTGAAGCATCATCTCGAAGAAAATATTGAGCGAAGAAAATAGATTTTTCTTACATAGATTTATAATTGAAGTAAATATCAGAGAGAATCGAATTTTGATAAAACAATCCGCGGTTTGTGTGTGCACACTGAAGTTGGAAATCCAATCTAAACAAAGGCTACCAACATTGATCCTGACTTGCTCATGCGAATACAATTACGGTAGATTTCAATTAACACGCAAGTTTACAAATACGAATGCTGTTTTCAATTAATTACAATGCATAACAATATAGAAAATATTAATTTAAAATGTATTTTTACGTAATGAATATCGAATGAAAGCATTAATTATAATTACATGCAATTCATTCACTTTTTTTTTGTACCTTTGACCTTTCTGAAGTTTACTTTTTTCTGTATCCTTTGGGCCTGTCACCTAGTCTAGTCTAGACACTGAGTAAATTTCAGAACCGAACCCGAATTCCTCGCGCTCTCTGTTTGTGTACACGCGCGGTATCTTTTCCTTTGCTTCCCCATTTCTTGCACGTATCGATGACATCGTTAAACGGCGTACCCTCTTTGAATTTCCCGCCGCAATGAAACGAGAAGAAAGAAATAACTTGAAGGGAAACAAACGGCCGTACTTTCTTCCTTTGTGTAATACGAGAATAAAAAATAGACGGTTTGTGGGGAAGAGATCGAAAATTAGGGATCGCCCTAAAAACAAATGGCTCCTCACTTTTATACGCATCTACTTTCCCTAAGCAGACGTGCTACTATTTCGTGCTTTTATTTTTCCCCCGCCGCTGTATAAATAGATTATGGTCTGTCTCCTCTATTCTCGTTGTTTCCAGTAAATCTATGTTTTAACTCCAATGCCAAAGATCATCAACCTAGTTTCCACGAGAGCTGCACTGAAAGTAAACAAACGGTGCACACTTAATTCTGAGGGTTCAGAAATTGGAAATCTTTCTTTGGTATCCTTGAAAAGGACGCATCGGAGAATTTCCCAATTCCTCGCTAAGAAACAGTTTCTCAACTGGCTTCGGCGAAAAGTAAGAGAGAGAGGAATGATTTGATGCAGTTGCGTTTCAATTTTCCGACGACGGAGGCTTTGAATGCGAAATAACGTCATTTCCGGCAAAGAAATTCATCCCCGTTTCGTCGTCCGTCGTTCGCAAAGAAGGAGTGCATTAAATTTGCACGCGAAATCGATTTCGGTTTCCTTACTTTCTTTGGTTTTTTTTTGATAGCTCGCCATTTTCGTTACGCTAATACTAATCTCTTTTTTTTTCTGTTTCAGGTGAGCAAACTTTATCCTTGCCTTTATATTCCGGTTCCGGTTAATTACCGTGGGTAAGATTATTTATGCACGCAAATGTTCCTAATTAATAGAAACCGCTGATGCTCTTTGCGGCTCGGATCCTCCGACTCCGCTTCAGAACTGTAGTTTTCTGTTCATTTAGCCATTCCGGCCACTATTTAACATCTAATTAAGAATTTACTTAATTACACACCTATTCAATGACGAACTATTTACATCTTCCGTCTCAACATGAAAATATGAATTAATTTTAGAAGCCAATTTGATATACAAATATGCAAACATTATCTACACTTTTCTAATTTATTAACTAACTATATTTCATCCACTAGATTCTAGAAAATACTCGAACCAAATAGTCTGAAAGCTTATTTCTTTAATTACTACATAAAATCTAGAAGACAATTTTGATTTACACATCGATTTATTTATATACGAACATTGTCCACGCTTTATCATTTCTTTAATTATTAAATAACTAAGTATTTTTGATTCTGAAAATAATCGAACATAATAATCTAAAATCTAATAACCGAGCATTCATCAGACTTTATATTATTTAACTATTCTTCTGTCAGAACATGAAAATACTCGAATAAAATAAGCCAATTTTGATTTTCATAATGATTTGTTATCATTTTCCACACTTTTACTTCTTCAACTATTTAATAATGATTTTTTTTCTTTCGTCAAATCATGGAAATGCTCGATTGAAATAATCTCAAAGCTAATTTTGATTTCAACACCGATTTATTTCTATACGAACACTGTGCAAGCTTTTTATTTCTTTAATTATCGTAAATGCAAATCGTAAAACATTAATAGGAGTTTCCGGCATTTACGGTCCATTTCCGGAAAGCTACACGCCCTTTCCTACACTCGGATAACTCCTGGCTTGTTGTTGTTCCATTTGTTCTTTATATATGTTTTTTTTTCGACCCTGGTTTAGTAGTTGAGCTAATTTCCGCGCTCGGGTGTAAATAGATAACGAAGGGAAACCCCCCGTGGGGGAAAACCGGAGGGGGAAAACTTTGGGTAGTATAGGGCGCCGCATGTGCGTGCAATTACCGTTTCGGCCGTCGCTAATTAATATACGAATTCCCGGGGTCTGATAAACGACTAGGGCCAATTGAATAAATCCATTTGTTGTTGCATCATCCGCGACTGAGTTCATGAAATTATGTAACGCAAAGTCTGTATGCTGCTACCCCGTCCCTCGCACAACACGCGGTAGTAATTCACGTGCAGCGCGCGCTAATTACTTTTGATGCCCATCGAAGGGTCCTTTTTATCGCGGATCTCAAATATTTAACCAACCCTCCCTCGAAATCGGAATCGCCTCCGCTTTCATCATCGCAACATATTTAATGTTAATTAAATTGCTCGCTCGGATTTGTACTTTGATAATTACACTGCAACTTCGACAGACTTCACAAATTTGTTTTGTTAATCAAGACGGCGAGTTTTAATGTAAATATATTCAGTATTTCTTAAGATGTAAATAACCTAGTCGACTTCCCTGTGGTACTGCTAATGTTAGATTAATAGCAATACCTCGAATAGTGCGGGTAATCGGTTCCTCCAATATCCCGGACTAATCGAGTCTAATTTAATTTGTTTTTACATTTTCAAACCGCACTGATCAAATACGTACTATTCGAGGTATCAAAATCAATATGTTTATTAGGAATGAATTTTTTGTTTAGTCTAATTTAGATATGTTTAATTGTATGAGGCAATGTAGTTAAGTAAAAGTTTTGCACTTTGAGTAATTCACATGTTATCGCATAAAAATTACTGTAAAGAAAATAAATGTTTTGATGAGGTTCTGAACTACTAAGTGTAAATGTAAATCCAATTCCGCGTGACCTGACTCTGATAGTTTTAATGGGGTTTCAGTGCAAATAGTAGAGTATTAAGTGCAGATATTCTGCGAAGAAAAGTGTTACGATTTGAAGTGTTTCTTGTTTTCCTTGTGAATGTATTAATTAACTACGAAAGTTTGAGAGCAAATATTGCCGCTTTTGTACATCTATAATTGCTATAAAATATTTAATTGGTTTTACTATAATTACGCAAAATGTTTGATAATTCCGAAATAAGGTCTAAGTTTCGTTGAAATTTTGAGAAGTAGTAATGAAATTGATGTTAATTAATTAGATCCATATATTCATAATTATTTTTTTTTAGTTGAATAAAAAATACATTTGGATTTACAAAGCGTTTCATTGAACAATTGATTGATACCAAAAAAAATAAGTTTCTGTCTGGATACAAAAACAATTGTTTTAAGTGAATTCATCTATTTGCATATGACTTATCAGAATAAATACGTCCAGTCGGGACATAACATTGCACTTAGGTGTCTTACCCTTGAACTTTGATCTTGATTATAAGAAATTCATATCATAATAAATTAAAGCATTTTCAAAATGAAGTGTTACTGTAATGCAGTTCCGCAATCTCTTTTTTATACTTACGTAAGCTGCTAATCTGAATCAGCCATAACCTAGTTCCTCGCTCTGAAGCTTTCGCGCTTTTATACCGATTACAAGTAAATGTGTTATTACCGTGTGGTGGCAAGTTTTTAGTTCATTCACAAGTGAAGAAGTGCTTTAAAAAACAGAACCCTCATAAAAGTAATTAGAATTTGTTTTATTTAAATTATTAATTTTATGTGTTGTATACTTAGTTTATTCTGAAATTGAATAATAGTGATATTATAACAACCTTAAAATTACATAAATAATTACAGATGAAAACAATTTGTTGCTGTATTATATTTCTTATATAAATTATACTAAAAATATACATTTTTAAATAACTCAAATATATTTAATGTTGTTGAATAGCATTTAAGATTAATTTATAAATTTTACAATTATGTTAAGAAGATTAAAATTTGCTTATAAATATTAATAAAATAAATTTTATAAATTAAAATAAGTATGAAACAACTGTACTGCATTGTACATTCAGAAAACTGTTACAAAATTTGAATTTGATTGATTGGTGACTCAAAAGGAAATGATTACATAATTCCACCGACAAATATTTGTCTTTAGTGTGTGTGAAATTTATACGTGTCGGATATTATGATGTTAATGAAATAGGAGAAGCGTAAGAATCGGAATTCCTCGGGGAGTTATACGAGATGTAAGGGAGTTGTAACAAATGCTCGTAATCCACCCCCAGAAAGGACGAGAAAGAGAGAAAAAAAAACAGAAAACAAGACCAAACAAAACTTTGTCACAGCCGCTCCGGACATATGAAACAACCTGCCCCATCCAATGCACGTCTCCTCCGTTGTGTTCCTTATTATTGCAGCTGGTCGCGCCTCGCCCAACATCAAAGGACCAAAAACTGGATGTCTTCTTCTAATTGCGAAACGCGTCCACAGTATTATTGCGCGACGCGTCTCGAGATGATAAAACCTGCGGGTGGTAAGATTGATGCGAAGGAAAAGTTTTTGAAGCGAAGGGAGAAGAAAAAGAGGCAGAAAAAAAAAGACAAGACAACGACAGACCGACGAACTTTAGTTTACTCTTCTTTGCCGGAGACGTGGAGTAATGGTGCTTGCATTTTTTTAAACTCCGGCTTTCTACTTAATTTATCAACATAACAAAATCGTTATTTTTAGTGTGGCATCTTCACAAATATCATTCCTCTTCTTTTTGTTGTTGTTGTAGATGTAAGGTGATGATATTTTCCGTTTCGCGGATTATAGTAGGAAATAGGAGACTGTATGTGTGTATGTTTTTTTTTCTGGATCTCCTCTGGCCTTTTGTAAGTGGATGGTATAGTGTGCTGATATCAAGGGCTTCGGGGGTGTCGAATTTACAAAAGGGCCCTTTTGATCCTGGATGCAGCGGAGGAGCGTCGTTCTCGCGAAAGCGCCGGCAGGACGAGCAAAGAGAAAAAAAGGAAGGAAGGATACAGAGAGAGGCCCACGCCCTTATCCTTCTTATCCATTAACATAATCCTAGCAACGCGCACAGATGAAGGGAAGCGGATTGTGTGTGAGCGTAAGCGCGTGTGTGTGCAAGCTCTGGTGTTTTGGATCCTTTCTCTCCTTTCCCCTTATTCCTTCTTATCTCCCCGTTCACCTGATAATGAATTAGACGTATTGCCTTTCCACTTACAAATTGCTTCTGGTGGAATTCATCTTGTACAAAAATAAATGGTAACGTTACTGCGGCCGCCAAAGAACATAACGCAGCGCAACGAACATATGTTCTTCCCGACACAACCTATTTTTCTTTTAGTTTTATACCTCCATTTCGTTTAGCAGCACCCAGCGCCAATATATAAAATACAATATTTCGCATTTACACGCTGCCACATGCTCGTACCCAAAACTTACAAGACGTGCAATACATAGCTAACAGATTTCAAGAAAAAAAACTTTCGAAACACTATTATTCTATTTTTTTTTTCTAGAAATATTTCAATAAAAAAATATTCCAGACGAAATTTATTACCAACTTATATATACATACATACTACAAATCGATTTAATATTTCAAACACATCTTACATTACGTTTTATAATAATAATAATAATTAGACAATGATACATATTTCTGTAGACGAAAATTTTAAGTTGTATGAAATGTAATACAGTAAAATGAAGATTTTCTAAAGTAAACAGTTTTAGTATATGAGACTTCGGTTGATTTGTTACTAGAGATATTTCAAAAACTTAATTTGTTCGCAAATCGAAATAATTATTATATACCTAATTGACAGTTTGTCTCGCACGTTTTTATGTTTTCGATTATGTTCAAGAAACGAGGTCTCACAATATTTAAATGAAAATAATCTTTATGAGAACTAATCCTTGCAACCGAATAAGTACAACTGTTATTTTATGTTATTTTTACGTAATTTCTTTGGCTTAACGAATAATTTCCATGTAATGCGTACAGTAATTGGAACAATTCGGAACAAATAGAAAGCTAGCAGAACGAATATATAAATTCGTTAGAGTAAATTTGTAATTTTTTGTATTGTTGTAATTTGTCGCTAATCTTATTAATGTTTTCTTTAATTTTATGAAAATGACTGTATACTTGATAAAATAATCTCTAAATGATTTGGAAATTAATAAAATGTAATTCACAAAATAAAGAAAAACACTTTATTATGTAAGTGCTCTAATTTAGTATCCCTAATTATTATTTGTAATGGGAAAATAGGTGTGAAAAGTATTAAATACAATTATTCTTTTTCTGTGAAATAAGATGATCGAAAGAAATATTAAGAAAATATAGTTATTAAATAATGATGTGCGTGGATGTCAGTATGTTTTTCGATAGTAAAGAAAGAAAAATACATGAAAAAGTTGCTTAGAATTTCAATCGGCGGAAAGCATTACCATAAGGAAAAATGGAATAAATGTTTTAATGCGAAAACTTTCCTGTTTTCATTTTTTTCCTCTCGGATCCCTTTGGTGGTTTGATTTAAAATTCAAACCTTGGACGGTTCTCCGCTCACTAGTCCCTTTTTTTACCCCCGGAGGTATAGGGTGGGGGCAAAGTTCGAAACACAGACACACGCAAACAAACAAAGTGAATTATTATTCAAACCCGTGATCTGTCTAGATTCAGGACCACTTTATGTGAAATCATTCGGGCGACGTAAACTTGTGTGTTTTCGTTCGAGTGAGAGAAATGGCTCCCATCGTCAATTACAAAGGAATAGTTTGGCTTTGATTAAGGCACAGGAGGTCCATGGATCGATAAAAGATTTAGCTGTCGCTAGATTGAAATTTGAATTATCGAACGGTCGCGCGCACTGAATAATACATACCGATGATGATTTATGCCCGAAATAGTTGTCGAGATTCAAACGTAAGGTATTTCGATTCCGCCGTAAACAAAATTCGTTGTTAGAATGAATGAATGAATGAGGAGACCCTTTTGTTTCATTTTCCGCTGATTACGTTCGCGAATTTCGGTAAGATGAGAGTGAAAGACAGAGGGGGGACGACGGCGGTTTACTAATTAGAGGGCCGCTCGCATTATGAAAGCATTCGCTGGGAATTAGGGCCCTCGGGGCTTTAATTCGGGTCCCTTTTCCCTTTTACGTCCTCCGCTGCATTTATTAAACTTTCATTATTTTCCCTTATCGCGTTGTTTCGTTACATTCCGTTTGTTGGTCCTTCTTCCACCTTGCGACGTTCCTTTCTTTTTTTGCCGCTTATCCTGAGATGAAAAATAAAAATAATTGCGGCGACACACTTGCATATCCCTTTTGCTGGGAATTATCCGCTAAGCACTCGTATTCCATGCATAATCCTTTTGCAAACTGGAAGCAACAGTAATTCCGCTTCATTAACTCCGAGTCCTCAAAAGTAAATTGGTTTTAAAACTTTATTTTTTTGCACAGACGGAGGACTTTTCGTCAAGGACGGATTCGCATCCTCGTGTATATCCTCACTGCTGTGTATGCTCTTTTTTTTCTCATCGTCGTCTATAGTAGCCCAATTTTTTTTGTTGCCTTATTCCTCCACTCGTAGGGAATTTGACGGGATTTCGGATGTCAATTATGGGGAATAAAGCCAGAGACCAGTTCCTTATCGCGTCAAGCCCCGCGACACGTGACTCACATAGCCAACTCGCATCCTTTTGCTACAAGGATTTTCCTCATCCCGTCCGTCGGCACACGCTCTCACAATAAGCGCCGCAGATCCTTGATTTGTTCTTTTTCTCTCTCTCTCTCTCTCTTTCTCTCCTTGAATACATTTCAAAGCGAGATTTAACTTCGGAACGTAGCAAAAAAAACTTTACAAAATTGAATTTCACACTCGCGGTGTGTATTTCCATTTTCCATAGAAAACGCTCGACACGATTGAAACTCTTTCATAAAGGACGTGAGCATTAAGCAAATTGACAAGCTAACAAAGAGTTCAAATAGAGAATAAATCTGTCCTTAACCACAGATGGCGCTACAATCGTATTATCCTGTTTTTCTTTTGTCGTTATTAAAATCGTGTTCTAGTACGAGTAAAACCATGAAGGCTTTTTGGCATAAGTAGAAGATAATATCTCGTGCACTGAGAACTCAGACATGTCTTGTTTTAGTTCGGGAACCGAAATTTCTTTGTTTTTATATACTAAATATTATTTATTAAATGCTATTGAGGTTTACTGTTATTAATGTGCAAATACTTTAATAATGCAACTCAATATAACTTTGTGAATTCATTTAAATTTAAACAAAAGTATAAAATAAATTATAATCTAAAAATTAATATTTACTAATTAATAATAGTATCATTCTATTGTCATACTCATTAAAACATTATAAATTAATGAAATTATTATCGATAATCACAGATAAAGTAATTGTATGAACAGTAAATATATAAAATAATTAATTAATTATGTAAAGATAATAAGAAATGTGTTAAATCATGCGACACAAAATTGTAATTGCAGTTATCAATTCAGTTTATAACTGAAACTAGCAGTTGATACGTTACTCTTTGTGTGTCATAACATGTACTTGAAACATTAGTTTACAAGTATCGAGAAGTAAATACAATTGTAAGCTATTTGAAATGTAGATTAAAAGACACCTGTGGACTGTTCAATTTCTCTTTACTCTCTGAATTAAATATCGAAACTATATATCTCTATATTATATCAATAACATATTTAGTATTTTTTTATTCCAACTTACTGTTATATTGAAAACTATATTCTATTAATAACATATATAGTATTTTTGTATCCCTTGAAAAAAGTGAAGAGAAGTATCTGAAATAAAGACCACCAGTACTAATCTAAATGAACCCACGACTCTAACGTCCTCATTATATGAAAAATATATTACAACCCGCCCCTCTGTCAGTCTGTTATCCCATGGAATGATGTTTAATGGAAAAGATATGTTACGGAGTCTGTTCCCTAATTCTTCGTTGGATGGTCCTCAATTGAATTGGGTATGTAAATGAGGCGGGCGCGTAGATAAAGACTGAGAGGGAGAGGCCCTAATCAATCCTTTTGGAATTAGATAAACGGAATGAGAATAAAAAAAAAGCGGTGGATCCGTACGCCGAAAGTAGCCCTACCAGAAATGTATGCAAATTGGATTGCAGCAAGTTTCGGGCAAACCGCCTCCACCCATTCTCTCCGACTCACCCACCCTGTCTTAATTATTATAATTTTTAATATTCCAGTGGGACGATGATGATGAATTGAAGATAAAATAGATGCTCCTTTCTTTGCTTCCACTGTTCTCCGCTTCTTCTTTTACATTATATATATTTTTTTTTACTTTTCTTTTTTTGGTGCCAAGTTGGAATCCGTCCACGCCCGTCCATTATCCTCTTTCAAATATTACTCAGCCACTTTGCAGCGTCCTGAAAGATTTATGGGCGGCGGCGAGTCTCGGGGGCGTTCAGCCTCGTCCGAACCTGGCGAAACACCGAACGGGTTGGCTTCTCCAAAAAGTACATCTTTCTACTCCTCCACCACCAACACCGCGTTTAGAAACTTTTCCAATTAGAATAATCCATATTCTGTTTGTATAAACGTCTGCTTCTTTCGAAAGATGTTTCTGATTCGAAAAGTTTAATTAAACCGAATGATGTATTCATGGGTTATTATTAATGTGCGCGCACAGTGACATTACTCTGTGTGTGTGTATAATATGTATATGGATGAGTGTATGTATGTGAAATGCGGTGATATTCGTTGGGGATTTAGCCGGGGGATAATAATGTGTGTTGGATCGGCCTAAGCCGCAGATGTAAACTAGCTTTATAACGTATGTAAGCTTAGAAAGTATTTAATATTTACCGGGGGCGGCGGAGGCTACAATGCAACCGGGAGATTGTGTTTGCACGTGGAGCTGCAGATAAGGGACGTTTGCAGGGGATGGCGCGCTCTCAGTGAGCACGTGCGTCCCTATGTCGTTGGGGCGGCCGCGGCGGCGGCGGCAAATACATTCGGGGATTTACCGACTGCGCCAGCCGCAAATTCACGCACAACACCTGAGACACGAAATCCCCCCTTTGCACAGACCTTGCGAACAAAAAAAAACTATGTAGATCCCCAGATTTACACACTCCAGTACTTGCTTACTTAATAGCCAACATTTTCATCGACAATCTGTGCTGTTCTCTATAAAGAAACTTAACTTAATAAATATTACATATTAATAAGAACGTAGAAATAATTATTCCTGACATTCAAATAAAAATCACTTCAAAGCAAAATAATTAAAATTTAGGTGACTAAAGCAGAAAATAATGTATTATTATTAATTTAGATATAAAATAGCAATACATGTATAATAATAATAATATGAACACAGTTATCCCCCGAACTAGTTCCGTTCCAAAGGGTTGTTCGTAAGACGGGGGAATTCTAAAAAAATTCATAATATACTTATCTTAGCTTACTTTATCATGTTTTTTACTTCTATATATGTTAAATTCCGTATTACTGACTGCATAAATTTGAAAAAATAGATTAAAATAAACAAAATACTTACTTACAAATACTATTCAATGTAGACATCACAATTATTTAATAAAAAAAGACAAAAGAAACAAATGCAACAAAACAGATAGAACATCTTCCAAAAATATTATATTATATTAAAGAAATTATCAATTTTTGTATAGATATTTAATTTTTTATCACTATATATCTCCTTGTAACAAGTTAAAGCTTTTAGAATTTTGTTCGTATGTCCGGGAGTTCGTAAGTCGGGAGATACGTGTACTAAGGATATTTGTACAGGTTCTAAGGAAAGATCTTTTAATCTATTCATTTCTAAAGTATGGCATTTCTTGAAACATGTATATATTACAGATACAATCGGGTCTATTTGTCTTTTTGGAACCCATTAATCAGAGATAGGCATCTTCTTCGAATCCAAATTATTTCTGTTAATTGTTGTACTATTTTAACGTGAACTTAATTAAACTTTATTAGTTTCGTTTTTGGTATAATGAAACCATTGAAATTATTTTTTTAAATATATTTTTTTTAACTTTATTTTAATGGACAATAATAATAACATTTATTGCAACAATCAATTACTTAATAAAAAAAACTTAAATCAATAAATTTCAAGTGCTGCAAAGTATTTTTATTATTTTTTTTAATTCTTTAAAATATTTTTGTTTTGAAATATTTATTTTAAATGATATTATGATGATAATAATTAATTTATTGTACAAAAATATGTTTACCATTTTTATTTAAATAAAATATTTTGCTATATTATGACACTATAATTTGTTTGGTAACTATTTAAATTTCTAATTTGTTATTCTACAAAAATATTTTTAAAAGGACTGCCGTCAATAGAAATATTCATGTAAGCAATATTTTTTTATTAATAATATTAATTTCACCAATTATGCAATTATATAAATAATTGTTTTGAAATAAAAACCATATTAAAAAATATATATAATTTCAAAAAAAAAATCAACTATTACAAAATCATATTATTAAAATTATAATTTTTTGTATTCAATTTAATTTTAAAGATTGCAGAAATAAAATTAAATAATGTATTTTTTAACTATTTGTTTTCAATTTCATTCCGGAACGTAAAATGAAACAACTAAAAAAATTGCATACGTTAAAGTTACTGATTCATGAGAAGCAAATTCAATCACTTGCGTAAATACACATAGATTTTATTCTATGAAAATGGTTTTGTCGTCCATTGAGTTGTTGTTGTCGTTATTGGCCGGTTTCGGTGGCACTGCAACAATGCACGCGTTGATTGTTGTGTACGTATGTCTGTAATGTTTGTTCGTACGGTATGATGGGGTTTCACGGGGAGGTGGGGGTGTTGTTGTAATCCCCCCGGACGCAGAATGAGCGAATGCTGTATGAGTAAGCCCCCGCAGGCCGAAGGGGGCAGGTCGGAATCAATTGCAAACAAGAGCCGTGCTCGGACCGCGGTCCCCGGGGCCGCATATAAATATGGAAAGCGTACACCTGTTCCACTTTGTTGCAGGCACAATAAATATTTAAGTTTTTTACCCCCTAATTGCGAAAACCCCTGCGCAAGAACACAGACCCAACAATGAATAGGGAACGAACAGTGCCGGGCAAAAAATAATCTCAGCTTGTCCTATTGTTTGTTCTTTGATATAAATATATACAGGAGTGCCTCGGTTAACAATAAGGATATTATACTCGTATTAATGTCAAGCTAACAAAACTGGTATACCTTAAATATTTATGAGTGTTGAAATTGCGTCAAGGTCAGAGATCATATTCAAAGAGGTAAAGAATAATGTTAAAATATTTCAAGTGTAAAACCTAAACAAATCTAAAATGGGAATGAAGAAATATAAGTAGAAAATGATGAACAGTTCTATTAGATCAAAATTGATACTTTTACGTCTTGAAGATGTTCAAATTCTCATTTTAAGCAAACATAACATTGTTAATTATAGGCAAAGTTGTGCTGGATCCGGAAAATCGCCGGTAGTTAAAACTTTTCCAGGTACATCTGTAGTTTTCGAAGAAACAGTTAAAACCGCAGTTGTAATTCTTCAACTTCCACGTAATTAAATTCCAGTGATCTTACCACAGTATAAAAGGCCTTTTATTTATAAATCTTCCAAAGTTGACAATTGAGGAAAGCATATTTTACATTAACCAAATTATAATTACTTATTGACTAATTTTTTTAAGGATCTTAAACATCAATACTTTTTATAATTTCACAGCGTAATCGAAACTACGCAAATGAGGTCTGGTCTGAGAGTGATTATTTGATGTGGCTGTAAGAAATAAATGTAAAACAAAAATAGGATGTGACTCGAAACGGATGCAGCCTTTTTGCGACAAAACGAAACTCTCGACAACGAAGTGACGTTTATGCGATGTTCGATGATGAGCGTCTTGGTGAACAGATGGCGCCGGTATCTGACATTTGCTAATTTAATATTTGCCGCGTGAAATATACGGTCTGTGCTCCAGAGTAGGGGAGGGAAAGTTTTACGAGCGGAAGTCTCGGTGCGCCACTTCCGCTCGCTCGCTATCACTGCATATCTCGCAGATTAATCGATCTAATCTGGGCTTAATAAACTTTAATTCGCGTCTCGGCAAGCCAACCAAGTGGGAACAACCAGATAAGGCTCTTCCATTCTTCGCACCACCGCAGGATCCGAGCGACGATTACATAAGGAGCCATTCGACATCGACGTAATGTAGAAAAATGCACGCGTTTCCAATTGTTCGAATGCAATGGCAATGGCAGAGAACTTCATATCTAATTCGGCTCGAAGTTAATTTCGTTAGCAGCCATCTCCCGGGTAATCCGATTTATCCGAAGTGGAGGCCGAATAAAAGAGAGGAAGTTTTCCTGCCAATATATATATATCTATAGATATATATAGGTTGAAGCTCCGAGGATGCACAAAGATTCCTCCACACGAATTGGTATTCGCGCTCCTCGTCCAATCTTCTCCAGCGATATTTAACTTGCGAACTAACACCAAAACCCACATCCACCCGACCCAAAATGCATAGGGAGGACCCGACCCCTTTGTATCCGCAACTCAACATTCAGCCCAAGTTCCTTCATCCGCTTAATTCCTCATCCGCGCTGTTTACAAGAAAACCCCCCGCAAACTACAATTGCCCAACCAGAACAGGGTCCTATTTACTTTCCATTACTTCGTTTCCTACATGATTTCAAGAAAAAAAAAAACAAAGGTTTTTGACCTATCCGAAAAGCCTTTTCGCCATCGTTATATATGTAATATTTTTTTGTTGAGGTCAGCTCCAGTTGGTTTTTGGTGTGTTCGCGATTATTTCGGCTCGTATGGCGAGCTTCAAAGGTATATCCTCTCTCTTTCCTCTCAAAGCGCCGTTTTGGTGCCAGAGTCAATTTGCGGGGAGAGAGGGAAAAGTACGCGTGTGTTTGTGTGTGAGGAAACGAGAGTTACAGAGGGAGATGGAACAACGGCTGCGGCCGGGGCCAAAGGGCCAAAGGGCATGCATAGGTATTTCCATTGTATTACATAAAGGATGTGCCGCCGCCGTCGCCGCCGCCGCGGTCGTCGCCGTAACGCTTGTATTTATGAATAAAGTTAGTGGCCTGTTAGAGGACAAACTACAAATACTCTAAACATCCCCTCGGCCGTCGCCGCATCCCCGCGGCCTCGCGAGTAATTCCGTTACAAAGCCTCGGGCTCAGAATTAGTAAGCGTCCACATTCCGCCCCCCAAAATTAAATTGCGGCACTCGTTCGGTCCGTGCAAGGAAGCGCATTTATTCCTCCCCTCTGAGGTGACCGAAATCATCACAAAGGAAGAGAATTCTTCGCGCAGAAGAATAACACAATTTAGACGGTCCCCTAATCCAACTAGAACAAACGGACATGACTTTCTTCTTCGTCTCCTCCTCCTCTTCCACACACACACGTTGCATTACCGAAAACTCCCTATAAATCACAGTCAATTTAAGAAAGACCGTAAGCATCAGCAGTTTCACGATAGAAATTTAAGATTACAGATTCTACTGCAATTACTTACCTTTCATCATTCTAACTTGCAGAGGGACAATCATTATTCTAAATTTAATACGAAATCTATATATTAGATGAGATGATGTAATAGCCTTCAAGTAGATAATATTCAATCATATTTTCAATCATTATGAAAACCTATAAACAAAATCAATTATTTAATAATTAATATTGGAAAACAATGACTCTAATGGATTTATTTATTTCCCTTGCAATTTATAATTTATATTTAGTTTTAATTTTCAATTTATATATTTCATTGCTTTGCACATTATTATTTTATTTCATTTTACTATTTAAATTATTTTCGAGTGAAAATTATTAAGTTTTATTGAATGTTATATTTTTATTTGATTTGATACACATTGCACATATTTTTTTTTTTACAATAACATTTTATTATAGTTATTTCATTATACCTTCAGTATTATTTACCGGTTATTGTATATTTAATTTAAATTTACGGTGAATATTTTATGTGTTTTACTTTTATATATTTATAGGCAATAAGCATTGTCCGAACTGTGTGAAAGTATAATATATAATGCACTGAAAACAAATTCAACTAAATTATTGAATAACTACAACAAATGGCCGAATTATATTTTATATGTATGGTATTATTTCTAATTGACCAATGAAACTCAAAATAAACAAAATGTCGATGAATTTAATTGTTCCTTCAGAAATTTCTGTTTTCGCATTGTGATCAATACTTTCCTCTAATAATAATTAGTTCTAATTCGTGTCATTTAATTAAGAGGATTTTCTAGACAATGATGATCGATCGACGTCTCCGAAACTTTTTTTCTACTTTTTTCTTCTCTACCGTTTTCTCCAGTTCCACTTCTTCATCTTCTCAGGGGCTTTCAGCGGCCGGCGAAACTGTTTCCGAATTCGGAGCACGCAGAGCATCGTTACACTAATATCATCATTCCTTCGAAACTAGGCGAGCGCGTTCCACTTCTCTACTCTTCTCCACATCCATCCCATACACATCGCAGATTCATCATCGTAATAATCGCCATCATCTCGGCCCGGCAATAATAATAATAATCGCCGTCATCATCATCATCATCGGCGCATTTAGAGAGGGACGGTCCGCTTTCACTGGCAAAGGGGGATTACTGCAATTAAGGGGATGAAATGTGACGAGGAACGCACTGTACAATGTTAGTCAATAACGCGGCACAATGCATATACGATTTGCCCATTTAACGTCTAGACTGTAAATCATTCATAAACGAAAAGGGATTACGATGTGTGCGTGTATGTGTGTACGGGCATAACCGTGCGTTGCGTAACATGTGTTGTTCGCCGTCCCTTCTCCCCTTCGACTTTTCCCCAAATTGCCCCAAATTATGATATATCCATTCAATGAAATGGCCCTAGGAATTCATCATCGGCACCGTCGCCCTTCCTCCACGAAATTTGGTATAAACCCGACGTTATTACCTCCGAACACGAGGCAGTCAATTAATTTAAATAAATTAATTCCTCGTCTAGGAGCAATTACATTGCATCATGGATCAATTTAAACGTTTATATTTATTATTGTATCTGTTTATCAGTTGGGCAGATGTTGAGTCTTAGCGCGTTGCAGCCGTTCTCCGAAACCCCAAACGCAGTCATCGATCACAATGTCCCTTAAAAAAGGGATATAAATGAGGCTCGGATCGACCATCCGCTTTGCACCAGATCTCATCGTTATCATCGAGATGTGATATGTCCATCTATCAATTCCGTAGGTGTACAGACCCTCTCCTCCCCGCCTTCACTCTAAAAAAAACATCCACTCACCATTGCCGCAAGCGTGTTCATCTCCAGATTCAATTCAATATTCTCGCCCTCTCGCGGGGGCACAAAGGGAGATCGCACTCCGGTCCGGATCAAACGTCACTCCGCTTTCATCCCTTAAATATCTCGGCGATCATCATCACTGCAGCCCCACTTCACTCACTTTATTCAATACATACATACATGCACACAAACAGACACCCCTCGCTTTTCAGATCCCCGAATGAACACTCCAGTATTTCCATCACCTTCAGCGAAAGAGCCGTTCTCGTATTACATCGTACTTTCACTTATTTGACGCTGTTTATTTATGGTAACCATACGTTACCGTCAATTATTCATAACTGGAGATATTTTAGTTGCAAAATTTTAACTTTTTTTTTCATTGCGCTCCATCTAAAAAACTAATTGCATTATGCTTCTTCTTTTTATTTTTTGATCAGTAATTTCAAATAATAAAATACAAAACTAAATTCTAAAAAAAAATATTTACAAACTTATTTTTGAATTAATCTCCCTATTTCTCCCATTTTTTGATAATTTTCACAATAATAATGTTTCAATACAAACAAATTCTAAGTATGAAATGAATTGTTCAAGAAAAGTTTCTGGAAGAAATAAAGGCCTTATAAGACATAAATAGTTATCAAGCATATGTGGCATATCAAATTTTCTGGGATTTATTCAAATAGTAACCAATACTAGTTGATACTCCTGATAAACATTTACTGTTTCTATTATTCACATTGTGTGAATACAAAAAATATCTCTTTATAGTTTAGAAATAGTAAAAATTAAATAATTATATTGGAAAATTAAATGTGTAACTGAAGACAGACAGAAAAATGTCATTATCATTGTAGTTAAAGTTTTAATTGGACTAATTTAATAGACAATCTCGAATGTCTAATAACCCAAAAAAAAGATAGCGAAGTGATTAAGCTTGCTCCATAATAATAAAATTCTTTATTGCTGCACTCGAGTTTCCAATCTCCGGATTAAATTAAAGTAAAGATAGAGGGAGAGAGCAAAAAACTGAAATAAACTTTGCAATAAAACGATGAAAGATTGAATTCCTTGAATTTTATCAATTTTTGCCAGTCGCCATTGTTTCTGCCTTCGTTTGGCGATTGTAAACTTATTATCAAGACAGCGAGCGTCACAGCTTCGTGATAGCATTGCGATATTCTGAATTGTTAATTATCTCTAGGGTGTTGTTTTGGAAGCGCGGGGTTGAGGGAGGACGGAGACAGACGGAGAGTTTTAGTTAGCGATTAGTCGTATGGCGTGTGAACTGCGGGGAGTCCCCTTGATCGTTGAGTTTTGGTATATAGCATTGTCTGGTGCCCGGGGGGAGGTAGTGGTGGTGGATGGGTGCATTCTGCGGGGGTTGGTGGTGATGGTGATGGCGGCGGTGGCTGTGTGAGGAGGGTGCTTGCTTCGCATTAGTCACGACAACAACAACTTTGAGAGATTAAACTTCGACTGGAATAAAGACGGGATGCGCCCTCTGACGGTCTCAGCCGCCAGCACCCAATAGCGACACATGCATACACACTCATACATATACTATATATATAGTATTCGTCGTTACACACAAAAGCCATTAGCGTCGAATTAACACACGCGATACAGGATAGGAGTGAGGGTGGCAGGCGGGCGGCGGAATAGTACTGGAGAGGAGCAAACAGCAGACCCGCATTCTCGCATCATTAAATCGAATCAAATGCAATTTGTCCGCGGAAAAACTGCCGTTTCCTCGTCAAATAACACCAGAGGCGAGCGCAAATTGTGTTTCTCTGTGAAATGATGGTTCTGATGCACTCGCGAATTCCGGTGGATGCGCCGGGCTACGTGAATTAATTCACTATATATTTCAAATTACATAATGTGTTATTTGTTTTTAAAATTTTATATTAATGAATAAAAGAATGTAAAACTCATAATACAATTATTTTTTTCTGAAATTTTCAAATTTATAATACATTTTTAAACCAATTCATTATAATATATTTTTATATAAATTGAAAAAAAAAAGGTGGAAAGTCTGCGGTTAATAGCTCTTTGTATTTAACGACGATATATAATTCTAATATACAATAAATAATGTTTATTTCTAATATTTATTGACAAAAAATAAAACATTGAAAATATTAAGAAAATTTTGGTGGATTCGCTTGGTTCCATTTATTGAAGGTAAATTTGTAATTACATAAGAATAAATACCTTTTCCATTAATTAATAAATTCAATAACCTAAACAATTTTTCAATATTTTATCCATAAACCAAACAATTGAATTTTAAATATTTGAATTTCTAAATTTATATGAACTAGTATATAACATTTAGCTAAGTATATTTTCTTGTGTACTTACTTATTCCATATTATTTCAGTAATAGATATATTGTTTGATATTACGAAAAATCGAAACATAACCGTTATGATAAAATTCTTTTGCGAAATTTTCAGATTAAAATCCAACAAACAAATTATAAAGAAATGTATCTATTTCTGAAAAATGATTGTAAATTGAGTTTAATAATAATAACAGAACATAAATACTTATTTGTCCCATTTGTCCCAATTAGTGACAACGGAAATTCGTAAAATAAATAAATAATAATTACATTATAATCTCCGTATTTCAAAATGTTGCTTTTAAATTTGAACGAATTTAAAATGGACTAAAATTAAATTGAAAATCGACCGATAAATTTGTGAAAATAAACGATTTGTGCCTCCCAAAATAGAATGTTTATTATAATACGAAATGGCCTATAAATAATATTACTGGGATGGAAAGCAGACGGGGGACGTTTTCAGTTTTCATTCCCTCCGAGAATAAACGTGGAAATGCAATAATTCCTTTACGGGTTAAGCGAATGGGGGAACAAGGAAATGGCCTTGCGAATGTCCCACTTAGGAAACGAGATAAATAAATAATAAGTAGAATTGCATTTAATGGTGCTCCGTTATATATATATATTTTTTCTGCCTTTTCTGCTGAAGGACGGGAAGATGGAAAAAAGGAGAGTAGGAAGTAAAATTAAGGAGTCGCCGGCGGCGGCGGCAGCGGTAACGGTTTTATGCGTTTGGCCCTGGTCGTGATTTAACCCGGGTGGGTTTTATTTAGTCGCTTTCTCGCAATGGGGGTTTGTATAATGGCCTCCACTCGTATATCAAAGGAGGCGGCAGCAGCGGCGGTGGTGGCGACCTGCTGCAGTTCGGAGCTGCCCCGGATCTCCTCGACTCTCGTTTTGATTCATGTGCATGTGTGTGAGTGTGCCCCCGCCGAGCACAGTCGATAGATCCGAGGAAGGAAGCGAGCAGCAATAGGGCCAAAAAAAAGGAATCCCTTCGATGATGCGCCCCCGCCGCTCCATCCACGGAGCGGAGTATAGCTGAAATTCCCATCCCCATTATTGCCGCAAACATTCCGAAATTGCATTCTCAACGTTTTGGATGTTATATATATATGTGTGTGTGTATGTATGGGGGTGAGTGTGTGTGTATGAGATCGGGTACAAAGCCAAAGAAATCAAACGTTGGCCTCCGAGCTCAAAGTCTACGTCTTCTTATGTTCCTTCCACGCCGTCTCAATACCGACGTAACATCCAGAAGACCGCAGAACCGCCCCAACCCACCGCACCCCGCATTATTATATTTACCTAAACGTTTTGCTTCCGCCCAACTTATTACCCTTCAATATACCATCAAAACGTCCTTTTCCTATGTACATTATCCTTTGAATCTATTACCTCTAAATAACTAACCAATTCTAAATGTTTTTTTACATATTATTATCTTATTATATTATCTTAATGGAACAACATTTAAATACAGTAAATTGACAAAAATGTCAAAGCATTTAGTTATTCTATATTATTTTATCAATTACTACAAAATATTATCACAATTAAAGACCTTTGAATTCATCAACTATTGTTTCTCAAAATTCAATAGTATGTAAATATTCATATGAATGTTCATATTTTTACTTATTTCCCTTTAAATCCATTCCCATTTCCAGTTATTATTAATATTTGATCATTATTTATCATTGACATTTTTTTTAAGCTGAATTATAACATAAAACTAAATAATAAAGAGTACATTAAAAATATTTCATATTTCCCATTTTTTTTAAGTCAATGATTTATTTGAAAATTACATATGTTATATTTAGAATTGATTACATTTTTTTTGGATATATTCATAACTTTTTATAACTGATATTTATGTACTGATATTTCAACAAAAAACAAGATACTTTTTTTTTATTATTTAAAAGTTAACTTAAATTTGTAAGATTGTATATAATTCAATATAAAGTGCAGAAGATCTTTTTCCACTGAACTTCATTTTATGACCTAAAGCTTTTATCTTTGGACTTGCAGTTAATTATAGGTACATGTGAGTTCTAACCTTCGGTCTTACATTCACTCGAAGATGAAAACAAAGTGTTAATACGATGAATCATATTGCATTCCAAGAAACGTCCTCCTTTTTAATTTCATTATTTCCTCATATATTTTATACTTCTATCTTTTATTTTATATTTTTTTACTATAATCGTATTACAGTAATATTACAATTTTCTTTCATTTTCAACGAAATTTGTAGTTAAAAACTTATATTTTTTAGAATCACTAAAATATTTTAGATAATTACACTCTGTCAGGTTCAGCTATAACAAATAGATCAAAAATCTGTAGATTTTAGAAAAAAAAATCTCTTATGTAATAGTTTGTGCATTTTTTGATTATCACTTTTTATATTTAAATTTCCATAATTTTACGTGAACAAGAATTGAAGTATAAATTTTTATTTTAATGGGAATTATTAGATTGTGAAATATAGATACTTTTAGTTTCTTAATTTATTACACTAATTTTTCATAACATATGGACCTGAACAGTTATAATTAATATTTTAAAAGAATATTTTTATTCCAACTTTTTAATATCTCTTTGACGCTGAAATACCCGAAAAAATACAATTTTCTTAGCGAATTTTTTTGTAAATAATGAATAAAACTGAAGTCAAGTAAAATTTAAATTAATTAAAGTTGGTACATATGTTACACATATTAAATTAGATAACAAAAATTGTTAGTTTGCTTTAACCTTTCGTATGCCAGTGGTTCCACCATGAGACCACATAAAGAATAATTATCAGTGGTTCCGCAGTTTTTCAAAAAGGAAACAATCTTTTGATCATTCGTAAAGTATTACACATTTTTAACGTAATTTATCCAAAAGAATCGACAGTTTTGACGAAATTAATCTGGGCTAAGTTGATTGAGGATTTGCAAGAATCAAGTATAGGATCACCGATATATGCTTGTCTTACTTATCAATATTTTTGTATTGCTTTTGTGGAACCACCCAACGAGGTGATCCATCTGAGATCACGTAAATGGGAGGATACACTTCGGCAACGAGACGACGTTTCCGGTCTCGTGAAACGCAGTTCCGTGATTTATCGTAAACAGAAATAACACGAAGTAAAATAAAAGTGTAAATAAACATCATCGATCTAACCCGAAATTTATGATCGTAAAACCACCACAATGGCGAAACTAAAAGCAAGAGAGCTATCGCCAGAAAACAAACAAATATCATCGAATCCAAAAACAATAATTCGTTTGTTTACCTTTTGATTGAGTGAAACTCCTCTCCAGTTTATTTTCTTAACCGCCGGTTTATTTTCTCATCCGACGGTTCATTTTTATTGCTTATAGCCTGTTTACGTTACACGATTACTCAACTCTTTTATTTTTTCATTTCGTGGAGCGCAGATGGTGCTGCTCAATGGGTCACGATGCCTCCTTTTGTTTCCGATGGGCGGCAGAGGTGGCGCACTTCGTACACCCCATGACCCAACAACAATGTAATTAACAGCTGTAGGATTTCCCTTCGTATGTGTGTGTATGTGCATATATGTTGGCGTGTGTATGTGCATATATATGTGTGTGTGTTTGCGTGTGCAGAGCGCGGCAGTAATTCGTGAAATCGAATCGAAATTAAGGACATTAGTCATGAGGACGTTAACGACGATATCCCGGGGCTTGAATATATATTTATTTTTTTTGGACACCGGCCAGAAACCCTCTTGCTGTCTCGCCCGCACTCCCGAGAGAATTATTAATTGGTCCTTCTCTCTCTGCAGTTTTTTTTTTATCAAACTAAACTTCTTGTTTCCTCCTCTTCTCTCTTTTTTTTGTCCTGCCCCAGCCGAGCCGGAGCCCCCGCGGCTCTGTAATTAAATATTTAATGGATTTCGCATGCTAATAAAACGTCTTTATGCTAGACTTAGAGGGTCCCTCTTTGTGTGCAAACACATACATACGCGTATACGTATACGTTTTACCTCGAAGCACCGCGATCGATTCCAACGGGACTATAACTAACGCAAAAAAGATGCGATAATAATCCAGGCAGAAGTCTTTCTCCACTTACAAATTAATCCGAGCGTCGCCGAAATTTACAACCCTTAAGCATCCTACACGCCAAGGCAACCTGAGAAAAGCGGCTACGAATATTATCTGGTATCAAAGTAACAAAAGCTTATATTGTCTCTCCTTCTTCAACACATTTATTCCGACGCTTTTCGAGTACTTTTATTCCTTTAGTTAAATAAAATGTAAATTTGTAACTGCGATCATATCCATTTATTCATGTTTAGAAATACAGTATGACCTTCTTCAGCGCTTTCTCGTATAACACTGATTCCCTAAATTTACCCATTTATTGTATATTAATATGTCTTTATTTATTGGTACCAAATTAAATTAATTTTGAAATATCTGAATTTGGTTCATCTGCAAACTTTTATGTTAAAATTCATGAATTTAATTTGAAAATGTTGCATTTCGCAAACTTCATTTATCTTGCCTTATAGTTCTTATTTAACCGGCAGTTAAGTATCTGATCTGACATTAAATATTACAATATTCATTTGACAGTAATAATATATGATTTATTAATTAATTTAATTAGAAACAAATACGTTTAATAATAAGCCATAGTTAATTATATCAACAAAACTAGTTATACATTGGTTTTACATATTGTTTTTGTTTCCTTAAACAAAGTGCGTCGGCGTGTGGAAACTTATAATCGCGTCACCCCGAAAACTTTAGTCGTCAGCCTAAAGAGATGGAAACTGGCTTCGCGACAACTCGAAACCTCCTCTTCATCCACCCTCTCCCTAATTGCAGCGCGCGAAGTAAATGGAAATCGTTTTCAAATTAGTTTCCTTTTCATTGTCAACATCAGAAAATTCACCAATACCATTCGCGATTTGCTTGGGGAATTGCCATTAAATTGAAAGAGATATAAATCGCGCGTCGTTCATCTGAAAAAGTAATCTTCGGAAGCAATCAACGGATTTTCACCTTTCTATAGTGTTTGCTTTATCAACAAAATTTATGATTTTAAACATGTAATTTTAATAGTTTTAATTACTATTTAGAATTATTGTAAATTGTCTTTTTTATATGATTTTTCTATAGTTTATGTTAAAAATTGTTGTTTTTTTTTTATTTTAAAGAGTAAAACATAGTATTATTTTCCAGAAAATGTTTATTTTTAAGTATTTTGTCAAATTTGAAATATTCATTTAACAATTAGCAAGTTTTTCAGTTATATTCATAATCAAATAAACTAATTGTAGTTGTGATTGCGTCATACTTAAAATTGTAAAAGTAATTGAAACTGTAAAATTGTAGAGAGAGTACAAATATTTAGAATATTTTCATTTTAGCGACACTAAATATAATTTTGTATCATTTATTTGAAAAGTTCGAAAAGTACATGAAAAAGTTTTACAAAATTCTGCTAAAATTGCTGATACGTTGCATATACATCAAAGCTCTATTCAATGTATTGCCGATCCGTTAAGTGGTCCAATGATAAATTCAATAAAATGTCTTAAGCTGGTAAGCGGCAGAACTTTGGAAAGTAATTCCGGTCGGGCTCTTTGTGACCTAAGCTCGAGGGAGAAAAAGAGAAGAATGGAAAGGAGAAAAAAGTTACGAGCATCGAAAGTTAATATTGGAAACAGAAAACTGTCCTCCTTTCTGTTTGTAAATTGGCGTACTTAGAATTGAGTGCGAGTTATGGTGCAGTTGTTGAAAGTTCTGGATGTTGGCAATTTTTCGTCGGAACAGAAAAAAAAACTGAAGGAAGAGAATAGGTGGGATGGGAGGATGGGGTGGTTTTGGTAGGAAAGTAAGAAAGGAGCAGAACAGCGGACAGATCCATTCGCTCAAGATGAATAGGAATTTCTGCACATCCTCCCGGTGTCCTGCACATCTCCCCGAACCAGAGACGGCGTGTGTATTTTAAACAGCCCGCCGTTCCGCGTTGTCACCTGCAGATTACTTTATCTGCCGTTTCGGAAAGTTGAACAACAGTTTTATTGTCCCGAGAAACTCCCTTCATCCAACGAAGAGAGAAAATAGATTTCCCGACCGTCGTGAAAAACAAACTGTAGCGTGAAAAAAAAAACTATATATAGAAAGAAGAATTGAAGGATGCGAAGTGCTTGAAACATTTTCTTTTTTTCGTTAATAGCCTTTGCGAGTCGCAGTTTGATGGGTCTTAAAACCGCCGGAAGATTAAAGCCGGATTAAGATGTTTTTCAAACTGTCGGCGAGATAATTAATTTGCGCGAATTCGAATTAGTAAGGAAAAGATCTATCTATTTTTTATGTAATGGGCTTTGAATTGAACCCAAAAGGAAATCAATTAGTTTGTAGACTTAAGCTTAAGTAGTTACGTATTTTATGCAATTAATTTTCTGAAAGGCTGATTACATTTGCATTGATCGGCTTTTATTGAACTGAAAGATATATATTAATTAGTGTTTTATCTTTTAAATAAAATAAATATTTCCACAGCTTCGTCAAGCTACTTGATAGTTCGTCAAACTTCTATATCAGATTTTTACAATTCATTTGGTGAGCGGACCAAACAGAACTCACCAGTACAGAACGTGACATATTAGGACAGATTAAAATAGAACTACATAAAAGATAACAGGACAAAACAAAACTGCGACAAAATAGAATAGTTCTAAAGAGAACAGAATGAAAACAGGACAACGGAAAATAATATTGATTAAAATTCCAATAACTTTAACCTTACTAAATAGCTTTACCAATATCAATATCGAAATAAATTTGTCTAGATCTACGTGTATAATATTCACTGTATTTCGATAATAAAATACTTATAAAAACTACTAAAGCATAATGAGTTTTTTTTCCATAAGTAGAATATTTTGAGGATAGTTTGTATGAATGAAATATTTGTAATTAAAAGGTTACATAATTGTACAATATCCCATATTATTCAATAACATGTGAAGTTTCATTGGCTAATTGCTACATGTACCAACATAAATAAATGCATGTCACTGTTACTGCCGTTTTGGTAATTATTTTTTGTGAGATATACGATTATCATCGTACATATGACAATATTTATTTCTTGCATAATCTGGATGTAGTATAAACTTGCATGATTTCATGATGGCAAATACATCAAGGTAGAGACACCTATCGGCGCGATCGTACATAATACAGACACTCGTATCTCCATAATTGTAATAGAAGAGACGAAAACAAAAACCTGTTGTTTATTTTCCGGTCAACGCTGATCCCGTTTATTTTCTTCGGTGCTCCTGGGGGGATCGCAGAAGCTGGCAGGCCGTGAAATTGCTCAGTGTATTTATGCACCATACACGCGCAAGAGGGGAATCCCCGGTAACGACGCCTCCGCAGGACGCGTTGCGAATTTTTAACGAGACTTGCAATTAACCGCAAAATTACGTTTTTTTTCATCCCATTCTCTAGCTCTGCATACCCCCCATGTCTCTTCATTTCTAGACCGAACGCGTCCGAATGCCGCACTGCAACCCCCCTAATGGGGCGCCCAAGCCGCACATAAAATTTTCGATTTTAAATGAATCGTCGCGTCCCACCGCGACACGGAATTCCAATTAGGACTCTTTAATTTTACCGTTTCCTTCGCTTCCGTTCTTTTATTTTCTGGCTTTCGCAGTTGACAACGCCTTTTACCAAATTACCATTATATATGTTAAAATACCTATTAAAAAAAAAGAAAAGTGAGTGAAGAATAAACTGCGTCTCAGAAAAATCTCAATCTTTCTCTCGGATGGATGGAAATCTCGTACATCTTTTTCATATTTTTTGTGTCGTCCCGCCCGTCCCGAAATGATAACTCGCGCGTTAATGATGTATAACTCAGGCGCCAGACTAGTCTGCATATATCATATATCAAACATACATTACGGACGCATAAATCCACGCCCCGTCCCTAAAGCGAAAACATTCATAAATGCCTTAAAATCCTGTTTATAAATATTGCCGCAGATAAATCACCGTCCCCAGAAAGCTTCCAAAAACCCTCGCGGCACCGAAATCTCGCGACGGCGACGGCAAGGATCGTTACCGGCGCGATTGAAATCTTACTAATTTTTAATGCTAGCTTTGGTGGATGCGCCTGGATAAAATTCCTCCACCCTACGAAACGCCTCCGAACGCTTGCCTTTTCTTATTCAAATATTGACGAAATCCGTTTTCGCTTCTTAATCTTCTTTTAAATATTCACCACTTCATTTCCGGTAATTTCGTTTTACGAGATTTTGCAACTTAATCCTTTGCCTCTTGTATAATTCATGTTTATTTTATCAAGTCTTCATCCGCATAATCGATCTTCCTTCTTTTGTATGTTTCATCTTTAATCGATATATAATTCTACTTCAACTAAATTTATGGAAGAACAAACACTCTGATATGCAAATACAAACTATTGATTCTATTCTGTGGCACGTAAATAGTTGATTCAAGATATTGAAGTTTGTGTTTAAAATGACTTTAATATTCAAATATTCACTTTTATACGACATTAAACGACCAAAGTTATTTACAGCAACATAACAACTTATGTTACCTTTAATATCCTATTCATATTTACATCGTTAATATATTTTAAACGAAATATGAACAAACATATTAAAAAAAACTCCTTTATTTACTCAAAAGTTATAATATAAATTATTTTTATTAAGAGATATTAATTATTTACAAAATTCCCAATAGATTATAAATGTATGTATTGAAAATGTATGTAATTGTGATCATAATTTGTTCGTATTAAAGTCGAGATTAAATGATAATTGAAATGATTTACTTATTAGTGGTTATAAATGCAACTGCCATATATTTTTCTTGCACGGCAAACATATTTCGGTGTCACGCAAATTATGATAATTCTGCGGTATTACGGTTTGCGCAAATCGTGGGGGGACGATGGCGCACTCTGATTTATCGCTCGCGATTTTCGTTTGACGCGCGGTCGAGGATAACAAAAGCTAACGCAAAAATTACACGTCACGGCGAACTGCAAAATAATAATTAATATTCAATTGTGATCGCGTCACAATGGGGGTTTTTGGGAAGCGAAAGGCAAATAAATACATGTAGAGTGAGGGAGAGAGAGAGAGAGAGCAAAAAAAAAACATTACTGTTATTATTATTATTGCTATCATGAACAATAATTGGGCGCATCGTAAATTAAATTTACGCTTCGTATTTATTTATTAACGCCGAACGGCCGCATGAATTTGCCGGTGTGCCTTTCGGATAAATGGGCATAAATCAAATGGAGGGACGGACAACGTAAACAGCGACTTCCAATGTTTTGTTTCGTTGCTGTTTTTTTTATTGCTCTTCTTTTGTTCGCGGGGATGATTTTTTTTTAAACGCTGTAATCGTTGTGGGCGGGTGAAGTGGGGGTTAAAGTGGAAAGTTTGTTTTCAGCAGTCGCCGTTTTGATTGATACGATTAAGCGCAGTGTATTATGTTATTTGCCCCATTACCTTTGATTTATGCTGCTGAATGCAATAGTGAATGATTTTCGCTCGTAACTCATGGAATTACCCTGAAATCGCTATTGCGCTGAAAAAAATATATGAATATATAACGTAACGCACAATAATAGAGTGCTATTTGTTAAAGCTTAATCGAACATATGATTAGTAATAAAAGTGGTATCAACTTGTCTTTTAAAAAAAAAAAAAACTAAATTTGCAACAGTAAATATTGAAATAAGTTTGAAATAAAATAGTTGTTAATTTTAACTGACGATAAATTGATCATAAAGAACTAAAGTTAGGTACATAAATTAATGCATAAAACAATGCAACCATATTTGGTTTATAAGGATTATGTTTAAATCATCATTGAAAACCATTTTTATTATATATTTACCAAAATGTTGATTCTGTTCAATATTCATTTTATATAATAATATAGAATGTAATAATTCCATCTTATTTGTGATTTTATGTTGGATGTACGGAACATTTGAGTAGTCTTGAATTAATAATATTAAAAATAATATAGGTTGTGATATTGTGAAGAGGCATTATATAAAGAAAAAAGAGGGTCTTATGTCGAATGAGAGGAATGAAATCCGTGTTCCAAGAATAATAAATGTGTGTTTTATGAGGAGACTTGAAGACCGGACGTCGTTACTGGCTCCACCGAAATGTAAGAGGCTTTTTGATCATTCGGTCTCTCTCTTGTAAAGGGGATGGACGGCCTCGTTGTTTTCGACCCCCGCAAAAGTCCTCGAATCGCAACATTCGCCTCCCTCTATCTCTCTCCATCCTTTACATTTTCGGTGTGCGGATGGCAGAAGACAATTGATACCGAGACGCCCGGAAGTAATGTTCGTTCCTTTTGTGTTCGTTACAGATTGCCTCTATCTGCAGCTCTATCGGGATTCCAAGGACAGATACAAGCAGGGCCACACGAAGGCGTCGCTCTCCCTCCAACACTTCCTCGGCCTCGAGACTGGCTTCACGTTGGATAAGGAGTCGAACACTGTGGCCATCCTTTGCGAGGATGTTGTCGTCGTTTTGGCTTTCGACAACAGGGAGAGGTTGATGCAATGGCAGATCAAATTGAGCACGCATTTGGGGGATGGACCGCAGTACCTGGTGCTGCTCCAGTCGGCGCCACCGAAGGCTCGCGTCCAGCCCGGCCCTGCTAGGTTGCACGTCCAGGAGAAGGGCTTCTGCTTAAGCACAGGGGTACCGCCACGTATGGCCGGTCACTGGCTCATCTCCAATCTAAGGCGGTACGGCGTCGTGGACGGAAAGTTCTGCTTCGAGGGAGGCTCCAGGTGCGGTAAAGGCGAAGGCGTTCACGTGCTCGTCACCGATCAAGGAGACGATATCACAAGCACTCTTAAATTGGCCGCTGCAGGCATGCTGCACACTTCCAGAAGAAGGCCAGTCTCTAGGAATATGTCAGGTAATTATAATCAAATGTATAATTAATGGGTGACCAAATATGAATATTAATATTTTACTATAAAGGCTTTGTTCATCGTTTCATATAAATATTCGCCTTTTACCATAACCCAATTAAGTATTAAGTTGTAATAGTTATTGCTGGGCTATCTTGAGTAGTTATACAATAATTTAAATGTGTGATAGATTTTGGATCAGATTGTAATGTATGTTATCATCGATCGTTTTGTTTCAGTGATGGACAGCCCACGTCGGCCACCTTTGAAGGCGGAATTGAGGAATCCGGATATCGCAGATCCGTCCATGTTATCGCGGGTCGATTCGCCGTACACGGATCTAGATAGTAACTACGGTTGCGGTGATGTGGGGTCGACGGATGGATGGAACGGTCCGCCCATTGAGAGGTGCATGAGCTGCATCAGCAAATTGGGGGCGATGTCGAGGTCTTCGACGGCCACGATAACGCCGAGCATTCCGCCCTGTTGGGAGCACACCTGCGACAGGCATTCGATCAGCAGTGGATCCGACAGCTCTGGCTGGAGCCAGACCGTCACCAAGCCTCCGGCGAGACCTCCGAAGCCTATGTCTCCAGGCAAGAAACCGGCGATGCCGCTGCCGGTACACTACGACAACTACGACATCCCGAATTTCCCTTATCCCGTTGAAGCGAAGACTGATGAACACTACGATACGCCGCGGAAGATCAAGGAGTGTCTCGCAGAAACCGTTCGGAAGCCATGCGGTTGCGTGCTGAAGATACGACAGCCCGAGCCGGAACGAAACTGCTATTGCCAAAGATTCCTGTCCTGTTGGGGACAGACTGACGACGTGAACGCGCTCTACGCCCAGGTCGACCTCACCAAGAAATATAACAGGAACCCCAATTATGCCAACATCCCGGTGCAGGCGGCTCCACCGGCCAACAACTACGAGAACATGGACTTTGCTCAGTCGCTCAAGCTGTACGAGAACGCCAAGCAAGTTGTTCAAAAGGCCAACAATCTCTGCACCAAGTGCGGTCACGCTCAAGAGGATTACCTCATGATGGAGCCGGCCACGCAGCAGCCTCATCCCGGCTACCTTCCGATGTCTCCCGCTGTTAAGCAACGACTGGGCAAGCTGCTCTCCAACTCCAATCCCAACTTGACGAAGCCGAGCGGCTCGGCGATGCTCCAGGGCCAGACAAACCTCTACCAAAGAAAGCAGTTCCTCGACAACACAGACAACATCGAACGGCGGAAGCGCTCCAACTCGGCAGATTCGAGCCGCGCCGAAGAATCGGAAACCGCCCCCGTAGAATGCACCTGTCAGGCGGTCAGGAGATCCTCCTCGGTTCCCAGCAAATCTAACCGCGATTCCTCCAGTTCCAACGATTCCGGCGTGTTCGAGCTGCCGCGCAAATCCATTCTACCGTCCGCCACACTGCCAAGAAGGTCTAAGTCCTCAGATCCGCTAAAGGACATCAGCTTCAACTTCCAGAAGGGCGAACAGAAGAGCGCCAGCGCTGAGGCGGAGGTGCCCGTCTGTCCCTCCGGTTCCACGTCGAGCGGCACCTCCGACATGTCGGATTACTTCGAGACGCTCTCCTTGTCCTCGCACAGTTCCTCCGACGCGCCGCCGCCGCCATCCTGCACCCTCAGACCCAGATCGGGCAATGAGTATCTGAGCCTCCAGCGGCTCATCGCTCCCGTTCCAGAGGAGCGCATCAACTAGTCCTTTTCCTATAGCAATATACACTTCTTCCTCGATCATCCAGCCCTCACCTGTCCCTAAATCCCATCCTTCTTTATCGACCTTCCCAGTCCTTGATGAAAACAAAAAATAAAATATTATTAAATATACAAGAATAAAACGAAAATATCGATTACATAATTAATAAATAAATAAATATTAATGCAGTAAATAAGACAGAAGGAGAAGGAGTTTAAACAAATAAAATCTATCTAAGGAATTTATACATAGCACTTGTACTATTATAATATTATTGTAATAAGTTTAATCATTATGTGTAATGTAAAAAGCAACGACTATTATTAAATTATTAACAAATAAAGAAAAAAAAATGCCAATTATAAAATAATATTTTTTATTTCATATCACCAATCATAATCCCCTTTAAACTCATTCAATACCTAAAGGTAAGTATTAAAATAATTTATTCTCAGACTTACTATTAATGGCTTTTTTCACATATAGTCGACATATAAATCAATAACAAAAAAATAAAAATCAACTGAAATATTTTGCTCGTTCATCACGAATTTTGGATTATAGATTTCTTCGTATCGTCTAAAATCAAGTTAGAAATTAATCGGTATGAGTGATAAGTAAATTTGATATACAACCACAATGTGTATATAAAATTGTATTCAAATAATGTCGTGTAATGTAAAATATTATTTCGATTGATGTTTATGAAAAGTGAAATCAAGTATCTTCGAATAAATTCAGTATATGTATGTTGTAGCAAATAAAATAGAATTAATTTTCAAAATTGTCAACAAATATTATTGATAATTATTGTAAATTACTAAATTGATTATTTTGCTGCAAAAGTAATTAAATTTGTTGCGCCGTAGGTGCTAATTATTACATCATAATTAGTGTTTCAATAATGCCTATTCATAAATGTAGAACATGTGAAATTATAGTCATCACTTCAATTGTCAATAAATATTACCATTAAGATTTCAATTATGACAATTACTTTATACAAAATTAATAATAAATTTAAAATAAAATGGCGTTATGGAAATAATGATATTTCCATGATTCTATATGTAAATTGTAACTTTATTATGAATCTAACATATTTATAGAAAGAAGTATTATTTTACATGAATCAAAACTTAATATGCAAATTTATATTTAGATCATGAAATAGTATACATTTTATAAAAAAAGCAATAAATATGATGTTTTTCTTTTATTTCTTTTATTTTAATATTTTGTTTTATAAGATATGTCTTACTGTTGTACTCTGAAATTAAATAAAACAAATTACAGTATTAAAATTCTATTATATTCACATAATTTTGAAATTATTTTGTAACAAATATTTCAATCATCTTATAAACTGTATTTAGCGTGAGAGCGAAATAATTAATTTAGTATGGGTAAACTGTGAGCGCTGCTTGTTCTGTAGCGGTTACAAACACAAGGAGCTCAACATGTACCGAGCAAATAAAGTGCACGAACTAAAGAACTTGGAAGAGGTAGAGCGAACTAATTGCACTTACAAAACTACGTCAGCTCAAAGCCCGCTAGGCCGATGAAGAAAACAACGCGGATATCTTGATTAGACCTGCCCTTCGGTAAATTTCCCAAAAAAAAGCCTGGGTTTCATCTTAACTTAACTTTTGCAAGTGTAAATTCTTCTCACAGCATTTTGTTTTCTTTATTTAAACTGTAATATAAATACAGTGTTGTAATTTTAATCTTGTAGATCAGTGGTTGCCAAACTTATTTGGCCTACCGCCCCCTTTCCAGAAAAAAATACTACTCAGCGCCCCTGGATTTTTTTTAAATTTCAATAGCAATTAAACAGAAAGATATATGTATTAAATGCAAATGTACCTGTGGCCATCACCGCCCCCTGGATCGCTGCAGCGCCCACTTTGGGAATCACTGGTGTAAATTAATGAAAATACATCATGCAATTATCATAGTTTTTAAACAAGATGTCACAAAAGTAGCGTTATTATAAATATATTTTAATTAGTAGTTAATTCAATGTGGGGAAGAATATAAATGCAACAATATTGAGCATTCATATAAAAATGAAATAAAAGAAAATATTGGTATAATCTGTACTATTGAATTGAATACGAATCATGTTTATAATTACTTTTATAAATACTATGGCTGAAGTATAGAAGTATATTGAAAACACGGGGAATTCGAATAATTTGAACGGTTTTCCAACCCTAATCCTTTTCAAATTCCAAATAAAAATATGTTAAGCCAAATTAGCTTTGAAATTAATCCATAAGCTTACAGTTTACTCCGCGTTCCCAGCAAACCTATTTCAAGTGCACATAATCAACTTTTAAAAAACAATACAATTTTTTTTTGGTATATAAATAACAGACAAATATCAATGGATTATAGCACAATTTAATTTAGTTTAATATGCGACACATAATAATGGTATTTTCTGCATTACAGTTGCGATCAGATCAAATCTGCGCTTTGCATATTTGGTGTATTTCAAAGCTGTTTATTATTTTTGGATCGATGTGCTGTTTATGTTTTGGCTGCGACTGAAAATAAAAGCTTCAGCCGTGATATAAAAGTAAATAAATAGGGGCAAATCCCTTTCCATTACATATTTCCAATAAATTTTGAAATAACAGATTTGTTTCATTCGATGCACGATATATAATATACGTGTGTGCACTAAAGTGTGTATTGGGTTGCATAAATAAATGTAACATTTCAATAGGAAATATTGTTGGTATTATATTAAATATTGGTGCTGCAAGGACACATATTTAGTAAATAATATAAATTTCAGTTATATTACATATAATATTTGGGTTACGCAATGAAATTATGTTATATAAGAGTTATGTCCATTACATTGTAGTTGTAAACTAAAGAAAAACAACAATATCTCGCATATTGTGGGTAATCAGTTCTGTAAATATAAACATCGCATAAGATGAGAACTGTATACTAAAAACGACTATTTATATATAAATAATATTTTGCTCAATGAAAATTTAGTTTGTTTTGAAATTTTCAAACCGTACTATATTGAATCCGAGATAATTGAAGTCGCACAAATCGAGGTACTGCTGTAAAATAATTTTATAAAAAATAATTACAGTGGGTAATCGGTTTACGAACAATTCGGACTGTGAATAAATCGGAAGAACAGGATCACTTTTGCAAAAGATTTTAATGTTTGGACAACAAATAAATTAAAGTTATTAATTACCCACCTAATTACAATACTGTTGGGAGTTAATGCTGATGGTATAATAAAGCTTTAGATGCTTCTTAAATCGGTTAACGAATATTGCCGGTAGTAAACATCGTCTTTGAACGGATTATGTTTGATAAGAAATATAAATTCTTAGTTAATATTATATTGAGATTTAATAAATGTAACCTCGCTTAACGAGTTTAATCCGTACAAAAAAACACAAATAACATGTCTGCACACAAATTTGGAAATATACGTGATCACAAACAACACTAAGATGCAACTAGAATGACCACTAACACTAGGAACTGTTTTAAAATTCATACATGGTGAAGTGAGTTTATATTTGTTTATATTACATGTATTATTTCGGGGTGGAGGTCTCTTTATACTATTTATATTTTTTTATATAAAAAATACACATAATATGTGTATACAAGTTTTAAAAATGATGTAGAAAGCGCTCATTCCGGGACTTCTCTTCTCATCGTCACTCGTTATGCGAAACGTCAATGTAATAACATTTAATTTAAAAACTATCATTAATTTCATTAAAAAATAGAAAAAAGAATAAAGAAAAATTATTTATTTATTTTAGTATCTTTATATAATTTTGAATATATACTTAAAAATCAGGTAAATCTATTAATTTGGACAGAAATACCAAGGTCGATGTCACGTTAGGCAAATTTATTTATTTCTATTCACTACTTATTAATATTATGAAGAATAATTATGTTATTTCCAATTTCTTTTTTTTTGACCTAGCAAACTTGTTGTTTTCAGACACAATAATTGAGACACTATCGAAATGACACAATCTGATGACTAGATGATATTAATAAATATGGAAATATTGCAGAATAAAAAAGAAATACATATACAAACTAGTTCCTTTCTAAAGGGTTCGTAAGTCGAATTTGTTCGTAAATTTCAAAATATACTTATCTTACCACACTTTATCATGGTTTTTACTTTTATATATTTTAAATTCCGTATTACTGACTGCATACATTTGAAAAACAAGATTAAAATATACAAAATACTTACAAATACTTTTCAATGGAGACATCAAAATTATTTAATAAGACAAAAGAAATAAACAATATCTGTATTAGTTTCAGAAACATTTCCAATTTTGTAAATTATCCATTAATTTTATATACCTGGTTATATTATCGATAAAAATAATGATCATTTGACTTACTAAAAAAACAGACTTACTTGAAAAACTTACTTGAATATTTTTTTTTTTTTAATAAAATTTATATACATTTTTTTATATAAAATCAAAATTGAAAACAATTGTTTCTTATTTATGATATCTTGTTAATTTTTAAAAGAATATGTAAATGACTACGGTAAATCTTGGCTTGGATCTTGGTAATGAATGGTTTTGGTAATGAATAAGCCAGGCAGTAATAATATTGTTTGGGGGAAATCGATGGGCACGTAGATATATTGTTGGAATTTCGGTTAATTCGAAATGGTGTGTTATTCAGTCTATTGTTGTTCATGCGTGATATTTGTTTTCGAATGCACATGGATCCGTGTGAGCCGCAATTAATTATCCAGGTTGCCGTTTAATGCGTTCTATGAAATAGCAGCATTATTAGTTTTTAGTTAATTGCCGGTTGATAATGTATCTGTTCCCATTTCGTAATTCGTCGAGGCTTTTCCATTTCTAAATGCAGCGGCCTCAGGAAAACAGAAGGAAGTTCCAGAAGGTTCATTTTTTGTTTTGTTTAATCGAAATGTTATTTTATTGTAACTGCGTTTCCGATTTCCGAGTGGTAATGAACGGAACGAAATCGAAACCGTGCTCTCTGCTGTTTACAAAGAAAGTTGGGCTCTTTAATTTGGCGCTTCGTTCCGGAATCGGACTGAGGTGCATCGAAAAGAAAGTTACGTAAACGGCTCCGCGGAGATGCACTTTCGCTGGATTTTGAGAAAGCGAAATGCAGGCACTGGGCCAAGGTGAGTGCGAGGTGAGGAGCATACGGGCACCTGACATAATGTTATCAATCTGGGCCCGCTTCCATGATAACATAGGAGGCAAGATCCGAATGTCGAGATTTTGTGGGTCGCAGAGGAGGAGGTGACGGCTGCCGTAATAAAAGGGACGTCGGACGGTTGGACTCCCTAAAAGCCATGGCGATGGTCGCCGCGCCGGTCGTTGGTCCGCTCTTGACCGTCATCACGATCATCATTGTGATCATCTCGCTGTCCAGTCGCGCTGAAGCGCGCACCTATCGAAGCGGATTCCCAAAGTTCCCTGCGAGGTGCGGTTCGAGGCTGGTGGCGTGGAGTCCGCAGAGGGAGCCCCGGATCATCGGCGGGGAGGTGCCACCGTACGGAGCCGTCCCCTGGCAAGTGGACATCCGTATAGATGGAGCTCACCACTGCGGCGGCACGATCATCGCAAACCGCCTCATCCTGACGGCCGCGCACTGCTGCCAGGACAACCTGACAGTAACCACAGGAACCCAGGGACCTCACACCGATTTCGAACAATCCTTGAAAGTGCTGAAAGCCATCAAGCATCCAGATTTCCGGAGGGACGGGCCGTACAGTAACGACATCGCGCTTGTTCTCGTTGAAGATCCAGGATTCACGTACAACGCTGTCGTGCAACCAGTGTGCCTCGCAGAAGAAAGCCCCCAACCTGGCACCTGGTGTGAAGTCTCCGGATGGGGTGCAATGGACCCCTCCGATCCGGAACGAATCTCGCCTATTCTCAGATCAGCAGCCGTTCCGTTGATCTCCTTGGACACCTGCAGACAGAGCGGCATCTACGGAGGCCGACAACAACCCATTTTGGATAGCATGCTTTGCGCCGGAAGACTCAAAGGAGGCGTCGATGCTTGCGGAGGCGATTCCGGCGGTCCACTCGTCTGCAACTTGGATGGTAACCTCGAGTTGGCCGGCATCGTTTCCTGGGGTGATGGATGCGCCAAGCGCGACAGACCAGGAGTCTACACTCGAATCTCCAGTTACCGCAAATGGATCCGCGAGGCTGCCCAGAATCTGGGTATTCACTTCATCTAACTAACACAAATTTATTTATTCCCATTAATCTGTGATATCAAAGACAAAATGGATGTAAACCATGGATGTTTACTTTATATAGAACAAATACAATCACGCTGTTTATGAAGTTTTTCAGTTTTAATATAAACAGAACCCTTAATCTGGATCCCGCATTCATTCAATTTATTAAAAAACTAAACTCTACAAAATTGAATCCGTCATGAAAACAACTAGCAAAATGGTAAACAAACAGAATTTATTTAATTCAATTCAGAAGGTTTATACTTTTTATTATTTTTAATAAATACAAAATATATATTCCATAAACTTAACAATCATTTTACATTATAAGTTATGGTATTATGGGAAGGAACAACCATTTTGGGTATAAACATTAACAAATAATTGAAGTATGTCTTATTATCTGGAGGTAGAGAAAATAACTTATTTTTGAAATATAGTTCTAATAATAATTAAGTTAATAAAATGAAAAAAAAACATATTTATAAATAAAAATTAAGATTTGTGTATATCTTATATTTAATCAAATATTTTAGGTGCTGTTAATAGATATGTGTACTCCAATTTTGTTTCTCTAACAATAAGTGATATAATTAAGGTGACAAACTATTTTTTGGAAATTCATCTACCCATTCAGTTTTTTTCATTTGATTAATTGCAAATAGAACTGATACATAAACATCTTCTTATTCTAATATTTTGCATATTATGAGCTGCCCATTCCTCAATATATTGATAGCAAATTCTATAAAAATGTCTAAGTTCTTTTATAAATGTACTCTTAATCCCATATTGAATTCCTTCAAAATTGTTAAATTATTTTTTAAAACTGGAGGTACGAAACCATCATCAAATCTTGCTTTGATATTTTAATATTATCTGGCTGAAATATTATCAGACTCAATTTCTTATGTACTTATGTGAAAACATAATTTCTGACTGTGAACAAAATAGTGTACAATTTTAAGTTATATGTAAGGAACATTCTACAGATATCTCAAAGACAATAGAAGTATAACATGAAATTATTATATGAATTATATAAATTTCAATGAAGGAACAATTCCTTTAATATTTATTTATTACAATGAATCAGGACTTGAAATTAAAACTTTATTGTACACTTTGCTAATCTGACAATGAGAAAATTTGTACCGTAAATTTATGAATAAAATTCTCATTTGTATTCATCCACATCACATATTTGTCATCTTATAACAGTGATGGCAAACCTTTTAGGATAAGCGTGTCAAAATTTGGGAAAAAAACCTAATATAACAAAAGAGCCATCGATCTAGTCTTTCTGCCCGAGAATTTATTTTAAATATATTTTAATTTATTTTTTATGTTTTATTATATTTGTTGCCAAATAAATTGTTATTATTATAATAATTATTATAAGTGAGTTTCTTAAAAACATTTTTTTCAGTATCCGTCACCGAGTTGTCGCGTTCCCATAAAAATGTAGTAGGTGGTGACTATGATTCGGAATAATTTTAAAATGATATTGTAGAAATTATAATAATAAAAGACACTGTCGGGATTTCGATAGAGTAGAGATTCGATACAGTCGGAATTTTGATATAGTCGGAATTTCGGATGTCGGGATTTCGATACAGTTGAGATTTCTAACGTAGGGATTTCGATTGCCACCGATTTATTTTTAAACTTCACGGCCATATGTCTTTAGATTATTGACTTATACCAAAAATTTCTTGATATTATCATATAATTTATTTATAATTCTTAAACGGTTAAATTGTTCTGAGAATATCGCATCCAAAAATTTAAAAAAATACACCTAATAGAAATACGAACGGATATTTGATAACTACAGAAGACCTAAAAATGTCCCCTAAGACGACGTTAAATCCAATTCGGCTTAGCATGTTTTGCTTCACTTTTAATTAGTTTTATTTAATTTCAAATATTATTTGGTTTTGGTAAAAAAATATAATTATTGTACACCATCTGTCCATAGTAAGACATACAGTGTAACTTCGCTTAACGAGTTTAATACATTCCAAAATTTCCGGATTTTTAACATATTAACAATATACATAATATATGAACACAAGTTTTAAAAATGATGTATCAAGCGCGCAATCCGGGACTTCTCTTCTCATCGTCACTCGTTAAGCGATTCATTTTTCTTACAATTAATTTTGCTCGTTAAGCGAGGTTCCACTGTATTTATATCGAATCAAGAATAAATAATATTTTAATTTTAATATTTCATTTTATCATACAATTTAAAATACAGGTATCTCCCGACTTAAGAACTTCCAGACTTACGAACAAAATTCTAAAAGCTCTAACTTGTTACAAGGAGATATATAGTGATAAAAAAATGAACAGCCCAACCAAAATTGATAATTTATTTAATAAAATATGATATTTTTGGAAGATGTTCTACCTGTATTGTTGCATTTGTTTCTTTTATCCTTTTTTTATTAAATAATTGTGATGTCTATATTGAATAGTATTTGTAAGTAAGTATTTTGTTTATTTTAATCTATTTTTTAAATGTATGCAGTCAGTAATACGGATTTTAACATATATACAAGTAAAAACCATGATAAAGTGTGGTAAGATAAGTGTATTTTAAAATTTATAAAATTCCCCCGACTAACGAACAACCCTTATGAACAGAACTAGTTCGTAAGTCGTGGGATACCAGTATATTAATGAGTAATATTTGAATGTCAAGTTATTATATATGCAACCTCTTGTACCAACAGTATGTTCGCGTGGCTGTATTGCCATTATTGTTTGGTGTAAACTTGGCTTTAACCTAAAATTATTCCACAAACCCTGAAAATAATTCATGTATTGCCATCTGTAGTAATTCAACAACATTATACCAAATCATTTGTGCACTTGTGTTGGGTTTTGTAGTGGTAGATTCCGTATTGTAAGTATTTCAATTACTAATAATTTTTGCTCATATTTATTGTTAGTAACTATATTAACAGGTCAATAGAAACGATTTAAAAATTCGAAATGTCTGAAGCAGTTCCAATTGATTTTAGCTACATAATCGACGAGATCAGGAGCGGGTAAGTATTACTTTGTAGCTGATAATTTCTTTAATAAATTGTTGTTATTTGGATTTACAGCACACTGAGCCAATCGAATGAAGTAGCTTTGAAAACAGAGGAATTTGTTGAGAGGATAATTGCAGAAAAGGATTGGAAAAATGCACAGTGAGTTTTCATGCAATGCAGTCATCAATATGAATATTAACAAATTTTAATATACTTTTAGAGAATTGATGAATTTGATTAAAGCTGAAATCAAACTGATTAGTGAAGCACTTCCCTTGCATACAATCTCCACGAATATATTGAGGCATGTGCTGAACATTATCAGAGAGGAATATGATATTGGTTTTAAGGTTAGCTATAAATCATTGAATTTCACAAAGTTGTTACATATTGCATTGGTTTTAGAGCCATGTTGAGCAGTCCTTGCATCAAATGATGACGTCTGATTCAGATGCAATGGGAGACTATTCAAAAATGTTGGATGGTTTAAAGACATCCATAATTGATCATTTATCAGAATACAAAACTGAATTGGAGACAAGCATTGACAATATTGCTGCGCAAGCAACTGACCATATTTACACTAATGAAATCATCCTAACCTTTGGACAATCTAATACTGTGGAGCAGTTTCTGAAAGCAGCATCTCGCACCCACAGCTTCCAAGTAATTGTTGCAGAAAATGCACCAAGTTACAATGTAATTATCCAATTGTTAATCTATTTAGCATCAACTTTAATAATTTAATTTTTCCAGGGTCACAGTATGGCTGTATCTTTAGCTAATCACAATATACAAACTACTGTTATATCAGATACTGCAATTTTTTCTGTAATGTCTAGAGTTAACAAGGTTATTATTGGAGTGCATTCAGTCATGGCTAATGGCGCTTTAAAAACAGCTTGTGGTGTTCACGCTGTTGCGTTAGCAGCTAAACATTATTCTGTACCCGTAAGTTTATAGTTCATTTTTTAATATTTTTGGATACATATTATTTTCTTGCATTTCAGGTAATGGTTTTAACTCATTTGTATAAGTTAAGTCCTACTTATGTCAGCAGTTATTCATTTGATGCTTGTTCGTCTCCTGCTTCTGTGTTACCATACTCATTTGCAGGAGATATTGTTAGCAGAACAAATATCATCAATCCTATGTTTGATTATGTTCCCCCAGAATTGGTCACCTTATTCATAACATACCAGTAAGTATTCTTTATATCAATTATAATAATTGAATTAATTATTGTCATTATTTCAGAGGCGGAAATGCACCCTCGTATATTTACAGATTGTTGAGCGAATTGTATCATCCAGATGATCATGAGCTTTAATTTCATTCATTGTACATACATTTTTTTTTTCAAACATAATTTTATCTCAGTTATTTAATTAAAAAACAAAATTAAATATTTTATATTATTAAAAATCCTTCCATTATTGTCCATATCCTAAAAGTTTCGGACTTTTCCAATTAAATAAATTAAGTCTTAACTTCGAGTCTTTACTATAAATAATTGTAAAAATTTTGAAAAGTTTGATCTACAGCAAACTTCATACCCGTAAACCTAACCTAATTTACTTGTCAAAGTAGATGAAAACATTTTGTTTTGCATCACAGCCTATTCATCATGAGTTTATCAAACAGACCTAAAACCAGTATTCTGGATAAGCCTCTGAGCAAAGGGAAAGGAGAGGTGTCCTTAAGCTGCTTTGCTTTGTTGTTCTCGGAGGTGGTTCAATATTCTCAGAACAAATCCAGCACTGTGCCTGAACTACAAAACAGGTCAGCAGAAAAAACCTTCAGCATTTACAACAATAACTTTGATATTGTTACAGATTGCACAGCTTGGGCTACAACGTGGGATCTAAAATAATCGATTTATATTTCGTCCGTGAACGTAACGCTAAACGCGAGATCAAGCTGCTTAATATACTGCTGTTTATTAAATCTACCCTGTGGAAGGTTATTTTAAAATTTAGACATTTTAATATAATATATATTGGGTTATAATTGTAGGCTTTGTTTGGTCGTGAAGCTGAGAAGTTGGAGCATTCCAATGATGATGAGAACACCTACTATTTGATGGAAAAAGAACCACTGGTGAACAAGTTTATTTCAGTGCCGAGGGATAAAGGCAGTTTGAACTGTGCTATTTTTATTGCTGGGATTATAGAATCAGTATTGACTGGCACTGGTTTTGTATGTTGATTCATTACTGTTATTGTTTCTGATTTATGATTATGATATATTTTAGGCGGCGAAAGTCACAGCGCATTGGCATAAAGGTACGACGTACATGGTGAAATTTGATGAATCTGTTGTGGCCAGAGATAAGCAATTGGAAGATAAATGAGTTTAGATGTTGACATTCCAAAGCAATTTGTATTTGTTTTATAATTATTTAAGTATAAATTAAAAGCGTGGATTATGTTTTACATGCAATTATTTATCTATATGAAAATATATTATTTTTATAGTAGCAGCAGGGTTTTCTTGTTAATAACAGATTTTTAACTCATCATCTATTAAGAAAATTTCTGATAGCATATTGTAAAATTTCTAGTTTTACGATAAAATAATGACAAAAAGTTAAATAAAAGTTTTGTTTTTTTGAAATTGTTGTAAACTTAAAATTTGTCGAATCTTCTTCGAAAACTGCTATTTCCACTTGGAAAGTGTCTTAATAGTACTATATTTTTTTAGGGTCTATAACGCAAGCCCGATAACCGAAATACCGTCAATCGTAATCCCGACATCCCTGTCGATTTCGATATAGTCGTGATTTTGATTGTCGGGATTTCATATAGTTGGTCATAATTATGGTTGTCGGGATTTTGATATAGTCATGATTTTGATTGTCGGGCTTGTGATTGCCACCGATTTTTTTATTTTAGTCGGTTCTTATCCATACATAAAAAATAAATAATGTAAAATTTCGTATCAAATTTTACTTCTTAGTGATACCAACATCCAACCCGTAAATGGATGGAAAAACTGCATATTTATAAGGGAATTTTCCGGGTTACAAATTTCGTAACACGATAGGTTGAAGGGTAGTTTACATGTGTAATGTCTGACTAATGTAATTATCTGAAATTACTCGTTCTAGTAATAAGGTTAATGTTGGCGCGGCCGCCTCCGCCCGAGGGATTCGATAATTTTCGTACGGAAAATTAATTTTTAACGGGAAACGAAGATCGATCGCTCCGGTGGAGGCATCCCTTAATCATCCTACGTCATTCGGACGCCCGTCCCTGTCTGTCTGTTTGGTTTCGCCAAACTTGAATGCGCCCAGTAAACACATCAAGCACAAATATTTACATCGAATGGAAATTTCTTGTTACATGTCCACCTCCGCATTGGAAATTCTCGTTAGGTCGGATCATCTTCAGCCCTACAAACGACCCCTTGGTGTTGTGTATAAATAAACATTGATGTTGCGTATCACGATCAGCAATCTTACGATGTAAATTTGTTTACACTTTATCTTTGAAGAACAGATTTGGACCACGTAAGATCGTTGATTATTTTTTTGGTTAACAATATGAATTATATCAGCGATTCTCAACCGCGTAAAATTTTGAATAATTTTACAAATATAGAAAGTACACCCGAGCGTATATTGACGGTCACCAAAATCGTAAATGAGAAGTCGATTCCGCTTAATTGGGGCACCGGTTAATCGGGACAGATGCTTATTAGCGAAAAATCCTAAAGAACGGAAACAAAACTAAGTAATTATCAAAAATTAGAGTAATCGCCATTTTTTATTGAGTACGCGACAGCTCAACGACGGACAAGTCGGCGATGGTCAAGTCGGCAACGGTCAACTGAGCACCTACTAACTCGGTCAACATATTTCATATTTTATTTAAAAAAGTTTAATATAATTTCCAGTCGATTGATTATGTTTAAAATATGTCATAAAAAAAATATACTATAAGAAACGTGACTTTCAAGTTTTCAAAATGTTATTAATTATTATTAAAAAAATATTTAAATAATAAAAAAGTATGAATTGCAGATTTTAAAGAAAAATTTATCTATTTTTAAACTTTCAAAATTCGATGCTGTCTTGTATGTAATTTATGCTTAACTAATGTATAAACTGGGAAAATAAAATTGCACTTCATGCTAATAGTATAATCTCCAAAGTTTGTTGTAAACTGTTGTTTGAGTTCGTGGATTACAGGGAATTCAATACTTCAATTTTTGTACAAGCCATTATTAGAATCGTATAATGTAGCATGTCTCACGACTCAACATATTTGTTTGTAGTTGTGGAGCGACCTAATTGTCAAGAGTATTTACCATTAGATGGCAGCTGTAATTTCGCAACCATGCAATTTTGGGTTGCGACCCATAGGTTGAGGAACGCTGGTATAATGTAATCCAAAATATTACAGAAACTTGCATGATATCTTTGGTTCAATTATTACGTGTGAAATGTATCTTTATTGTTTATAATTCCGTATATATATAGTACGTTTATTTTGAATATCCAATTTGATTTTCCCAAATTCACATGTTTATATTTAGAAATAATATGGTTTTCGTCAAATAGGATATTCCCCTAATTAAAGGTGAACTTGCCTCTGTGGATGAACTTGCTGCTAAAAACTTTTCGTCATAACTTGCGAAAATTATAGCAGATCGTTCATTTGCTTATAGATGAATTGCTAGTTGACAAATATTTTTAGGATGATGAAATAATAGAGGTTGTCTGTGCATCCTTCTGATCTGCTGGAAGAAATCATAAAGATGATGACGAAAAGAATAAACTGGAAATCAAATTGGAAAACCATTTTCTTACACGTGATCCTCTTATTGAAAAAACTAAGTAGTTTAAGCGTGAATTGACAATGTAAGTCATTACCATTTTTTTAAATTAATTATAATATTTTCGTTTTTAAGAACTAATCTACATACACACTGTATATATTTTTACATGAATTCTTCAGAAGTCCATCTACCACTGTAAAACAGGTTGATGTGTACATATTTTGTGTAAATTTAAATATGTATATTCGTTTATTATTTTTTTTCAGTATTTCAATATTTCTTTCCTAAATTCATATACTTTTAATAACTTTAATAACTAAATTTTTATGACGTAATCACGCAATATATTCAATTTTTACAAATTTATGTTATTTTTTCTGATTGTCCGCAATCAATCAAACATAAAATGGTGTAAGAAAATAGATGAATCAACTCCATTACCAATTGTATCAGTCTATAAGTACGTAAAAGCTCCCTTAACGATCATTTTTAAATATTTTTTATATTTTACAGCATTTGATTTATTTTAAATAGTAAAATGTAAAATAATAATTAAAATGTTGAATCTTAAATTGTTCTTTAGTAATTTTCAACGATGACGATTGTTAATTGACAATTTGTTTTTTTAACATAGTGTATTTTAAATCAGACTAATCAGCATAAAAATAAATTGTACTAAAGCAGAATTTTATAAAGGAAAAATCACAAATCATTTTTATGGATTTTTTTTATTATCCTGAATAAAAAGTTATTTTTTTTTTGAAACTGGACTGTAATGAATCTGTATTGATCGAAGAGTAGTATGCGAAGTGTTGCTGTATTGTTGATATCCAATTTCATGCGAATTTTCAATAAAAATATTAGTTTCAATATTTCTAGCTAATGGAATGACATCGAAGTAGATCCATTATGTCCACTTGTTTGTCTATTCTCCAGTCTCGGTTATACAGAGATAGTCAATATTTCACCGACGGTCACGGAACGACGCAATAAAAAAAATCACCTTACCATAAATTTAAACTTTGGTTTTAAACGATCGTCAATAAAATCTACACTCGTCGAGCACTGAGCTTTCTCACGTCTAAAAGTTGATGTATTGCAATCGCAGCCGTCTGTTTCAGTTTTATCGCACTCCGTGATAACTAATTGTAGTTGGTACACAAATGTATGTCTCATTGTGCAGATGACACATAAAATGCAATGCGCGATCGATTACTATTTATTATTCAGTGAATTTTTTCAGTATATTTTTATAGTGTTTCAAAGTAAAATATTATAGTATTTATATGAATTACAAATTTTTCATGCAAATAACACACATCTATATTAAAACATTCATTATAATTCATATAATTCCAATACATAGCAAAATAACAAGCTTTATTTACTCGGTAAATAGAAGTACTATAATATAAATTGATAAATTGCGGTTAGTTTCAATAAAAATAGGGCATTATTTATTCGGTGATAACTTATGATTTATCGTAACTATTCAAAACATTTTTTATTGATTATCGCTACACAAATAAAAACAGAATTTTTAATTGAACTGATCAGTCGATTGAACAAGAAAATAAATAAATTCGAAAAATTATACAATAATAATAATTTTTTTCACCTTATACAGTTAAATCTCTTTCTGTGCGGTTTATTTTGTGTATGTAATTAGTTCCTCGATTAGTCCTAGATCTTGGCGATGTTTATTGACAGTATTATGTGAGGTATTGCTGTATTTCGCGTATAATACAGTGCGTTTACAACATGATTTCTTTATAAAATAATTAAATCTAAATCTCATATAACACTGTTGTGTCCAACCACTGTATTATTAATTATTGATATATATATATATATAAGTACTGATAAATACTATGTGTACTGTTTATCAAGTACAGTATTGTGGAAAGTTCCCACAACAAGCTTATCTGCACTTGCAACACCTACATAGTGCAATAAAACCTTTTTGGAGAAACACTCTATTTCTCATATTTTGTTAGTTTTACGACCCATTTAGGTCACCCTCTTGCATTATGTGAAAATCAGGCAACAAACTATAAAAACTATGCCACCCAAAATTAACCTCCCCAAACAATTGTAAGATTTAGCAACTTGTCGTGTTTAGTGAAGCTATTTTTTTAATTTTCAAAACAATGGAAAAATCAATAAAACAATGCTTTTTTCATGGGAAAAAATAACGTTCAAGCAAAGCAATGGCTTGATAATTGTTATGGGGACTCATCTCCGTCGAGACAAATGGTAGAGAAGTGGTTTGCTGATTTTAAACGCGGTCGTACAGACACAAATGATGCTAAACGCTCGGGTTGCCCAAATTCGGCAATTAAAATGTCCAAAAAATGGTTTTGGTCGATCATAAATTGAAATTGCGTGAGATAGCTGACATCTTGAAGATATCAGAAGGTAGTGTATTCACCATTGTGCATGAACATTTGATCATGAGAAAGCTCAGTTCAAAATTTGTATTGCTATTTTTTTCATGCGGTATGTAATAATGAATAAAATATGGATCCACCACTACACTCCAGTAAGTCGGTCTTCAGCTGAGTGGACAGCAAAGGGTGAAAGCTGTCCAAAGCAGAGAAAAACGCAAATGTCAGTTGGTAAGGTTTAGGCTTCCGAATTTTGAGAAGCGCACTAAAATTTATAATTTGATTACCTTAGAAAGGAAGGAAAAACCGTCAATAGAAAATATTATATGCCGTTATTGGTACGTTTGAAGGAAGAAATTGAGAAAAACAACCACAAATCACGATGAAAAAAGTGCTCTTTCACCAAGACAATGTACTGTGTCAATCAATACGATGGCAAAAAGCACGAATTGTACTTTGAATTGCTTTCCGATCCACCGTATTCTCCAGATCTGGTTCCCAGCGACTACTACCTGTTTGCAGACCTAATAAATAAATGCCCAAGGGAAAGAGATTTGGCTCCAATGAATAAAAGTGATGAAGCGCATTTTGAGGCCAAAAATAAATAGTTCTACAAGAAAGGTATCGAAATGTTAGAGAACCATTGGAATGATTGTATCACTTTCGAGACTATGTTTATATTGTTCGAGACTATGTCAAATATTGCCTAAAAGTTGTTGTTGTCGGATGACTAATAAATCCTACGAACTTATTGAGTGAGGTATTAAAACTCAATAGAAGTTAAAAAAGTTGCTAAAAATGTATTTGTTACAAAAATATTTGAATGAAATGTGACAACAGTTCGGATTATAAACAATTTATAGAAATATTTTACTTTTTCCAATAAATTTATTTATTTTTTATAAAATATGATACTAATTATTAATAATTTGTTATATGTATGCATTATAAGCCTTTTCATACCTATAACAAAAACTGCCATTCCCGTTTCTATAAGCGTTCTAGAAAAATGATTCATCCAGGGTTGGTTATAACGATAATTGACTGTAATAAAACTGATTTTATTAAATTATAATGTAATTAAATTTGAATAAAATTGAGAATATTCTGTAAACTACTATATTGTTGCCACCAGTAAAGATTGGTTCGAAAGATTTGCAACAACTTCTCATAACATAACATAAAAGTGCTTCAGCTTATATTTTTTTTTAACTTTTTATTATTATTAAAGCAATCTATCATCTGATATAGATATCAAGCCTTATGAATGTGGTAAAAAGAAAAATTAAAAAAAGGACACTATAATACTTACTGAAGAGATGATCCAGCAACCCCACTTCACATATACAATAATTAGTTATGCACTTACAAACATTGATTTATTGATTATTATTTTAATCGGTTGGGTAAGTCTTGCGGTTTTAACCTTTTCAGTCTTCAACGATGATCTGCAGTATGCATCAGCTCCGTAGCCAGTTGGTTTGGATGATTCTCTAGCCGATTATGTCTTGCCTTTGCTATTTCTTCCTTGACGAAACTGATGTTAGCTTGCTTATGGATGTCATCGTTTGTGAAGAACCATGGAGCATTGGTAATTTTTCTCAGCGTTTTGGACTGGAATCTCTGTATTATATCAATACTGATGTTACAGGCAGGTCCCCAAAGCTGAATGCCGTAGGTCCATATCGGTTTTAGAATAGCTTTATACAGGAGCACTTTGTTTTCTGTTGATATGCAACAGTGTCTTCTTATTAGCCACTCCAGCTTTCTAGCCCTCAGATTGAGACATTTTCTCTTGGTTGCTATATGCGTTTTCTAAGTGTGCGATGCCAGGATTGCAGTGTCATCAGCGAACGTGGCCACAGTGACTTGTTTAGATGTAGGCAAGTCCGCCGTGAAAAGAAGATATAGCAAATAGATATAAGAGATTATAATAATGCGACAAGAAAGTATTTAGAGCAGGAATTGCAATATTATTTTTTACTTTGATATCATTGAAATATATGTTTTACAATCGACCTCTATCATCAAGTTGCTGTTGGTAAAGACAATTCAGTAACAAAATATTAGAATTATTTCGACCATTTCCAAAATTCCATCGTTCCATGGATTGAATTATTGAAAAGTAAATAATTAAGTTGATTAAATTTTGAAAATTACACTTGTAGTAAACTTCTTTGAATTACAATTTTTTGCACTATATCTAAACTCCATTGTGCACCGGTTGAAAATCACTGATCTAAAGATTATGTGAAGTTATTTATATACAGTAACGTATCTGGAGTTTGCATGGCAAAGCTCATTCTAATTTAAATATCAGTTAATCTAACCGTTAAAACTGTGATTTACATTTCATGAATGAATGGAAATTGTATGCTAAACGTATTTTTAGCGAAAAATCGTTTCAATAAAATAATCACAATTTAAATGTCAAATCTTTAGCGATAAATGTCAAGAATTAAAAATGATTTATTTTTTTTATTTAAGACCGTGCAAAGTTATTTATACTACAGTTAAAGTTTATTTCAATTTAAATGGTTGTTAATCTTAAGTTAAAACAATGATTTACGTTTTATGTATGAATGGAAATTCTGAGCGAAATATAGTTTTAGTAAAAAATTGTTTTACTAGAACTGACATATTTTTTACTGATAGAAATAAAATAATTTCATTTTTACTTTGTTGTTTATATTCGCATCGGGAGATTATATGTTAAAGTTCATTTTAATTTAAATAGCATTTAATCTTAAGGTAAAACTCTGATTTACGATTTAAGTGATTGCGTATTTTATTCGCAAATCGAGTTTCTTGACATAGCCAAGGTGTTTTATTGCTACGACGATCTGAATCGATAATGGCCTTGATATGATATGATCTCATCAACTTCACCAGAACGAAATTTGAGAAACCAATTTTTACACTGCCTTTTCGGAAACGCGCGTCTTGTTCTTCCATTTTTCCAATTTTAAATTGGGATAAAAACATTTTTTTACTAAATTAAAGGTGGAAGTCCAAGCAACAAGAAAACAATATAGTTGCCAACCCAAAATTATAGTAAAGTTCTCAATGTTTTTGTCGCTCATCCAAGCATATTTGTTTGTAGTTGTACTGTGATCCAATTGATAACAGTTAATCACTTTGACAGCTGCCATTTTATTTTTGATTAAATTTTAATTAATTACTTTCATTATTTCTTATTACGATTTTTAATTCGAAACTCGATTAATTTGATAGTAGTATCATCACCTAAAACGAATCGTGTTCGGAATTAGAGGTCCTACTGTATACATCAATTTATATCTATAGCTAAAGTTGACCTACTCTGCGTGTAACCAAAATCACGCTGTTATTTAATCGGCGAGAGGGATGATTCTCTGTTGATTCTGTCGCATGATTTTATCGTTTATTGATCATCGCGGTTTTTCCTCCGGTCAAGTTTACAAAGTTTTGTCTTTCGCGTTTAATTTTCCATGGTTGGAAAATCGAGTACCTGGAAACTGGATTAAAATAAATTGAAAAAACGTGCATTTTTCAGGTGTACTTGGTGCAACAGTGCATTGGCCTCAAAGCGCGCGCGATTTTTTTTATTATTATTTCGGGGGATTAAAGCGTGCGTTCGGAAACTGTGTCGCAGAGATCAATACCACTTTTGGAAAGGGGGAAACGCCCCGAAAGCCAGCAGGATCCCCAACGCTGCCAAATACCCCCCACAATTTTGGTCGATCTCAGACCTGAAAGTTTGCCCCAGAAGCCGAACAATGTTGGGGTGGTCAAACGACAGAAGTGAATTACGCGAGGACACATTCGTCCCATTCTTACATCAACTTTTGTCCCTTCATTATTCAGTTATTTTATTTTTTTGTATTTTTGCTTATTTTCATCTTCTTTCTTTGCTTTCAGCATGTCTTTTTCTGTTCCATCTATGTCTGTGTGCTGATGTGTGTATATGTGCATGAACCCAGTGTGCTTTCTATTTTATTTCGTCGTAGGGTCGATGGATCGATGGACGAGTGCGCCGCCGCCTCCGAGACGGCTGCCGGTCACCGGTTCAGTCAGTTTCTAGTTTCAGTCGAGTGTAGTTCGTATACAAATTTTTTTGAGTTTACACCGATGGATGCACACTGAGTAGTTGTTCTGAACCGGACGTGGCCGCATAAGAGATTTAAGGGCCGTATCAACTTCGCAAGTTAAAATCGCAGGATAAGAGAGATTCGAGTGTCGTCCTCCTCAAGGGCTCTGTCCACTCTCGTCCTGTCCTCGATTCTGGTCTCCAGCAATTCCCTCCGTTCCCCGTCACCGCCCGACTTATTATTAAATCCCGATGTGAGTCTAAGCACAATTCTTGGGGCCAAAACGAACACAGCACAAACTCGCTCTTTTTATCCCTCTCTCCTTCCAACCACAATCAGAACCTTGTCCTCCGTTGAGCCGACCGAGGGGGGAGATGCTGCGACGCTCCTCTTCCTGTCTGTCGTCGCTGAAGAATGAACAAAACTGACTCTCGTCTAGAATCCACTCCGGTTACGCAATAATACAAAAGGTAAAGACAAAGCGCTAAATTTTGTAAAGCAAAATAAAACAAGAAAGAAAGTAATTACCATAATTCCTTATGGTCGTAGAGAAATGCGTTTCTGGCTCACGGCCAGCCGATGCATTTAAAATAATTGTTCAGAATTGATGAGTATGTGTGTGTGTGCATGCGAGCGTGTATATTTTACATCCTTTTCTCTCTCTTTATTTTACTCTCTGCGTGTGTATTTGCGTTCGTGCGTGTGTATGTATGTGTATTTATTTGAATTTCCCGTTTTCGAAACAAATCGATTCGAGGCGGAAATCGCGTAACATACTGCACACTGCCATCGTTTGATCTGTTGCAGAGAACACGCAAACACGGTTCTCTATTACTATTTTGTTTTCATCGATCAGTCGTTTATTCTTAATTCCTCAAGAAAAAAAATAACCCGGCGCATCCACTGTAAATTCATCGATTTGTCAAAAAAAATCATTTGCTTTACATGCAACGTCGTGGCTGCGTCTTAATATAATTAAAAAATGCACAGATGGAAAAGGGCAATTAGCTAATGCATTTCGCCTTCCTCAACATAAGCATTTCGCGCCGTTTGATTGATGGCTTTGCGCCACGCTTTTCCACGTCTTTTCCACTGAATTATTGCTCTCTGTCTTTCCCTGAATTTTTGTAGTAGTTAACTTATCCGATTGTTTCTTGGTGGACGAACGTTTCGTTTGAAATTTGACTCTTTATATCAGTGTTGTTAATTCAGTGGGAATAGTGTCCAAGTGCGAACTGAACTAAGATATTAATTAAATAGAAAAACGATATAATAATAGTGTGTGAGTGTGTGTGGCAAATTAAGTGCGGAGAATTGAGAGGAACACTGCAAAAACTGTTTTTGGGGCATTTCCAGGATCAACGAAAATGCACGGATCGGCGGGACTGCACTCGGCGATGGCCATCAAGAGGCAACGCAGGCTGAGGGAGCAAGCCAAGAAGAAGGCGCTGGAGCAGCGAGAGCGTAGACTTTCGTCGAGGACCAGCAGTTTGGACAGCGTTGAGCAGCAGCATCCGAAGAAGGTTCTCCACGCGGCGCCGCCCGATCACAAGCTGGCCACCTCCATCGGAATGCTGCACATCGGCGTGTGCTTTTTGGTGTTCGGGATGTTCCTCATTGGATCCGGTCTGCTGCCTGATGACATGGTGACCTGGCGCGGCGGAGGATGGTGGAACGAGCTCGTTGCTACCGGTCTCTTCGTCATCGCGCTGGGCGTCTTCCTGATCTCTCTGAATCGCGTGATGAGCAAGCGCGAGGAGGACAATCTGAACGACTACGTTCAGCGGCAGCTCACACGCTCCAGAAGCGGTCATCGGTTGGAGCGAGATCTCGAAACTGGTTGTCTGGCCACCAAAAACACTCGCAGGATATTAGAGAAGAAGCGCGAAGACAAGGAACGCGGCTTCGAAGAGATCCTGCCCATCGTGCATTCCCCAAAGATCGTCCAGAACGGTGATCTACCTCTGGAGAAGATTCTCGAGGAGGACGTCGAGATCAGGCACGACGGTGTCCGTGAGACGATGTCCACGACCACCACGGCGAGCCTCAGCCCTGGGACACCTTCTGAAACCAGAGAGCTTATCTCCAACGGGAAACATTCCTGTCTCGCCAAACCCTACTAATAAATTCCTTTCCTTTCTTTTTCTAAAGCAGTAAGAGTAAGTTTTTTGCATATCGCGTTTTTCTACTAACCTCTGGGACCCAGAGACGATTACCGGGTAAGAATCTTTTGTATTCTTCGGAAATTCGTAGGCTAGTATGTCGAAGCATCTAGGCTTCCTCTTAAAAGCACGGATTTAAATGATATTATATTTAAAACAAAATTAATGAAATTACGAAAACGTCTTTCTAATATTTAATCTTTAAAATTCTAAAACAACGTTGTTATTTCGTTCTGGGCCAAGCGCACGCACGCCTACAACAAACTTTCAAAATTCTACTCATTCGTTTATTACTTAGCTATCTAAGAACTTTTATTCCATAAAGCAAACATGTCAAAATTTGATCCATCATACACGAAAGTTTCCACAACATTTGTATGATCCCAAAATAATGTGACCTAAATACTTGAACATTTTACAAATACATGTAATACACTATAATTAAAAATAAAGTAATCAATATACTGTGGAACCCCGATCTTCAATCACAATTCATTCCAGTAGACGGTTCGTTATCAATTTTGAGTTTCCCAATAAATAAATTATAAAATATATACAAAATATGACTCCGTTCTTTCATATAGAATTCATTACTTAAAGATTGAGACCATGCTTTGTTCAACTTTCGAGTCTGAAAACTAGATTTTTCTTGACTTTTCTCTTAGATTTTAAAGTTGTTCGAAGTTTGACATGATTGATTTATGGAGAAAAATTAATTAAAAATATATTTAAGTTGTTACATATCCGGTACTTCAAATCTACAACTATTATTATAATCTAAAAAAATATCTTGTCAGAAAAAATAACTGACAGATAAAGTGTCAACAAAGTAATGCTCGAAACTAATAGTTAACTTATTACACGAGGTGCCGGTGCTAATTGTATTTAGTTATTCCAAACGTGATAATTAGGGAATTTTATTTTGGCCCTGATAAATAAAATATATTGATTGTATAAGGTGAGATTCCAGTATACGTCCCAAAACGATTTTGAATAAGTAATTATACGATTTATTTATTTAAAAAAATCGAGGCAATTCGTTCTTCAAACAATAACACCGTGTATTGTGTATTGGTTCCATCGAATTTCGTTCCCATTTACTCAGCGTTTATAACGGAACAGCGAATACGATTCTAATCGATAAATTTGATTACATTGAAATGCACAAATACCGCAGATATTAAATATCTAGTCCGCAAATAATCCATCACAATGTGTTAATTAATACACGCTAATACTTGAATGGAGATTCTTTGATATGTAAAAGATTATATAAAAACGTAGTTTCCATCTGCTAATTATCAACGTAATTTTATTACCTACTATTTTCGTGTTTGAGGACTATTAACGTAGGTGATTATCATGGAAAGCAGATATCCAGATACGCACGGAACATTCCAGTTAAAATTATTTGTTTCACAGTACTCGTACTTCATATGAATGATAAAATATTATTAATTAATTGTGTGCTTTCATATTTCTTTTCAAATAGTTGGACCAGTGTTTCTCAACCTATGGGCCACGACACAATTTTGGGGTGCGTGCGTTAAATTTTGAATGACAATGAAAGCTGTCGCCTTATGTCAAATTGAGGTTCTGATGATATACTTTTAGAAATTAGACAAATATGTCGGTTAAGAAATACTGATTTAGATTATTGGAAGTAATTTCCATACAATTTTACTTAGAGAAAAAAAAATAGTTTTTTGTAATGTTTTCCATGTATATTTAACATTGCATAGTGACAACAATTATTTAAGTTGGCAAGGGGAGAAAATAACAAACAGCTAATGTCAAATATTTAAAAAAATAACTTAGATTGTTTCACATTATGTTGAGTGAAGTAAAATAATATAATTATTGTTCAATTGAATATATATTGAATAATGCGTCAAAATTCATGCGAAATTTTACTCCTGAAGTAAATAGATTATAATGATAAAATCCAGTTATAAAATAAATGTATGGTTGCATAAATGTCACGTGAAGCATTAATCGGTTCGTTTTGACGTTGATTCATATTGAAAACGTGCGCTTATGTAATTGAAATTATCGATAAACACTCGTATTGCCCAGGCAACGAACTTTAAAACGTAACGAACAGCCGCCAAATATGTCAAACACGTTTGCCAACGATTCAATTTACATCTTCGATGACGTAAACTTAATTAGTATAGCGTCGTTGCGTGCAGACCACAAATTAAGTCTTTCGCCGCTTTTCGTAATGCAATGAAGAACGTTTATAAGATCAACAAGAAAAAACGAATTTAATTGCCGGAGCGTACACTGGAATTGCATCGAAAAAACTTTTGAAAATTTGAAAGAATAGTCGAGAAATAAAAGATTATTCTGAGAGCAACTAATGTGATATTAAAGTTTAGTGAGATTTGCGTTTGTTTGACGATTCGACTAGTCGTAAGAAACTGTTCGATATGCTTGTTTCTTATGTATTCATTTCTAATATTAGAAATGCATTAAAAAATTGTTTTTGTTATGTTTGCTGGCGTGCGTTTCGGAAGCTTCCGGAACAATTGCACTGTGATTATATCCACCTAAGTTCAAGCACATTCATGTACTCAAAACAAAAAGTTATAAATATTACGTTACAAGTATTCATATACTCGTTTATATACAAAAAAAATCTATCGATATATAAATATATACAAAAAAATATATATCCTTCCCTTAATCCTCGTCTCTTTCTAACTATATTTATAATAATATTTATACATAACACTTATTATATGTACGTAACAAGTATTTAAGAGAATTTATGCGATTCTATAAATTGCATCGATCGATATTTAATCTGTGCAGTTCTTAGCTTACCTTGCATATTTTTTTTCTTCTTCACAATACGCGGACAATCAAATAGAAGGAAAAGGAAAATCAACGGAGCGACGCGACGTCGGATTTAGTTCATACGTCGCAGTAAATTCACGAAGAAAAGGCTGATTATCCTGTTTCCCCGCCACCCCCCATCCATTCAAAGCAAGTAAAACGTAAACCCTATATTCTTACGTAGAGAAAGAGAATGAGATTTCCTAAACCAAAAAAGAAAAAACAAAGAGTAAATAAACCGTCTTTTCTACAAGTTTGTAACGATTTTAAAAAAATGAAACGTTATTATTAATATTTAAAAGTAACACACGTTTGGATGTTTCTTCAGTTATTCATTTCTCACTTTGGATGTCTAGGATATTTCACGTGTATTATATATTGTATTCACACTTTCGATACTTTTTTCGGGCGCGTTTTTTCGAAATTCGCGTGGTAACAATATAACGAAAGGGAGAATGAGATCCGCCTGCCGCCGCGCCTACCCGCATAGCGTTAAACGTTTATTATATAATATGTACGGGGTTGGGCATATTCAAGTTCACTGTTTACGAACTTCGCGTTACCAAGTTGCGTTTATTGTATTGTGAATTTTGCGGACGCGATTGCTTTCAATGTTCACAACATTGCAAGTAATTGTCATGCATTTTATGTATCGTGTAATTTTGCAGATTACTTTCAATGTTCTGTAACGTTGCAAGTAATTGTTGTGCAATTTGGACGTGATTGTAACAGATTTTTGAAGACGTTTCACTCGAATATTTGTACTTGCGTCTGAATACCGCAACATTCTTTTTTTGTCCTACAATCAATCGATTGTATTGGTAAATTTTTATAAAGCAAAAGTGGCTTTCAGCGAATCGCAAGTTTTTTTTCTTACTTTTGTATATATCCAAAAGGACTTATTTACTTATCTATATTATATGATGATGAAGATGATGATATTCAATAAACGTACCAAAAAATATACCAATTGTGTTTACTTTCATTCCTTTAATTTATATCCAAATATACATAAATTAATAATTAACCATACCATAATGAATTTAATTGCTCTTAATATCTTGTAACTGTAAAGTATTGATAACATAATTTTATTATATAAAGCCATTATGTAACTGTAACTCAACCATTACTGAATTGATTCCAAACAAAACTCTAAGGCTAATCACCCGCGCCTTATGGTATTTAACAAAAGAAGTAATCCAAAGCCAGCACAATTTACCACCTCCGACTGAAAATCCGTTCGTTGACGCCTGGACGGTGAATAGATAGGTGCGAGTGGATATTTTGAAAACGATAGTTGTAGTATATAGTTGTGGTTACATTTTAGTGTAAAGTTTATTTAATTTTGCTATTTAGTTTGTGATATTGTGTAGACTGTAATGGAAAACAGAAACAAGAATTTTCGGCATATCAGTATATTATTAACCGCTTTACTTAAAAGCACGAGATGTGGCCACACGTGAGCACGACAACGCTACTTACATAAACGCTACACTATTATTGTTTGACACTTCTAGTTGCAAGTACTGTGTAAAAGATATTATATTCTAGTTCTGAAGAATGGAGAAGTTGTTGCATTTTAGAGGGGAAAAGTTACAACAATGAGATAGAAGGTCAAGCATGATGTTTGCATTTTGAGCACTATCTACATTGCAGAAATGACAAGTGTAACTAGAAGGGTCAAACAAATAACAAAACCAGTAGTTATTATATCATATAGTGACACAATGGGAGAAGTGATAAAGTTGACTAGCATATAGTAAATAACCCAGCGACACGGAAAAGGGAACAAATATTACAAGAAAATATTTTTTCATCTACTCGAATTGGCACTCTGGAATGCATTCATCTAGTTACCGGAAATCTAGAGGAACGAAGAATTCTCTTGATTTTCGTGTGGCAGTTATTGAGGAGACGACAGTTCTATATCACAAGGAAGAATTATCTTCAAAAGTAGCTGGTCGTTCATCTTCAAGCACCAATCCTAGTTGTCTAACTGGCCGACATTTCCCATCTGTTATTCCGGCTACTACAAAGAAGCAGGAAGAAATCACGATATGTACGAAGATTGTGATATCGCTCTGTGTATCATTTCATGCTTCAGAGACTTTCATACAGCGACGAACATATGAAGATTGTAAATACGAGTATACTCAGGATATTAATATAACGTCTTAATTACTCCTTAAATTAATGAATTATTAAAATTACAGTTTGCAACAATCTATATTCATAATAAATGTTGAAATTCAGCAATAAAAAAAAATAGTAAAATTTGGACAATCTTTTACAACAGAATTCTTAAGTTAAGCTGTTTAAAAAATAAACTAACCGACGTAACAATCCAATGCCAAACCGTTAATAGTTAAGTACATTTATACAAGGTTGGTCATTTGTCCAATTATTCAACTCAACGTCCAGATAATCAATTAATCTTGTTATTATAAGATTGATAAATGTATAAAAAAAATATATCTTATAAAAATAATGTAAATAATAGATTCTCAAAAATGTAATAACAAATATTTCTCACTGAATAATGGTTAATCCTTTGACATACTTAAGATATAAGACATGCCATGTCTGAAGATTATTTTTGAATTTCCAGTTTATTGCAAGGTATAAATAATAATTATTAAAGTTTTAAAGAAAAAATAATAATTGTACGTGTGGAAGGTAATTCAAATAAAAGTACATTATACAATAAATATGTGTATATTCGTAAAACCTTTATGCAGCAATGATGAATTCAAATAATTTACTGCAAACCCTGGTTTCAACGCTTTGGTTCTTTGTTCCCTCAAACAAGTTTCGACTTCTTCAAAATGATATTAAAAGAAACAAATATATGCAGCAAAGAAAGTAGTCTTCCGTTATTTACTAATGAAACAAACAATATATGCCCAAGAAATTGATATTTGATTCGTATGACAAAGAATTAAACAATTTAATTTTTGCATAGTGTGCGTCATTTTGACAAACTACCAACAAAAGAAAATACGTTTTGCTTATGTTTCCACAGATACAGATTAGATTGTTGTTATAGAAATATAAGGATTCAGGAAGGTCAGGAGAGGAAGAAACCATTGTAAAAATCCATTGAATCTTTACGAACAATCTCCGATTAAAGGTTTGAGACATAACAAAGGGATATTATATATTAAAATATGAGAAAAACGTTTTCTCCTCAATATTTTAAATATTTTGTGATGTTTGATGATCCATCAACGAATATATTACATTAAATAACTGTAAAAACACGTGAAATAACTGTTGTTAGCACGAAGAAGACAAATTTTAGCATTCAATTGGATTAATGATCATTGGAGAATTGGAAAACAGCGAATAAGATAAAAAAAATAGATTTCACAATATAGACGTTCATAGTATACATAAAATGAGAACATTTGTAAATAATTTAAATACTTAAAAAAAAATATTAATAATTAACAAAACCATTCATAGGAATTCAGATTTATTTACTCTACGCAAAGTAAAGTTCAGTGATAAACATATTTATAATTCAACTATGATTACATGTATATTTATTTATTAATATTTAGTAACGTGATTATAGGCAGAAATTTATATAAAATTGTTTCAAACCCCGAAGAAAATATTTACAAAGTAGTATCTGTCTATACTACGTTTTATAAAATGTTTTGTAAGCTAAACATTCAATTTTCATTAAAACGTATTTAATTGAAATGAAAAAATTGTAATTTGATATATAAATTATTGTATATTATAGTTATTTCTCATTGTTCTATCCAAGGACGATTACATTATATGATAATGATGAAATGTGAAAATAGCTTAAATTATTATATTTCAATTGTTAAGAAATTGGAATTTGTGTAAAGAAAAGCTGTTACAAATTCATATTGTTCTTTATTTGTAGCAGAAAAAGTAATGATGATAGTAATTAAGTAAATTGTCGATGTGAGTAATGAAATGCATGATAAAAAAAAACGATATAAATGCCCGGAATTTATATTACGAGAAAGCGGAAAATTTTATTACGCACTTAATATTCATTTCTTTCGCTTCGTTCATTTGGTATTCAAATGCTAGGGAGTCTGACATTAAAGGAAAATAAAAATAGAACGGCCTAAATGATTCTCAACTTTATACTGCATTATATGCATGGCTATCGACCAAGTTATCTGCATATATTATTTGCAAATATTTCATTTCATTTTCAAATGAAATTCACTCATTCACTTACATTAATACTATTCAGATTTTTTTCCATAAAATTAGACACTACCCAACAATTATTTTAATTATTTGTAATGTTTCGCATAATTGTTATATTGTTGTTGGTCAATCTTTTCTTTTCCTAAAGGCTGTTCGAAAACCAAAACTCAGCGTCTTGCTGGTTGCTAGTTTGTGTGTTTGTAAACCGATGCGTTTTTATTTCTGTTCGAGAACCGAAGTTCTATTATGCAGATACGTTTCAATATAGGGGTCAGTTCCGCCAATATCCCGGTCTAATTGAGTAACTAAAACTACACTAAAATAACTGATCATTTATTTATAAATAATGTTCTGATCTATTTTTTGAAAATTCCTTATTGTTTTGCCGTATTAAAATTTAGTTTATTTTGAAATTTTCAAAGCATAGGACTAATCGAAGATGGACTATACGAGGTATTCCTATATGGAAATATGATTTAACGGTACGCCTCTAAATATTGTTCATACTTATATATTGGGCCTGCTAGAAAGTAACATTGCTGATTTAGTGTGAAATACAGTTTTTCTTCTGATGTGTAAGTATTATAAGGCAAATCCCCAGTGGAATACGATTTATGATTTTGCTTTGAATGCTTCCTCCAGTTTCATTAGTTGTTGTCAGTAAACTTCTGACTTGATCAATGAAATTAATATCATGATCTTTTTTGATGCAATTCAGTTTTTGTTGTGGTTTGTGCTGGTACATTACGTTTGGATCATGACCATTTTTGATCGTAGACGATTCAATTTTCATGACTAATGATGATTCGTTAAAAAAAATGAATTAAATCATCACTTTTTTAGACGTTTGAGATGGATATTACAAATATTGATTCGTTGTTTAAGTGAATCTTTTTAAATTCATGCGAATATCGAGATACTTAATGAGTCCATGACATTTAAGTGATAATTTCTCTGTACAATTATAAAATGATCTGATTCCATTATGACTTCAATATATCGAAAATTTGTCGGCTATCTTTAAGTGAAATATTTCCAAAACTAATTCTGATACGTGCATTCTGTCATCAACATACTTCACATACCTCTTTATGAGCCTTTATGGAAATAAGAAAGTAAAATATATCGAAAATGTTCGGTTTTGCACTCTTATTAAAATTGACTCTAAACTAACAAAATTACGCACAATTGGCTTCTAAAGCAAATGAAATATTTCAAAAATTAAAGTGTTTCATAAATAGGTATTTTAATTGTAATATGATTGTTAATATTTCTTTTAAATATATGAAGAAAATAATCTATAGAAACGAAATTTGTCTCAATTTTAAAGAATGTGCATATTGGCATTAAAATATTAAAAATTGCATAAAAAAAAGATTTAGGTGAAAATAAACATGAACTGAAGAAAATAACTTTTCCATAAACAATGCGCTGAGTTTGTGAATATACGAGATGTACTCAATTTTCTAGAAGCTGGTGAAGAACCAGTTTAAAATGAAGAATTGATACAATTAGAAACAGACCGAGCATTCCATGAGCAGCAAGAGCCGACAATTAATTTGGAAAGATTTATTGCATGCGCTTTATCTTTTCGTAGATACAATAAACAGAATTCTTCAAAATGATAGCGTTGAAGAATTATGTGCCAAATTTTGTTTAAATATTAAATGAATGGAAATAAAATCTAAGAAAACCAAAAAAGTTTGGGAACCCCTGCTATAAAATGAATACCAACGGTAACAGTAGAATGAAAAAACTTCATACATTCATACCTATGAATAGTATGAGATCTACGAAATTACTTCGTTAAGCGAAACTATTGCTAGAATGGGTATGAAAAAATGAAAAACTTTTTTCGAATAAAGAAAAGTTTTATTATATCAAAATTCAACTTTCTAAGTGAAACTTGTCGTGAACTTTTTTAATTTTGATTTCATTTTCTTTGTCTTCGTTTATGAAAATTTCTGCTCCTTTGTCGCCATTTTTGAAACCTATTGATTGAGGAAATTGAGAAATATATTGATTTAGCAAATAATAAATAAACTAACGATTAGCAAAAGTTTCTTCTACCATTAACAGAGCTGTTAATAATGCAAGAAAAAATGGATCAATTTTTAAACCAAGTCCTTCGACAACAGCAACTGGTAATAATTACGATCCGATCTCATTCAATTATGCACGTTCATGGCAGAATCTGTTTTGAATTGTGTATTGGTATGTTGGATTATATATTTATTATATTTATTTAAACATAATTATTTGCCACAATTTGCCCAATATTTATTGTCACTAATATACTAACAAAAAAAATGATTTTCGCTTTACTACTAATATTTCAGAAATACGTTTATGTGTTATTATGGGCGGAAAAAAAACTACGATCAATTGTAATAAATTTACATTCATCTTATTGTGTTTTATGTTTTTCTTTACTTATAAACTTAATTAACATGGCAATTAAAGTCATTACTTTATAGGTCGATGTAAAAGTGCAAAAAGTTAAAAATTGAGTCGAGTAATCACCAACAACATTAGAGCTTCAACACTTTTATACAATTAATTTGTAAAGTAAAATAACTTGGCAAAGTAGCGCGTTTAGTTATATTTAAGGTGATCAAAATTTAATTTTGTTAAGGCGGGTCAAAAAAGGACTTATAGCTCATTCAATTTAAAACGTGAATGGAAGTAAAAAAAAAAGTTAAAAAATCTAAATTTTAAGAAAGAAAGCAAAACATTTTTTTAAAACCAGAACATTTTAAGAGCAAACCAGCAAATTGTTTGTGGTTTCTGAATTGAGTTCCATTGTTTCAGAGATGATCGGTGCTATGCCGGCGGTGGCGGTGCGCCACGAGAGACGCAAGGGGCAGGAAAAGCGGTCGAAGAGGCCCAGCCAGCTGTACATCGGGGGCCATTGGCTGCCTCCGACCAGCCCCAGTCCGACTCCAAGTCCCAACGGGCCCCACGGCACCGACTCGGACGACCGCCTCCCCGAATACTACGTCTGTGGAAAGGTAAAACCAAAAATAAAACAACATCATCATCAGAAATAAAAACAGCAACAACAGTGAGAAACAAAACAAAATAAGCGGTGCGCGCGTTACGCAACTGGAATAACGACGCTGCGGTCCGTCGTCGTCCAGCATCGTTTGACATTCAGTTATCAATCATCATCACCGCCCCCTAGTCCATGCGTGCGGTCAACTCGCGACGACCTTGTTTTCACCTTTGACACAGATCCCGATAATTGAATTGTCGGTCACACAAGCTCCACTAGCATAATAATCCGACGGCGAATTTACATCCTTCTCAGGTCAAAGTTGAAGAAATCGCTTAACCGAACAAAGCGCAACCTTCCAAACTTTACCGGCTGTGCAATACTTCAACCTTCATTAAGCGTTCACGCGAAATGAAAAACTCGCTAATGACGTGGAAATATTTATAAAACCATTTTCTAGTTTCAACGTTATAATGAATCACCTTCTTTATTAGAAGCTTTCGATTCAATTATTATAAAGTACAAAATACTACATTCCTCATAATTTTTGAATATATGTTCTGTTATACCTTTGTTATTTTTTCTATATTTAATTTATTCAGCTTTATTTATATGACTAGAATTAAATAATGACTTAACACTTAATTCTAAAAAAATATAAGAAGATCCAAGGGCTTAAAATGCTTTAATCTTCTTTATGTAACGCCTTTGTCCAGAAGATTGACATCCAACGTATAATAATCAAGCCTGTTTGTGTATTTTTTTGGAAAAATCTTTGACAACCTCTTCCACTGTCTTTATTCCAAAAGTCCTGGTGCATTCTCCTATAGGCGATGTACCATGGTTTTAATATTCGATGAGCTAACAATTTCCCACAATTGGATACCATATGTCCAAACCGGTTTTAATAGAACTTTGTACATCAGTACATTTTCTTCAAGGTAAATTATGAATTTTACCACAGGAAATAAAATTGGATTTTATATTTGATTTCATGTTGTTCGGACTTTTCTTGATAGTCCATCCAAGTCAGTCTTGTGCAGTTGTAGCATTCCCAAGTATCTCACCCTTGAAGATGTTGGAGTTACTTTGTTGATGAGTTTATACAAATTCGCCATTTTCTGAACCATATCTCAACCAGATTAAGATCTTCTTGAAGATGTCGAGATCCAATTATGGGGCTTTCGTCTGATGCCATCATTACGATGTCGTCTGAAAATATTGCCATGCTTGTTTTGTCTTTTAATTGTCCTAACTAACTTAATAATTAAGCAATCATAGATTAACTTAATATAAAAAGCATCTAGGTTGTTAAGTCTCCTGTTCTTGATCCGTTTCTCTGTTGCTTTATTTATCACTTATTATTCCTTCTTGAAATTGACTTTTTTTAGTGCTATATTTCTGCTTTCTAATCGAAAGATCTTCTGTTTATACACTTTGTTAAATTATTTAACTTCAAATGGTTTGAACTACTAATTAATGATTACTTATATCAGCGGTTCTCAATCTTTCGTATTTTGCGCCCCCTTTTTACATGAATAATATAAAATAAAAAGATAGATCTGAGTAACACAATTTAAACGAAATTTGGTAATAAATACATTTATAAATAAATACTGGCCTATTTCTTCAAAGAAAAATCTAATTTTGTTATTAAGCCTTTAACAATTTTAAAGCAGAAGCTCTTCGAATATTGTTATTTTTCCCCATTTCTTACCTTTGCCAAATTGTTTTTTCTGATGTAGCTGGTTTACACATTGATAATAGAAAGAGAACTTAGAGTGACTATTTCGAATGTAAAACCAATTAGTCATTAGATCTATGCTCTAGAAATGTTTTATTTTAATACTTTAATTATTATATGAATTATTGAATATTTATTTTGTTAATATTTTTGTGTAATCATTAGCTGTATTTAAATTATTTTATTTTTCATGCCTTAATTTTTATTTTATTCCTGTTAACGGTCTTTCATTTCTCAAGTATAATAAAATTAATTCTTCTGTAATTAAAATTAATCACTTACTTATTTTACAATAGTATATGTTATTAAAACAAATTGTCTTCATTTAGAACTTTATTCTTTCAAATTGCATACATGTATAGTCAATTTGTATGCATTTTTAAAAAATTTAATTTCTGCCAGTTTCAAATTAACAATGTTTTTCATTTCTCAACTACATTTAAATAATTACTTAGTAATTAGTAATTAACCGCTTACTTCTTTTCGACACAAATTACCATAATCATCCACAAGATCTTAAGTACTAATTATTATATCATTAATTATTAAGTGTGATATTGTTACTTGTTACTTTTCTAAACGTAAATAATAACGCAATAAACCATTCAAAATATACTTAATTTAATTAATTAAAACAGTTTAGAAATTAAGGATAATTAATAAAATCCTTGAAGCTCAATATATTTAAAACAGCGTTATTCGCGATCATTTTTATTTAATATTATTCATTTACCATTCGATACTAATTTCATTCCACTCAGTCACTTCTTCAGGTTTGGAATAAGTGAAGCATGAAATCTAGTGAAGAAGAAGTAACTTCAAGTATTTTCAAAGTCGATTCACGTGATTTTACGATTGCAATTATCGACTTGTGAGCAAAGTGGAATTATTCTGATGGAAACGGAACTATTTTATTTGCCAAATGAGGCCATTTGGCTTTGATTTCGAACAATCCAATTAGAATACAATACTTACATCAGATCGATTTCTCATAACATGAAAATTATTTCATCATCAATATTATAAGCGATGATCTCGTATACAGTAAGACCTCGTTTAGCGATGCCTTTAGTGCTGATTTGCTGGAAACCTTAAAACAGCTCAAAATTCAAATTATCGCGGCATTTCATTGATTCGTATATAATACTATTAGTATCGAACACGTAGCGCTGTGCTTCCCCATAATGTATGCTTATTTGAGATATATATAAGCAGCATATTAAAGAGTTACTACAGGTTTCCAGTAAGCGTGTTCCCGTTTCCCTATTTGATATGTGTTAAAATATATAAATGTGTCCTATATATAATATAACTATTTATACAATTTTTAAATTCAATTTATTTGTATTCAATTTCTTGTCTACATAGTTTTAGCTAATCTTTAGTCTCAAAGTGTGATCAATCTTTCAACATTCATTCATTTTTCAAGTCCAATTGTTTGTTTTAAATGAGTTTGCCTATACTCCAACAACTATAAACAGCGATCATTCATTTCATTTGCGTGGATTTCTCCGATGATTTTTTTTCCTCGGCAGTTTTGTTCCGCTCACCTGAACTCTGTACATTCTGATTTACTTATGTACGAGCTGTTTCACCATGAACCTCATAAAACTCGGCTTTTATCTCTTTAGCATTTTAAACCTTTAAATAAAAGTTTCATCACTGGATAGATACTTTGTTCGTTTTATTTTTTTCATGGACAATAAAAAGAAAACCTTGTTTTCTTTCTGTTTTATTATATGCACGTTCTGTATGAAAATGATCAGTAGTTATTTAACACGGTGGCTCTTTCAAAATATGCCAACTGCACGCACACGTATTTATAATTGATGATTAAAGCACTAAATTATTGTTACAAGTATGAACATAACAGAATATCCAATTAATACTTAATTCAAAATAATGTTGAATCTGCTACGCTGCATCTATACAAATTGTAAATTATTATTATTACTAATAATAACCTATTGCTTGTACACAAACACAAACACATAACATACATATATAATGGATTATTGATCATAGGCTTTTCAGCTTGTAAATTATAATAAAAATGTATTATAATATGTAAAATATAGAAAATAAATAAAAAAAAATACCTCGTATAGTGTGACTTCGATCAGTTGCGGATTCACTACAGTACGGTTGGATATTTTCAAAACAAATTAATTTTCAATTGAGCAAAATAAAAATAAAATCTAAAAATTTAATACACAGCATTATTTCTATACGTAAATTATCGACTTTTCCTTTTATACAGTGCGGTTTATTTTTAGTTCCTTATTTTTTTTTAAATTGGACTATTTCAGCTATTGGCGGAATCTAATTATTGATTCTATAAGTACTAAATTAATATTGATTTTAAATTATTTATGTAATAATTATATATAATATGGGAAGGATTGTTTATATATTTTTTTGTATAATTGAAGCTCTCTGGAACTATTCTGTTCTACTTAAACGACCTACTTAAAATTTAATCAATACTGAACTTTACTTTGTAGATGTTTTTACACTAAAATGCTTTTGTATATATTGGGTTGTTTTATGTTACAACTTTCGTATTTTATTTTTTTTTTTCAAAAAGAACTACGTTATAAAAAGGGCTTTATTATTTAAATATATTATCCATTATTTTGTATCACTCTTGCAAACGTTCAGGCAATTTCATAGTGTAATCTCTCCAGATGACTCGCAAAAGATGTCAAGATAAATTTTGATGTCATCCGAAGATTCCAATTATTTTCGTTAAGGTCATTTTGTAGAGAGAGGAACAAATGGTAGTCGGACGGTGCGATGTCTGGACTATATGGAGAGTGAGGTAGTATATCCCATGACAACCTTATCAACTTCTGTACGGTGATTACAGATCTATGAGGTCTCGCATTATCATGTTGAAATCATTTTCGTTATTTATTATCCAATGAAGAACGTCTTTGGGCAAGAGCTATCACAAATTATCAAGTTGTTCACAGAACTTGACCGCATTGATAGTTTGATTATTCGGCAACATCACAATCTTTCTTAGATCAAGATCTATGGTGCGCAACATTGTTGTAGACTATCCATTTTTTATCTTCTGTAATCAAATTCTGGATAAAAGGTTGTTACTTTTAATGAGCTGATCATAGCATCGCTGCGTACATTCAGATTATATGGAACCCACACATTAAAACGCTTGACGTAGTCATCAGCATCGAAATGTCTTTGGACTGTTACATGCGACACATTGACGACATTCTTCGCAGTGTGAAATGTGGATTTTCGTTCACTACAGTCACTATATTGACCGTGTCAGTTGTTATAGGCAATCCGGAGCGCTCCTTATTTGTAAGCTGAAACTCGCCGCTGCTGAGATACCACTCTTATACTAGGCGATCGATAGGTGCAGAAGCCCACTGGTCATATCTTTTTGGCAGCTTGAGTTGCGTTTTTCCTTTTCGAAAATAATACAGCATGAAAGGACGAAAATTTTCGAAAACTTTGCACTAAAATGTAGCTACAACTGTACACTACAAATATCATTATAATAAATCCCCTACCACCTAACTATTCACCGTCCACTGGACGTCAACGTGTGCACACCAAAATACGAACGGACTTATGTAACAACCCAATAGAAAGTTTTCACATTCGTCGATTAGTTTAAATTGTTAATAAACATTACTTTGAGGTATTATAATTGAAAGACAATTTTTCCACAATTTTTCGTAGAAATGGCTTAATCTTCATGTTACCACTTACGTTAGCTTCCAAAAGTAATGCCAATCGAGAAAGTGTCCCATTTGTTCGCTCTCGTCACGTTTTCTTTAATCTTTTGGTTACTAGAGCATGTTGCAGTTTGTCGACCTCTGGTATAGGTTTGTCAAACATAATTGGATCGTAAAAACTGCATGAAAACTGAAATAATGAGATAATCATTTATTTAAAGTTTTATATTAGTAATAAACTCAATATATAGATAAAAATATAGGCATGAAGTTCTCTTACTGGTTTGAAGCAGAATTAATAGTGTAGTGTACACACTTGCTCGGGAATCAAAATCATGTTCGAAAAACGAAATTTCACTATGTTTCAAACTACTTGATGTGATTTTTTTGTTATATCTCGCATAGTACGAATAATTTTAATTGAACTTATTGAAAATAAATTCTAAAAAATTAGTACACAAAATATATTTTTTTTCTTATCACACAATCAAGTATGTTTGTGATGTTTATTTTTATGCGGTTTTAATGTCCTCGATGAGTAACGGAACCGCTTACCCGCAATATGCTGTATTTATAATTTTTTTAGCATATCTTAAGAAATTAATTATTACCATCTCTTTTTATAAGTTTTCTTCATATTTAAGTAGGTCGTGTCTCGTAGTTTTATTCCTTGACTTGTTGACTTGAAGTTGACCTTTGACCATATTGATTTAATGCATACAAAATATCTGTTCTTGTAAAAAAATAAAATGTTGCACCATATTATGAAGAAATACAACAGAAATATTTTTATATCGTTTTTTCCGAATTGATAGCACTAAAATCTAGATTTATTTGAACATTTTATTGACCTTCCAAACCGAATAATGCGAATGTAGGTTCTTCAATTTTTCATGGACTCTTTATAAGTATTTTCACATTAATATTTACATATAGATTAAACGGAATGATTTATATTTCGATCCGGGTATATAATTCAAATTTCTGTATTAATTTTTCACCCATTACAAATATATAAATATTGGAAATCCCTGTCATAAATAACGTTATAGTTATTACATAACAAATTAATTGATAAACACGTCAGCTATTAATCACCAACGTGCGTACATACTATTCTTACTCTGTTTCAACACCTTCTTGGCAAAGGTACAACAAGCGTAGAATCACCAAATCGCAATTTATTTGAAAAAAAGAAATCTATCATGAATCATGCATTATAAATTGAAAATTCAAGCGGAATCAGTTGTTCTGATGTTATTATTATACAGTGGACAATTAAAAATACAAATGTTACACACGTTTAATTGTTTATTATAGGTTTAATTTGTTCAATATTTAAAAAAAAATCATTTATGGTAAGGAAATCAAAAATTTTAAACAAAATCACATTTTACAGAGGACAATAAAATAAGAACACTTCAAAAATTCTATAAAAAGGTTGTGTTATTAATATTTCGTTGATAAACACCGAAATATGTTTCAAATCATTGTCCTGCTTCAGTTGCCATTTTAGGGGCATCTACCATCTGCTCAAGGAAGCATAATCTCTTCAAGTATGCGGACGTAAAGAAATCTGTCCATCATTTCTTTTATCCAAAACAGAGGTCCCACACCATACTAGGAGAAGCATCTTTATACCATCATGTTTCCACCTCCATGTTTAAATGTCTTTGTAGTGTATTTGGGATTGAATTCTGCATTTTTAGGGCGCCTTACCCAACGTTTACCATCGCTTCCATCAAAACTGATCGAGAACAAATTTGAACCCCTGCCTCATCTCTAATTGTGGCTGCTGACTTAATGGATCCCATGACGACACAATTGTCGTCTGCGTTTGTAAACTTGTGAGGTCTACCTCCTTTGGAATCCCGTTTAAGGGGTAATAAGGCATAAATAAACAAATGTAGAAGATCTTCCAATCGTTTTTGCTATTTGGCGCATACTTTGACCCTCCGTCCGTAGTTTTATTACTAATTCTCGTTCTTCGACGCTGCAGTGCTTCGCTCTACTCATTATATTGTTATAATGCGGAATTTTTTACATTTAATTTATCTAATTACACTGACCTTAAGTATTTTAATACTTACCTGTAAAAATAATACATAACATTAATCCTAAATTAAAAAAATACTATTTTTCTTTCACTGTTCTTATTTAATTGTCCACCTTCACAAGCTTCACTTACACATTCGCAGGAAAAATCCCCAATATGTATTCAGCTGTAGTTTTGCAAACTACATTATTTTTGCATTAACCATTCCATATTATTTTCCAATACAAATATTTTAAATAAAAGTTGCCATAGGAAAAAAAATGTAATAGTATTGAATGTCAAAGAGTGTCCTTATTTTTTTTGTCCGACACTGTAAATATAAATAATGATAATCATTATGATAAAGCAATATCTTACATAGTTCCGCCAATATACCCGCATTGTTTTAATCCGGATTAATTGAGGAACTAAATACATATAAAAATAAACCGCATTTTAACTTTTTGAAGCAAAGTGGGACTACTAGAATCCCATCAATTTTTGACAATTTTTGAGACTACAGTAAACCCACTCGAATTCAATATGAATTAGAAAAAAAATCAGAGAAGATTTTCAATCATTTGTAAGCAATACAGGACAACAAATTGGACTGACAATTTCAAAAAAATATAAGGATGGATTTATAAGATAATTAATATAATATATGATTATAATTCTAATATGTATTCAGTCGACAAGTTTGACCAATTTATCACATTGAATATTTTTTTTGGATGCAAATAGCCAATTTTTTTTTTAATTAACAAGAATGTGTCTAATACACAAAATAGTAGATTTAAACCATGTTTCCAGCCAAAGATTGGAAAAATGGAATCCATAAATCTACTAGAACGGTTTACACGAAGAAGATGTGGATTATGCAGCACTTAAAACAAAGAAGTACGTACTCATGGAGTTTCACAATATAAGAGTCCCTTTTTGTTTTACAAACAAAAGTTATTATTTCAATTCTGTGCTTCAAAAGTATAAGACATTTAACAGGAAACAAACATTTATGTATAAAAAATAATTTTGTTTACTAAATTTTTAAAATTTACTTATATTTTCTATTGAAATTTTCAAATAGGACTAGAGTGAATCCGGACTGACCGAAACAGCACTATGTGAGATATTATTAGATTAATACATATTTAAAACTTTATAAAAGTAATTTGTGCATAAAAACGTACATAGAAATAAAGATTAAACACAACAAATTATTTTTGCTTTATAAATATGATGAAAAGTTTATAGTGTAAGGGAAGAAGTTTCTCGTTTTCTCGCCATACTTGATTCACTTGAATCGAAATAATGTTCGGAAACCGAAACTTTATCAAAAGGTTTATAAAATTTGTATATTGGATTTATTACTTATTTCATAAATATGTATTCCATATATGTAAGCAGGTTTTATGTATTCATTTATGAATTTTATGCATTATATGCAACTAATTTATATACCAAGTTAGTCTCAAATTATAATTGAATTAATAATGATTTTCTTAATACAAAATAATAAATACAGCAATACCTCGCATAGTGCGGGTAAGTATTTCCGTCACTAATCGAGGAAATCGCATAAAAATAAACAGAGACATGAATCAATGAAGTAAAAAAACTAACAATCATTAATGTAAAATAAAAATTTATATTAGTATTAATTAATTTATATTAGTATTTCTATACTCTATAGTGATAAAACTCCAAGAAAAAAAAAACTTTGGATAAACATTTACATTATTATTTTTTAACTTTTACAATTTTCATGTCTGAAGCTTTAAAGTTTTATTTTCATAACTTTATTGTCTTATCTGTAATTATTATTTTGTTATTGTAACTAAAAACTAAACACATAACATATGGAATAAATCTTGATGATGATCATTATCATGATCGTTAATTGAGGTTTTTAATTATTATTGTAAAAAGTTTTTCAGAATCAACAACAAACATTTAATTTATTGTCACTTTTTGGAATGTGGAATAACTAAATCGTCACACAATAAAACAGTGTTATATTGTATATTTGTACAATGGGGATTTAAATCCGTACGTTTTAATTGATCCATTTTCAATAAAAACACGGTTTTGTGTATGTTCTGTGCATTATTAAGCGCATGAAATGTAGACGGCAGTTGCCTTCCAACTTTGTTCTACAATTGTGAGGACAATCAGGAAATTCATTGTATTCCATGAAATGCATATCGCAAATGCTCGCAGCACTTTAGATTCGTGTTTATTCAATAAATCCTCTCCGTCAAGTATTTAAAACCGATCCAACAGCGTTGGCTGGTGTGAAGCAGTTTCAAAGCACCCTCAGTGTTGGAGATTGCATTTCTGGGAAAACCACTACACAACATCGATTTTGAATACCGCTATTTCAGCATATATTTAATTTATTCGTGAGTAGTCATTCCCGTTCTTAGCTGACAAACAAACTTAATTGAATGTACAGTTGTTACTTTTATTGAACTTAATCTACAAAAAGTACATTGATATTTAATGCCAACATCAATTTATGAGTTTGTAAACATTTTCATTATCTGAGCCATTATTAATTATGTAGTATATTTCGGTTAAAGAGAGAATTCGAAACAAGCATTAGTTTACGTAATTTTGTTTTCACCTTAAGATAATTTCGTACAAAGTTTCATAAAAAGTATATTTTATTAAGCAAGTTGCAAAAGTGCTTATAGCTGGCATACCAACTTCAGGTAACTTAGTTTTTAGTTATGGATTCTGACTACAGAGAATCAAAACAATACAATACAAACTGTTATTCTCACTTATATAAATATCATAAATAATATTTATAAATGTTCACTTATATACATTAAACTTGACCTTTAACTACTCGCGCGATTTAAAATGTATATCAATATTTTAAGAAATGATTATATTCTCTTTACCCCATCAATGACACTTAATGTACCCTATGCTCAAAGTGTTTACTAAACGCTGGTGCAGTATTGTGTTAACTACGGCAGAAAGAAGTTGTTTTGGTGCAAGTTCGTTCTTACTCTGCAGCTATCACAAACACAGAAATGCTGGCACTCTTAGACTTATTATTGTTATCTGGGTATAAGAAACATAATCATACTTTTTTTTTTAATGTGGACAAACGATGGTACAGTGTAATATTTTGTGCTCGCATGAGCTCTAATAGATTGAAGGTTAAGTATCCCGCAAGGGAGCGTTTATTACTGGCGGAATCGTTTACTCGTACTATGCGAGGTAATGCTGTATTATAGACAGGTATGTCTGCGGTCTACAATACATTATTACAGTCTATCATAATAACAATTGCAACTTTTGTCGATGATACTACAATAATTTTGTCTGATTCAGATTCAGTTTATAAATCGCATTACCAGCTATGACCTATTTCAGGAATGGCTACATACATAGAAAATAGTTAATGAAACAATATCGGCATATGTCACCTTCATCAGGTCTCCCACCGGTAGTCCTCAAAGGTAAAATAATACCAGTGGCTAACAAAGTCAAATATTTGGGAATGCACCTAGATAGAAGATTGACCTGGAAAGATCACATACAAACAAAATGGGAACAACTTCCTGAACTTGAAATTAAGTTCAGAAAACTACTGATTGTTATGTAAAGACTCGTAAGTTATAATAGAAAACAATTTTCTGATGTGTAAAGTAATTTTAAAACGGCTTATATTTACAAAAATATTTGTATAAAACAATTATAGTCCCCGTTTCTACATGCTTTGCCTTTTTTCGAGATACAACATTTCCAAACCTGTTTCTATTAAATAGCTTACTAAATTTGATGAACATTTACTAAATTAATATTCATTAAATTTAGTAATTGCTCATATTTAATATTTTTTTAAACTCAACATACTGAATAAAGTTGTTGTAAACAGCAGCAGGTCAAATATTGTCATTATACAAAAATTCTAGTCAAAGATCCTAAATAGGCTATGAAAAATACACAAACTTAATAACAATAATAACTCAATTACTTAATCGATTAAAGCAATAGTTGTTTTGTTATTTGTAGTAAATCTAAATTGGTTGTACGTTTTGTACTAAAAATTCGGATTTCAAGTCAAAATGTTAAGACTTTCAATTAAATTGTTATTTTATTTCCAAATCGTTATAAATCCATGTGGAACAATATAAAAAGCAATCATACGATACACTTTATTTATTAAATAATCATATAATGGCTAGTTTAACCAAAATATTTTATAGAAATCAATGGTATTTCCATTTCATCTTCATTCATTAAATATAATACAAAATCTCCAGCGTTGTGTGAAAACAGTTTTATAAAATATAATTCATAAATCTATATATTGATACTGATGGATATCATATTTTTTGTAAATCATGGCTCCATTTCTGCCAACCTTTTGTTGCTTATCGAACCGAAACAATGCACAATGTATTTTGTAAGAATTTCGATGTTATCACTTTCGTATCGGATCTTTGTGACCACTGTTATTGCGCCGCCATCATGATTAATATAACGATTATCAGTAACTAAATGTCATAAAAATCTGGTAAATTTGCTTTAGGTATCAGCACTGCAGCTGATCGTTGGTTCGATCCTGCTGGGGGCGATCGTCCTGATCGTGGGGTTGGTGCAATTGGCACCTAACGCCGCCGACGCCGACCATAGGTACATCTTCCTAGCGGCTGGAGGCGGACTCCTGGTAGCAGGCCTCGTCATGACAGGCATAAGATGCTTCTGCATGCATTGCCGACACCATCGATACAGCGGCAATCCAGAACCACCTCCGCAACCGCCGCTCCCATCAGTCCCCATCGACGCCGTCCACAGCATTGACGTCCTCGTCCAACGCCGAGACACCCAGGTACGAATCCAAAACCAATACCAACAGAAAAACGTTCAAATATTTAAAAATAAAAACGTGCCATCTATCGACCATCGAAACCCCATTAACAATATAACTAGGATTCGTTCAAATCAACGAATCAGTCCACCTTTAATTTATATAATAAAACAACTACCAAAACCCTTAATATCTACAACCATAAACTTTTTTAAAGCATGCTTCCTCCCCAAAAGAATTGACAAAAAGTAGCCTTATTTAGTTTTTCTCTTCGTTTTTCTTTAAAATTTTCCTACTTCATTCTCTGTAACGTCTATCTGTTTTCTCTCTGTCTCTCTCTCTTTATTTTCTGTTTCTAGGTAAAACCGAAAGGACTGGGCTACGTCCTTTTGACATTCGAAGAAGACTCGATCGATAGGCCGAGATATTTCAATTGATATCGCGTCTAAGCAAAAAAAAAGCAAACAAGAAAAAAAGAAACAAAAAAAAACGAATATTGATATTGTACTTGATTATTTATTAATTGATTGATTGATTTTTCATATTGAAAAAAAAAAGAAACAAGAGAACAACAAAATGGGAACAAGGCATTTTGAAAATGAAACAACAGAAACTGTTTGACATATCGCTTTAATGGGAGCCAACCAAATGTGTGGGAATTTTTTAATAACTACCAAAGACAAAAAAAAAGAACGCTATAATAAGATATTTTTTTACATATACAATATATTACGATATATATACATATTAAAATATATATATACTTATATATATATTCCAAAAAAAAAATGAGAATTGATTTTTTATTAAATTATATTGTATTATAATGACTAAGGAAAGAATATTTTTTGAGACTGCTATTGTGTGTGAACCGAAAGAATTTAAAAAAAAATTGAGAGAAATATCAAGAATGAAACAAACAGATACGAAAAAGCAATATTTAAAGAAAAACCTGTTAATTAAGTTTTCTTTAGTTTGTTATTTCTATCTTCTATTAAACGTTTTGGTGTATATTTGTTCGGTTAATGAAATCGATTTCTACCGTTGCTAGTTTTATGGCAGAACCAATGATAACGATATGAATAAATGTGAATCGATTGATAACATTACTTATTATTTTGTATAAACCCAACCCCACAAAAAAAATATATCGCTTTGGGGTAAGTCGTGTAGAGCTCCCTCTAGCGTTTGTATGTAGTACTTCAGAATCTTCTTATTATTTTGTTCTTGAACAAGTGCTAATAGAATTAACAATAGTCTCTATTCCCCGTATCATTGATTCTCTTGGATTTTGGTGCTATTAGCTTAATCTGGTGACGAACGTGTTTCAGATAACGTCGCCGTCCGAGTTGGACGCCCTGATCGAGGAGAAAAGGACCGAGTCTGGGCACACGGTCTCAGATACCTAAGACCTCCAACAACAACAACCAAAAAAAACAATATCAAATGAACAAAAAATATCTTCGACAGCACCAAGAAATTGGAATGATTTTTAAACCCACCCCAGCCAGAGCAACAACAACAACAGCAACAACCAGAAACAACATATTTTTATACACTTTAAAAGAGAGATGTGATTCTGCTGCTGTGACTTTTTAGAACTACTTCTCCGATTTTTATATACATATATCCAGTTAGTTCGCCGCGCTTGAATTTTTCCCTATAAGTTTCTTCCATTTTCTTCTCGTTTCGTTCTTCTGTGTGCCAATGTTAAATGTAAGCTTATCGCACATTTTATACTACTTATACATTGAAAATTTAATCAAGAATGAAAGAAACAAGTTAACAAACAAAACAAAAAAAGGAACCCCACGACAAGAAGGAAGGTAACAAGCAAACCGCAATCGGACGAACCGCTGAACCTCAAGGTTTTGTGGTCCACCCGGTGAACAAACAATAATTTAAGTTGAAAATCAGTACCTGCACGAAATGTAAAAGTAAACCAGCGCTCTCAAATTACTTAATAATGCTAAGAAATATATAACACGATTTTAAATAAATTTTTAAATAAATAAAATACATTAAAGTAAATTACTAAATAACGTAACATATTAATGAAATATCTTAAATAATTGAATTTAAAGAACAAACAAAATGGAATATTAAATAAAGATTAGTTAAATATGAAATTAAATTAATTAAAGTTAAGTGACGTTTTTACTGAATAAAAGGTAAAACGGATAAAAACGAAACATGAATCACGATGTTTAAAGAAAGAAATGTGTCATATTTATATATAGGATATCAATATTACTATTATCTACTAGATTTATATATATATATTTACTTGTTAAGATCTTGGAAAACTTTTATTGGAACGTAATACTTTATCCAGAAAAGGAATTGAACGTCCTCTCGAGAGACGGAGCAAGAACCACGAATACTTCGCTGATTTGTTGTTATTTTGTCTACATTATTGGAAAGAAGGATATAAGAAAAAAACCATGAGCCTGTGATTTCTCTATACATTTAAAAATAATGAAAAAAAGATATATCTACACTTATATATAATGAATATTTACATATAATATTTTATAAAAGAAGAAAAAATAAATGAAATAAAGCGTTGAGTATTTTTCGATTTATACATTTGTTAGTATTGTCTGTTTAGAAAGAAAGAGAACGAACGAATTTGTTGATAACCAAATAAAAAAAAATATAATTCGAGAAAAAGGCAGAGAGAAAGAGAGAGAGAAAATCTTATTCTTCCCTTACTTGATTTTGTTTTGTGATCAGAAATATCTACTGCTTTCGTACTTATAACTGTTAAGTCTTATACTATATCTATATATAAATATAAATAAATATTAAACAACAACAAAAATATATCTACAGGAATAATGGATCAAATGTATTGAAACTATTTGTAATTTAAATGAAAAACAAATGGAGTTTAATAAATGCATCTGAAAATATTAGTTTACTCTTGTTTTACCATCGTGTTTTGAACACCTTTTGTTTCTGGCTTTTGTTTTATTACCATTTAATGGCGACGGGTGTGGACGAACGATGGATGGGCGTGTTTTAGGGATGGACGCACCACGCCCTCTGGAAGCCACGCCTTCAAAATGTCCGCGTCGCGTGATTGATGGGTCATGGGGGCCGCGGATTAATAGAGGAAACGCAGAATATTTTTCGTCGCCGAAGGCAAACGGAATGAGGTCCAAACGCAATCAATGCGTCAGGAGCGGAGGCGGCGGCAGCTGCCTGCAAGAGGATAGAACACCTTGCAGCTGGCGCCCTCTGTCGGCTCAGATGAACTCAGCGATCGATGTTCGAAATTCCGCATCCGGTTCTTCCTGTGTGGATAGGTTTTACTTTGGGGTCGTTTTGATGGATGTATGTGCATGGGTGGAGGGTTCTTTAGTCCGGCGTTGTTAAAACACTAATTGCGTCCATAAATTATACATCTCCTCGACGCAAGTTTACTTTCCGGAGAACGGAAACCGCTTGATTGTGCATCGAAACTGCAACTGATTACCCAATAAACTTAATTGCATTTTAGAGTATATTACAGTGCAATTGCTGCTCTAAACTAATTCCTGTTAATCAACGTTTCATTCAAACTGCAAAAAAAAATAATTGTTTCATTAAACAAAATCGATATTGAAGCGCTATGAATGTTCTTTCAAATGTAAACTTCTCCCCCTACATTCGATGGACTTGAAAATGCGCCGTCAAATTACGAAAACTGAATTTCAATTAATTAATTAATTATAACATTGCGGTAAATTTGCTATATAAACTAATCAATCGATGATAACAAATGAATTACCACAAATAAGCAATTAATTATCACAAATTATTCAACATTTCCAAAAGTATAATATATTATTATTTTTCATATAGATGAAATTAATTAAAATCGAAATTTTGATATAGTCGTGAATTTGAAGCCACAAGAAAGAGACATAAGAGAATAAAAAAGAGTATTATAAAGAATTAAGTATGTACCATAAATAATAAACTAATTATTTCGAGTTTTCAACAAATCGAATTCTCATTACAGGTTGGTTCTTTCCGCGATAAAAAAATATGACGATGATTCACGCTTCTCAATGTATATATAATTTTCTTTAAATAAACGTTGTACACAATTTTTCTTAAGTATTTTTTTTTTCAACGTTTCATCATTACCGTAATTTACAAGTTTTAACAAGTTTTTCGTGTTGCGAGTAATATTCAGAAACGGATTTTACTCGTTAAATGAGGTACCATAGTATTGGATTTCAAAACCTCGCTTAACGAGCATTTCGTTTAACGAGAAAAATGACTCGCAAAATCGTATATTACATTAGCTTATATGGGGAAAATTGTTTCACTATACAAGTAAAAATCCGGAAATTTTGGAACCATAATCCGTTCCAAAATTTCTCGTTAAGAATTATTTGATGATTATTTATTAAATGTATTTGAATACCTTAAAGTTTTAGTTAAAAAATAATTTCGATTTAGTAGCACTTTATGATTTTGTTATGCTATTTTTATCCGTTTATTTAGATTACAGTCGCACTTATCTAACAGATTATAAGTGTTTATTTATATCACTATTTTCCAAACATATTCATTCATTAACGAAACCGCTCATCAAATAGTTTTTTTTTAACTCAACAAAAATACAATTACTGCAAAAAATATAAAATAAAGAATAAAATTGCTGAAATTAATGTGAACGACGATGATCAAGAAATTTGATAATTTATAATCAGGACATGTTAAACATTGCTTCGTCTTTTGGTTTATCAAACACTTTTTGCTATGTTCTCTTGTGCAAGAGTGGAAAAACCTACTTCACGTATGAATGTGCATGGAAACCACAATAATTGCATCACGACCTCCGCAGTTACCAAATGATATTCATCGTGATTCGTTTAAAGAAAAGATACCTTCATACATTGTCTTATATAGTTTTGGACATATTTCTTCATATACATTCTTAGTTTTTTAACATTCTTAAAGATTTTTAGTGATATACATTTTGGAAGAATTTAACTGCAGATTGAAATCAACGTTTAAATGAAAATTATATATACTGCGAAATGTTGTTTGGAGGCCGATTAATTTGAAAGTGGTCTAAGTACATTTCTCAATTTTTTGTTATTGACTTTAACAACGTTTATAATTTGCGGTTAAATATATTCAAAGTATATGATAATTATGAACACATACATTTTCAAACATAGTTCAATAATTAAAAAGATTATTTTGAAGGTCTCCTCATTATTGATAATGTGCGGATCTTTAAATTAATATTACCAAAACGGTAATAAGTTTATTCTAAATGAAATGAAACAAGAGGATTTCATATCAACAAGACTTTTGGAGGACGTAGTTTTTAAAGGTTAAATTCTAATAGAGAAACAATAAATTGATTACAAATATGTTGGATGCAGTTTATGAGAAATGAACAATAAAAAATATTCTAAGACACCAATGGATGAAAATGCATAGTTTCAAATATTGAATTTATTACCACGTCGGGGTAGATCAAGAAAATTCGAAAATATTTTATTATTGTCAAAATATAAAAATTTCAACATTAAAATACAAGGAGTATATTTACCACCCGAAAACCATGACTTCTTCAAATCACTCTTGCATGCACAAAATGTAGATGAGCTGAAAATTTTGTAATTTATATTCTTAGAAGCAGAGAGTCGGAACCTAACCGAAATTAACCTTAATTTTTAACTGAACCTTAACTGTAACCGGAACGAAAAATTGCTCAACAGAAAAACCGAAACCGGAACGAAATTTTTATTTCGGTTCATTTTTTCATAATCGATTTCTTTCATGTACGTTCTTTGAAGGTGCTAGTGTTTTGGTTTATTTATAGTCATTCGAAAAAAAATATTTTTTCCTATTGGTCGGTCTATTGTGAATAGAGTATATATATAAATGTATCAGAGACATCGATGAAGTCTCTTTGAATACTCCGAATTCTTTTTATAAATAAAGCCTCAATAACCACCAAACAACCACCGACTAAAACTAGAAAATTTAAAGAAGAAAGGGCAAGCACAAGTCTTGCGCAACTAACATTTGAACAAACTCAAATGAAAGTAATTAAAAAGGATATTACTGTAAACATGACCGAAGAAACATTACAAAGTGCAATATGTTGAACTAGTCACTAACTAATTTATATTTCTTTTGTATTTTCAATTTTATAATTGAAAACAATAGTAAGGGAATTTGGTAAATAGAATTATATCAAAATTTGATATTGGACTCGATTTTAAATTTTAACTAACCAATTTAAATCGTTTTTTTTTTCGATTTTTAATTTTAATTTCAACCGGAACTGAAGCAGAACCGAAACGGAACTAAACTGGAATTTTTAGACAAACCGAATCTGGAACGATAAACATTTACTTGGAACGTAACCGTAAACCGAAACGAAATTAATTTCGGTTCGACTCTCTGCTTAGAAGATTTCATGAATTGCGTATATATTGAGCTCTTTCAAATTTTATAATAAATCTAATTGTTAATTATGAACGTGGCTTAACTCCATGTGTGATAAGAAAACACATATTATTCACTTAATAATTGCTATTATTTTAATAGAAACAGTAAATTTAATTCTCTTAGATATAGTTAAGCAGTGTGACACATTGATATTGTATACGGCTCATATTTTTATTTTAGTTTTATATTCGAGAATCGAGGTTTCATATACAAATAGTAAATATACTTAACGAGCATAATCTGTTACAAAATCTTACTCGTAACGCGAAATATTCGTTAAAAATTGTGTATAACGTTTATTCGAAGAAAATTTCCTGTGAAAAACGTGTAAATCGAAATTGTAACTTTTTGAATGTAAAATCCTGTAAATCGAAAAGTATGCAAAAAAAACTCATATATTTTTTTATTATTTTAATCCGTGTTAAAGCGAAAACTTATAATGAAAGTACCGTTTAAATCGAGGAATAGGTTATTTTCAACATTTATTTTTAATTTATTTTTTTAACCATATAAAAGTCGTAGCTATTGTAATTCTTTTTTTTTATTCCAATATGGTAATCTTCTTACAGATTTTCCTTCGAGGACATTTTTCAACTTTGCACAAAAAAAATCAGACATAATGTGTCTGCAAATCATGTAGCGGACGCACAATCCGAGACTTCTATTCTTCTCGACGCTAGTTATTAGAAACGTTGCTCGTTAAGTGAGTAATTTTTGTTACAATTTGTTTTGCTAATTACACGTTCTTATGGGTTCCACTGTATTTTTATATTATACGTTTTTTGCCTTCCGAATAGAATTAACTAGACGCTCCAGAAAACTTTTAACCGGGTCTATATCGAAATCTTGACAACCGAAATCCCGACAGTATCTTATTTTCTTATTGTTAAGGTTCATTATAAATATGTCTATATCAAATATTAGAAGTTACTATCGGGATTTAGATACTGTCGGGATTACGGAAGTCGCAATTTTGATCGGCACTCATTTTAAACAATAAAATGATTTTTTTTATATTTTCACAGACAATATTTTCATCCTAAACAAATATATTAACTATTTTTCATATGGCTTTTAATCTGTGGAAAATCGGTTTTCGAATTGCTTCCTTGAAAAGGAACCAAAAATTAAAGTGAATACATAATATCGGCTTCCGAACATATCGGCTTTTTGTGCACTTTAGAAACATATTTTTTCTTGATTATGTAACCTGGGTTGGTTTGCATACACAATTTCGACTTCCGAACCGTTATCACATTCTCGAACATAATACTCAAATAACAAATTTTGTCCTGAGAATATAATATTGATACAGGTAATAATAATTTAATGTGTAGAAAAATATTCAAAGAATTTTCAAATAGTATCGCAAATTAAAAAAAAGTTTGACAATTGATATGCTACTGTATAATGTAGCAGTTTACACTAGGCAATTTTAAATTAGGTGAGGTAAATTTTACGTAATATTAGATTAAATTCAAAAAATACGAAAGAACTTATTGTATTGATCTTGATATACAGATTCTAATGTAAAAATATGTAACAAGTTTGTTAAGAAAGTAACATTACAAAATTACAATTTAATTATAATTGAACAATAGATTTAATTTTTTCGTATTGTTTTATCACAATTACTAAAATAGAATGTATGGATTCAATCAACAAATATGATTATATTCGATGAAATTTGTCACTATAATTGGAAATGATTTAATGAATGTAATTACAACACAATTTTATATTGTATTATTATGTTATTGATTTATAGCTCGAGTAATAAAGTGAATTTAACCATAAACCTACACTAAAATAAATATATACGCTATAACAAAAATAAAGCAAATATTTAAATAGATGAAGCCAAAATATTTGATACTAAAAATACTAAATTACTTTTATTATTTTATTTTTTTTTTCCCATTCTGGGACAAAGGGCTTTCAAGCGTGGTCTTTCCGACAGCAGTTTTATATTTTATCTACTTTATTCTATTATGTTTATTCACAATTTATGCCCAAACGAACATGAAATAAGTTGCGTCTATCTCAAGAAAATATATTCGGACCTATCTGTTATCTTATATACACATGCAAATCTACAAATATTAAAGCAGACAACAAATGATGTATTTGTTTACCAATAAAATATACGATAAAAGAAATCGTTGATCAAATTGAATTGAATGATCCAAATTTTGACAAAAGTGCAAATGCAAGATGAGGAGTTTTGGATGCTACAACATTTGCTTAATGAAAGGAAAAGAAAGCGACAAATGGCTCTAGATGATTTTATCGCCAACAAATAAAAAATATCAGAAAAGCCACGACCTTCAAAACAAAAATAAACTATTTCTATGTGCAAATGTTTGTGTTTTATAAAACATATTATAATGCAAATTACTATAAATACAACTTAAAATTTGTTTATTTTTGGTCGCGTCTATAACGCTGTTTCGTTTAGTGCTCTGCTTTCAGGAACGCATCTAATGCGCTATACGAGGTCTTATTGTTTTTTTTTAATATATATTGTTTATAATATTTTATATTTCCTAACCAATAAATTGTTATTGTAAATACAGTGGAACCTCGCTTAATGAGTTTAATCCTTTCCAAAATTTCCGGATTTTTACTCGTACAGTGAAACACGTTTTCCCATATAAACTAATATAAATTACGTTAATGCGTTTCATGCCGGAGAAAAAAAGTATAACTTGGTCTCGATTTTTCATGATTTTGCTTTTCATATCTATGGTTATTTTTATTTTTTAGCTTTCTATTCGAAGACATGCCAGTGTTAATAAATTTTATACAAAAAAATCACAAATAACATGTCTGAACACAAGTTTGGAAATGTGATCACAAACACTACGAACCGTTTTCCAATTCATACACATATTTGAGCGAGTTTATATTTGTTTATATTACTTTATCAATTCGGGGAATGGTGGAGCTCTCTTTATACTTTTAATATTTGTTTATATAAGAAAACGTACATAGTGTGTTTATATATTATAATAATGGTTGGACACAATACATTTGTGTTTTGCATTTACAGCACAAATTATATTTGCAAATTATAGTCCGCTTTAAACAAAGATGACAAAGATGACAAAGAAAATCGAAAACGGTTAATATATTAAAAAATACAAATAATATGTGTACACAAGTTTTAAATATGATGTAGCAGGTGCGCAATCCGTGACTTCTCTTCTCATCGTCACTCGTTATGCGAAACGTCGCTCGTTAAGCGAGTCATTTTTCTTAGAATTCATTTTGCTTTTTAAGCAACATGCTCGTTAAACGAGGTTCCACTCTACATTAATTATAATAAAAAACATAAAAATAATGGAAAATATTATTTCTTTCATATTTTAATATATCTTCAAATACAATTAAGTGATTCACCAAGAAACTAATGAAAAACATTGAAACAGTTCAGTGATTTTATTGAAAACGCCTCGATAAATCACCGACGCATTTATCTATATATCAAATTTATTTCACATATATATATATAAACAGTTAAAATAAAAACTTTTATCCTAATATTATATAAAAAGTGTAATATTTTACATATTTTGCATCTGTAATTTTAAATTTTTTTATAAGATTAAAAAAGTTTGTAAAATGTACAAAAGTAAAAGAAAATGCATAGATGCATTAGAAATAAATTACATTGCTAATATTTCACAATTTTAATGGTATATATTCAATACGACAACCGAAAGACCGTTTATTGAAATCCCGACGTTCGAAATCCCGACTGTATCGAAATCCCGACTATGTAAAAATCCCGACTACCATAATCCCGACAATCAAAATCCCGACTACTATAATACCGACAATCAACATCCCGACTACATCAAAATCCCAACTACCATAAAAATGATATGAAATTTATAATAATAAAAGACACTGTCGGGATTTCGATACAGTCGGGATTTCAATACACTCGGTATATCGAACGTCGAGATTTCGAAAGAAGGAATTTTGGTTGTCGGGATTGCGATTGCCACCGATTCAATACACCAATGTCTCGCTGTTTCGATCAGTCGGGATTCACAATAATCCGGATTGAAAAATTCAAAACAATCTAAATTTTAATTGAACAAAATAAAAAAAAAATATAATAGTAAAATTATACATTGATATTTGACGTCATCATCTTCTTTGATTATATTATTATTTAAGGTGACTGGTGGGAAAATTAATTTTTCAGGGTGAATATTACGTGGACTTCTTGCCATTAGGTTTTATTCGCCATTTTTTAAACCATTTTCCTATTTGGTTCAAGCAGTTTTGAAACTGTGAAGCTGCAACCACCGAGTCCATAATCGATGATAAAATTACGATATCATTAGCATAAGATGCAACTGTAGTTTGTGCAGTTGTTAGTCAATCAGACTTGTAAAAAATAGACGCGTATTTTAATGTCTGCATTTCTTTAAAGTTATTTTAAATTTAAAAAAAAATGTAGTACTAATTGTAATATTGCGATAATAAATTAATTAATGGAAAATGAAACAGGATTTGCAGCAATAATAATATTAAAAAAGAAATGCACCAAACAATATACAAAGGGCAATTAATCATGTTTTTTCTGATCAAGGTTCAGCATATAATTAGAATTTTCAATAAAGTATTTATAATTACTAGGAACATGTACAAATAAAATGAAAAATCAGTTTAATGAATACTACTAGACAAATTTAAAGAATCAATAATTAGCATATTATAAATACCAACGTATTTTCAAATAGTGTTACACATTATAAAATACACAGAACTAGTTTTAGGATTATTATTTTTTTTGCCTGTTAGAACTAACTTCCAATTACTTCAAATTTAAATATTAATAAGAATGATGATTTATAATTATGAGTGATAAATTTGTATAAAATATTCAATTTTATCTGAAATCTTGTAGATAATTTTATTTTTTTAGGAAAGAAAGATATTACAATAATATTCATATTTATTACATACATATTGTAAATAGAAGCGGAAAGACTGCTGTCAATAAATATCCCTTTGCATATATACAATAAATTATTATTATTGTAAGTATAAATTGTTAATATAAAAAGTATAAAAGTTAATGTTATAGATTTTTTATTGCAGAAAGAGAATGGTTAATAGCTTTATAGATAACATAAAAACGTACACTTGATTAAAGTTGATACGTTTTTAAATACAGTGGAACCTCGCTTAACGAGCACCTAGCAAATCGAGCATTTCGCTTAATGAGCAAAATAAATTATAAGAAAAATGACTCCAAAATGGAATGCATATTACATTAGTTTTTATGGGGAAAATTGTTTCACTGTACGAGTAAAAATCCGGAAATTTTGGAACGTATTATCCTCGTTACGCGAGGTTCCACTGTATGTCAAAAAGTGTGTAACTTTTTTAGAACTAAGTTAAGGTTTCTTGTTCGAGGTTTTACATTTAATCAATTACAGTGAATCAATATGAAATACAGTGAAACCTTGATTAACGAGCACCTCTCAAAACAAGTAAATCGCATAACGAACGAAACAAATTATTCAAAAAAATGACTCGCTTAACGAACGACGTTTCGCATAACGAATCACGAGGAAATGGGAAGTTTCAAATTGTGCACCTGTTACATCATTTTCCAAACTTCTACTTGTATTCAGACATACTATGTCTGATTTTTTTGTGCAAAATTTAACAACCCTTGCAAAAATGTCCTCCAAGAAGGGAATAAAAAAAGAGAAGAAATGGTATTTTTTTGGCATGGAACGCATTTACATTAATTTATATAGGAAAAATTGTTCCGCTTAACGTGTATTTCGCATTACGAGTAAGATTCTGGAACGAATTATGTTCGTTATGCGATGTTCCACTGTACTTATTATAAAATTTCTGAAAATCAAAGCGAACATTTTGTTAATATAATTTAAAAATACAAATATTTAATGTTTTTTTTATACGAAAATTTAGTTTTTTTTACTATTTGTTTGGAAAGCTCTAGTGTTAGACTCATTGTGTTCCCTTTGCTGTATGATTTGCTTTTTCACAATCCCGCATCATTTGAAATTATTAGCAAAGAAATAAAAAATATGTTTACAGTGGAACCTCTTTTAACGAGCACCTCGCATAACGAGCATTTAGTTTAACAAGCAAAATGAATTGTAAGAAAAATGACTCGCTTAACGAGCGACGTTTCGCATAACGTGTGTCGATGAGAAGAGAAGTCCTGGATTGCGCACCTGCTACATCACATATTATGTGTATTTTTTAATATATTTCAATATACAAGTAAATATCCGGTTATTTTGAAACCGATTAAATCCATGTTTATTTTATACAGTGGAACCTGGCTTTTCCACTGTATAAAATAAACACATTTTTCAATGTTTCCAAGCATAATTCGTTGCATAATATACGTACTCGTATTCCAAAACACTCGTATATCGTTTATTATCTTTCACAATTTGGAAATGATTTTTCATCAAATTAAATTTTCTTTTGCATGTGTTGCAAAATACTCGCAGATCAAGTTACTCAATCAAAGGTACCAATACTATATATTTCTTAATCTAAATAAATTTAAATTTTTTAACCAATTCTATAACATTATACAACATATTTATACAAAAAAAATAAATGAAATACTAGTTATATAATAAGTAAAAAAATATATTTTTTAAATCAGTTACTAAAAATTGTATAAAGAAAAAAACATAACAAAAATGAAAACAGGTTTGACGACTAATTAGGTTTTTCAATGACCACGCATGGTATTCGTATGGGCACTTCTGCATATTAATACCGTCCGGATGGACTTCAATTAAATCGACTCCAATTCCTCTCGTCCACGAAGTTCCTTCGTGCTCATATGCGTTTGAATTAAACACTTATTATTTATTTTTTTTCTTCTCATCTTCCTGCCGACGATAAATAACTTTTTAGGATGGAAATACTTTTTTATGGTTGGTACTCGAATGGCAGTACCAATGGGTGCCGAACTGAGGCGAAAGTCCTCGACGGCAGGACCCCCCTTGCACCTTCAACGCCATTACGAGTTCAGTTCAGCGCGAGACTTCCTCATAAACGCGTCGGCGGTGTTCCCTGTCGACCAACAACAACATAAAAAAAACACAAGGATAGAACAAACAATTAAATAAGAAGTGAAGAATTATTTGAACCAGAAACTAAACAGTATTTGTAATAAAAAAAAATAATACAAGGAAAATAATTGAAACTTTAATTACGGAACTGAAGATGTGAACTACTGTGATTTTGTTGTTTCTGTTTTTTGTTAGAAACAAGTGCAATAATTGTGAGTGTAGGGAGGAAGATTAGTAATAAAAACAAAACAAAAAAGGTGTACGTATTGTCCATATATATTTTTTGTTTTGTTTTGATCGAAGTGCGCGTAATTAAAACGTGCAAGTGAACATCAAACAAGCAACCCTTCCGAAAAGTTTGTTTTTTTTTTGCATTCTGCACGGCGATCGTTCTCATTGGGATTATCGCTTTGGGAAAGTGCAGCGAGACCAACAAAGAAGGACGCACTCGAGACATCATCCAGACCACCGGTAACTATCATTTGATTCATCCGTCCTGACTCTTCTTCAATTGTTTCAGTTTCCTTTTGTTTCAATTATTTTTGTTGTTGTTTCTTTCCCCTTCATCTTTTGGAACAATTGATGCGAACCCTCGGCAATTTTCTCGAAAATTCCTCTAGTAATTGCATCGGATTTGTATTCAATTGCATGCGATTTATTATTCACCTCCCCAAGTAAAATCTCCATTTGCGATTGTGTAATGGCACCCCCCGCGCATTGTACGCTCAATTATAATGGAATATCTAACTTTATCCTGTTTATGTTCAACTGCGCTTTACCACTTTTGAATTAACCAAGAAATAAAAACGAGCTAAAAGTGATCACAGTTTAAATTTGTAATGTATTCTAGAAATATCACAGGATACAATTATGTTTTTTATTTGAAAAATTGTGGGAACGAGTTTTCTCCTTTGGAGCAATAATTCTATTCCTATTGTATGTATAATTTGAAACAGTTACAAGAAAGGAAAATCTGGACTAATGTTTACTATCGTTATGAAATATATCTGTATCGTCATTTATTATCATATATAAAACTTATTCTCATTTAATCTAACATGAAAGAATCATAAAGTTCAATATTTAATTTGAGGGAATTGTATAATAATTTATTACGCGTATCTGAAATGCTTATTTTCATATTTTGTTACTAGACAATATAGATTACGTAATATTTCTTTTTTATTGAGAAGTAAATAGAAATAAAACAAAAATAGATTATAATGCACTAAGACTATTTATTTGATTTGAAAACGTAAATATGACTAAAAGTTATTTTAAGAAAAGTCTTTTTGTAATCATTTAAACTTATAATGTTAGTGTATCAACAAAACAGTTAAGCAAAGTTAAATTGCTCTAGTCTAGAATGGACTAAGAATACCAGTCGCCTGTCCAAGTAGTTTCCGCGTTGCATCCGATTTAACTTTTGTAAGTTTTCAAATGTTAACAATAAATTATAAAATATTTTAGGTAATGTTATTTACGAGGCGGAAAGACACTTTTTATGTAATTTGATGTGTGTTAACTATAAATATTATTATTTTCCTAATGTTCATGCTAAACTAAGCAATTAGTTAAGCAATGTGTCATATGGACATTATTTTGTTGGGTGATAGTGAGGTGACCACTAACAAACTAGAATAAAATAAAATTGTAACTAGGACGATCTGATACAATAACAAGTCTTAACACATTTAGTTAGAAAAATGTGGTCAATCTCCTTATAGTAAGGACGATACAACTATTCTTGAACTTACACATAGCAGATAAATTATTCTACGAAATAATAAGTTTGTATATTGAAAGAAAACACTAAATTTTGAAGCGTAATTGAATATTTGAGTATTATTACATATTTTATACATCAAAAATACACATACTTTTAAACAGAAAGTTTTTTTTAAATATGTGTAATAATTTTTATTATTATTATTAATTAATAATTGTCTTCAGTTACTCATGTGTAATTGTAATAAACAAAAATGTTCTTATATAATGTATTGCTATTGTTTCCTTGTATTAATCATCCTGCAAATATGCGCACAATTGAATTGTAAATACGCATTGTGCGGTGTAGACAAATCAATATCTAAAATTAAAAAAAATAATTCTTGTAACTTTTTTTATTGTTTGAGACTTGCATTATAATTTAAATAAATAGTTAAGCAATGCGTTTTCAAATTTAAACTTGGATGGGCGATGACTAATAGAAAATTTAACTGAATCATAAGAAATAATACTACCGAGTGAAATATTTTATGTTTTTTTTTATGCAAGTAATGCAGTATGCAATAAATTATAGTTATTAAGTGGAAAAGGTAAGTTATTTATAATTTCCAAATGCAATTAGATATGAATTTAATGTTTTTTTTTTTAATATAATGAATTACAACTTATTTTATGTAGTTAAAGAAAATAATAACAAAATAAAAAAAACAAGTATTCTGAAAACAATTAAAAAAAATGAGTTAGTTAAAAAGTTATTTAGAAAATAAATAAAAACAAATTACTAATGAACCGTATCCAAGTTAGCTGAATTGCGCGGGGAACAGTTGTTTCCATTTGACAAATTAAGTGCTTAACGTAAATAATAAAGCTTTTTCCGTAATTCGTTTTGTTTGTTTCTTTGTGTGTTATTTATTTTTTTTATATGTTCGTCGAATTCTTTGATAAAAAAAATACCTAACCGAGAATCCGTAATGCTATACCTACATGTATGTTTTGTTTTTTTTTTTCAACTCGCTTTACAAGAAAACGTTGATGTATTTGTTCTATTCTTCCGATTAAAATGAAAATTTTGCTTGCATTTACTTTACTTGTCCATCTTCTAATGGATTCCTGGAAAATATACTATTGTTTCCATGGTAATCAATTATTGCTATTTTTTTTCCGCTGAATTATACAAACTGCAGTTTTTTTTTGCAACTAGTTTTTTGTGTGTGTTTTCATTGGTTATTATAATTATTAGTAGAAATATTTGTTGATTTTTTTTTACTGATAAAAAAAAGCGTTGATTAGAAGTGGTATTTAGTTTGGTTGTTAAATATCGTATTTTCCGGCGTGCGGCGCGGATCAATATAGGTCATCGACCTTTTACGTCCTTTGGCCCTCCGAAATTCGTATTATCAAATTTAAACTTCTTCATTTTCTATGGTTTTTACGTTTATAAATATACTTATTCTAACCCAAAAAAATGAAATTATGTCACCATAGAAATGAACATAATTTTTATGTCACAATTTTTCTTATATCATCAATTTCGAATTGCTTATATTTTATTTTTATTTAGTATTAATAGGATTATTTACACTTTTATAAGATGAAAACATTAGGACATAATTTTTTATGTATCAAATCTAAATTTATGTGTTTTTACAAATTAAATAATTTTGTTTTTGTATTTTTTTTTATTATGTCATAGTATAATTTACAATCTTATTCCTGCGAATATTAATGAAATCTAAGGGCGGTAGACATTTGTTAAACTTTCCAATGGAAGTTTTTACCATTCTATTCTTCTGTAATTTGTTGGTTGCCGTCTTGTAGGTTAACTGTAGTAGTATATTGATGCTCTGTGATTCCACTATTCCCTTTGTCTGTGTACCTGCTCTTAACACTGCTGTTGTCCATCGACTTGGCTGAAGGTCTATATGGTGAACCTTTTTCATTTGACCATTCGTGATTTACGAAGGCCCTATTGCAAGCACCGAGAAAGCTCACAAAGGGCCTAGCTTGACCAGGATTCGAACCGGCGCCCACGGAATCGCTTTTACCAAATAAAATCTAAATTTAATTATTTCCTAAAATACCAACATGAACACAAAATAATATATAAAATGTCACATTTAATGTTATTGAAATCTTATTACCAAGATATTTAATTTTAATAAACTTTTTTTGTCATTTGTTTTTAAATAGATAATGGTGGATGATCAAAAAAATTTGCATAGGGAAACAATAGTTATTGGCTGCAATGTGTGCCAAACGGCTATTGACCAAGGTCATTTTGCCCAAAATAATCGATGATAATATAACCCTATTTTATGTATATTCACCAGTATTTTATTTCACATTTATATATATTTTTTTTATATACCAAAAATACGCTAATGGCATTTTTCGTGTGCACACAAAGTCCATTAGTGCAACATTTATAATATTCATTTAAATTACTAATAGCAAAGTAATAAAATGGTATCAGGCGAATTACCATATTTTGTTTTTAACAACCACTTTGTTTCCAGGAAATATCTATTAATAAATTAACAAAATATTTAATTTTATTGCTTGTGACTATAAAATGTATTTATTTTAATTAATTGCTAAAAGTCGATAATATAATTGTATTTACAAGAATTTCCAAATTAATGTGAAGGATTTTGAGTTTTTAATTTGATGATAATTACAATTGTTCCGGTTTTTATAAGTATGTTCAGTTTTACTATGATCTATTTTACATTTCTCGTTGGCGCATTGCAAATGAGAGAAATACTGCGTTGCCAATTTGCGCTATTGTTTTCAAGGCAGTTCTGCTGACTGAAACGTCGAAAGTTTCATTTTACGACACTTTTTTTCTGGAATTTGTTTTAAAATGGGTGTTTTTTTGTACTATTTGTACTCTTGTTATTATAAAAGTTATTTATTTTAATTAATTGCGAAAAGTCGATATTATAATTGTATTTACAAGAATTTTCAAATTAATGTTAAGGAATTTAGAGTTTTTCATTTGATGATAATTACAATTGTTCCGGTTTATATAAGTATGTTCAATTTTACTATGATCTATTTTACGACTTTTCTCGTTGGCGCATTGCAAATGAGAGAAATACTGCGTTGCCAATTTACGCTATTGTTTACAAGACGTTCTGCTGACGGCAACGTCGAAAGTTTCATTTTACGACACTTTTCTGGACTCTCGTAAAATGGGTGTTTTTTTGTACTATTTGTACTCTTGTGATTATAAAAGTTATTTATTTTAATTAATTGCGAAAAGTCGATAATATAATTGTATTTACAAGAATTTTCAAATTAATGGAATAAAAGGAATTTAGAGTTTTTAATTTGATGATAATTACAATTGTTTCGGTTTATAGTTTTTTATTCAGTTTTAAAGTCCTCAATTAGTCCGGTTTCAAACAGTGCGAAATATTGCCGTATTATAGAAGCATTTGATGTATTTTTATGATTGATATTGAATATAGATTATTATTATTTTATTTATATTACAATAATATATTAATTATTTGCATACTACTTAATTAATCAATTCGGTGAAAAACAATTTTATTAAAGAAATTAAATTCCAAAGTACAAAGTGCAAATATTGATTTTTGTAGAAATAATATTTATAAACTTGTTCCAAAACAAATCTCTTAAAAAAATGACACTTATTCGATGAAAAAATGTTGTTTTTTATCAAATAAGTGTCATTTTTATCTTTTAGTATCTTTAGTATACACACCAATACAGTAAGACCTCGATTAGCGCTTCAGATGCGCATCTGAAGACAGAGCGCTATACAAAACAGCATTATGGGAGGTCATTTTAGCACACAATAAATAGGTAAACGGGAACACGCGACAAAATAAATAAATTTTACTTTAATTTAAATTATATTTATAGTAATTTGCATTATAATATGTGTCTTATACAACACAAGCATTTCCACACAGAAATTATCAGATATTTTGTATGTTGGTAGCAACAAACCAGCGTTAATCGAGGTAGCGGTAAACGAGGTCTTACGGTACACATATAAAGGCCCTCATATTTTATTTAAATATTAAATTAATAATAACAATTATATAATATTTATGTAAGAACAAAATATTGACGCATATACATGATTTTATATATACCAATATTAAAATCACTCGATATTTTTAAAACCAACATAATATTTATGATAATATTCATATGGCGCATGTTTTTTTTACATTTGAAAGTCAAAAACCAATAGAACATAATGTAAATTGTAAATAAATAAAGAAACAAATATGTATATATATTATTACCCAAAAAAGGACAAAATCGGGTACAATTTTTGAAATAAGAAAAAAAAGATACATCTAGCCAATATATGTAATAATTTTGTTAAACTTCAATATTTGCAGCATATTTTTATTCGAAAGTTTATGCAACATCCTCTGTAGTTATTAACTTCAAGTGCTAGATTAAGTAAGCGCTAGACGATTAAAAAAAATAATTTTGGAATTGTTCGGTACGAATGATTTTTGTTAATTATTTTAACTGTACATTTTGTATAATAATTTATTTTTGCATTGCAAAATTATAATTTATGTAGAAACTAAATAAAATGATATTCAATGGATCTAAATTAACACATTCTTAATTTGAATAAATGCAAATCTGAACTTCGTCATTGTTACTATTATTTAGCATACGTTTTAATTAATTTTAATTAACTATTCGAAATTACCGGATTTGCAGCCTTTCGGAAATCCGACAAACCGTAGAGTTTTTTTTTTTTTTGCACACAACTTTCGATTGCAATCGGAAACAGTATTTGTTAGAACTGTTCATTAACAATAAGTATTTCAGTCGCGCGGACCAGCGTTTTTCAACATATGAATTGCGAAATGATAGCCAAAACGAGAAACTGATACTTTTGGCGATTGGATGTGTTGGATCGCGCGGCTAGAAAGTTGAGAAACGCTGATATAGAGGACTACAATCCAATTAATTTAATTACTATAACAAATAACAGTTGTTTTTGCCAAAGTGACATATTTATCTATTCACGAAATAGGGTTTAAACAAAAATTGACTTTTTATAAAACCGGTTTTCAAATTTAAACTTTTCTATAAAACTATAAAACCTAATTTTCACATAAAAATATATATTGCTCACATAGATCTATTTCCAGAAATAGAAAAAGACGATTACTTTTGAGCATTATAATCAATCTAAATTATTCGTTTTTTTTTTTCTAATATTAAAAGCTCTTATTTTAGTTTTGCCTCAAGACAAAGAAACATCTTCAGGTGCTTGAAGATATGAATGATTTTGAAAATATTTGTCCAAAAACTTAATGATCTTAATTTTTGAAGCTAGTGACGTCCAAACGTTCTATGTGTTTTGTAAATCCAGAAGGCATGTTACAAAAACCTTAAAACTAATTTTAGTTTTAATTTATTTTAATTCACGTAATAGATATGATTTTGTGTTAACATTTTGAATCAAATAATTAATACGTTTATATATTTTAAGTCACAGTTCAAAAACCGGTTTTTTTTTTGTTGGAAAAACACAGTTTTCAAATTAAATAAATTTCTTCCCTATCACGAAGTTTTAGTTAGCTTCTCTAACTTTCGTAAGTTGTCAAATGTAAAAAACCCTAATTTACATCCACTCGATCATTGATCATGGGGTATTTCCATTGTGTAATTGCACTTAATCGTATTCCATATTATTACTAAAAGGACATATTATTACTAAAATTCATCAAAAAGTTCTATCTTATTTGTTATGCGAAATGAATGCGATTTGCAAATGATATATTAAAAGCAAATTAGATGAATCGAATATGAAAAGTATATATTAAATATTCAGTCCATGCGAGGCGCATGCGGCGGAAGCAATCAGATACAGGCGTAGAGGGGAATCTAATTACAAGTGTTTAACAATTTAGACGGACGACGGAATCCTCTAATTACTGGCACTCCTTTCATTTTATTATTTAATTTTAATATCGCCGCTCAACTGTTTAATCGCCGTTGTTCATTTTTTTGTTTCGGCGACTGTGCGCGTACACACCACTTGCCATGTTTCTTACATTGGACAACTTGAACAAGTACAAGTATTAATATTATTTGATAACTTGAACAAGTTCTTTTGACATAATTTAAGTTTGTTGTCAATTATCCCGGTTAATAATTATAAAGCCGCACACACACAGACCACTTATATTTGACTACTTGAACGAGTACTTGTGGAATAACTTGTCTAAATATAGTGATGACACAGCTGCATTTGTATTTTTTATTATTTTAAATTGACGCGTGTACCAACTCAAATAATGTGTCACTACATTTAGTTGCGCACCTTAATATTAATCCTTCGACAATTCCAATTACCTCTGTTCTTTTTGTTTTTCCGCCTATATTCTATGTATTATATAAATTATATATTGTTTTTTTTGTGGTTTCGGGTGAAGAGATCTCGAGGACGTGTTATTAAGATAAAAATGCAGGCCCTGAGAGACGAGGGAAAATATCGAATGTTGTTCGCTCGCAGACGGACAGATGTTTGTTTGCGCATGGGAAATAATAATATAAAATGGCTGGCCCCGGATGATTGATGATGGAAAGAACGGATAAGATTTTTACCAACTCACTTTCCTCCTCTTCTTTGCTGCTCTGCTCCTTTTCCCGTTCCCTCCTCCTCCGCCGCCACCTCCTCCTTCTTCCACCTCGGCAGCGTCCTTTCCCACTTACTTTGAATTCATTTTCCACTCAAACTTTCGGCAAAACTATAATTACCATCGCACTTTCCATCCTTAATTATCTTCTTATTTTTACATTATTATTTCTTTCAAAAACGAATCACAACTGCTTTGATTTATTACATCAAATTATATGTATATTATAAAGGCAAATTTAATTCAACCACAATAATTGAAATAATGTTAATCTAAATCAGGGTTTCCCAAACAGTAATATTTTTAGCAAAAAAAAATGTATCAACAATAAGAATATTTATTGCAAGAAACATATTTACATAGTTAAACAATACCTTAATTATTTATGAATAACGAGTTATATGAGATATAAATGTATCTTTCGTTGTTTACAAATCCGAAGATACTGCAACTGAATGAACAGCTGTCATAGCTTAGTGATACATTCAATATCCTGGAATGTTTGAAACCGGACTAATCGAGAAATTAGAGAAATTAAAAACGGGTCTATATCGAAATTCCGATAAACGAAATCCCGTCAATCAAATTCCCTACATTCGAAATCCCGACAACCATAATCCCAACTGTATCAAAATACCAACTTCATCAAAATCCCGACTGTATTAAAATCCCGACAGTATCTTTTATTAAAATTTCTACAATAACATTTTTTACATACAGTCGAGATTTTGATACTGTCGGGATTTCGATTGCCACCGGTTAAAAACGTTTATTTATGAATACAAAAATAATGTTGTGTACTAATTTTTTAGAATTTATTTTTATTTTCTTAATACAAATTTAGTTTATTTTGAATTTTTCTATCCGGTCTATAATGAAACCGAATCTGATAGAAACCGCATTATGCGAGGTATTGCAGTATATTCATTCTGAGCATTGTTTATTATAAAACGTATTTTATGTAATTTATAAACCTGACTGATTTTTTTAAATTTTTGCAATCTTATTACATAATTTGATTATTTCCATTGATTCAAGCAATTTGTCTAAAGTTATAGAGACTATACGAGTTACACAAAAAACTATATACAAATTAAACGTGAAAGTTTTTAGCAACAAAAATAAAACAATAAAAAGCGAGAATAAATATTTAAAAAATTATGTAAATAATCTTTATTATGATTTGTAGTATGCTGATGTAGAAGATCCTGTTCCATGGTGCAATTTGTTACGAAAATCTCAGAAACGCCATTTCGAGAGTAAGCATTAAAAGTACCATAACAAACACGCATAATTCTATGAAAATTGGTGGAAAGATCTCGGAAAACCAGTTTTATATAGATTCATTTACTAAAATTTTGTCTAGAATTATGAATAATTAACTTCCGATTCCCTTAAATTATAAGCATTAATAATAAATTAAAACAAAGTGGAAGCTTAATAATGTATGTTTTTTATAGTCAATAAATTTGACTTACTTAAATTTGATTACATATTTTTTTCAGTAATTCTGAAAAAATAACTGGATACAATAAGAACATAAATAAATATAATATTTGCACAAAACACCAAAATGCACGTACCTCGCATAACGATCATTTCGTTTAACGAGAAAAATGAAAGAAAAGTGATTCGCATAACGAGCGACTTTTCGCATAACGAGTGACGATGTGAAGAGAAGTCCCGGATTGCGCGCCTGCTACATCATATTATATGTATTTTTTAATATGTTTCACTATACGAGTAAAAATTCGGAAATTTTGGAACGCATTAGACTCGTTAAGCAAGGTTCCACTGTATTTAAGATATAGATAATTGACGTTTGTCCTACTAATCCATTTTACTTGATAATAACAAATACATTACGTGAAAATGTACATTGTTTTTTTTTTTCAATTTTAATAAAAAAGACATTTATTTGTAAAGCATGCTCTTATATGCGGCAATTTGGAAGAATAAAATTATAATAAAATTAAACTTCTTTTTAATAGTCTGAAAGACTTAGGTCAATTACCTTTATATGTAAATACTTATCAGTTTATTTATATTTTTCTCTATATTTGTCGATTTTCAATTGAAAATAAAATATTCCATCCTCCTATATTGTATACAGCTTCGATTAGTCCGGTTTTAAATTGCAAAATAAAAATTCTAAAAAATTAGTAAACAACATTATTTTTTAATGGTTAAATGATGTTTTTTTTTTAATAAAATAATACATGGAATTTTTTGATCAATTGTATATGACTTTTATTTCATTATTGCTTTTAATTATTAAATAAAAAAAATATACTATTGTAAAATTGAACAGATTTTAACTCGATGTTAATGTATGGAACTTTTTTTTGATCGTCCAGTAATTGGTTTTGCAATATGAATGCAATTTATACCTACATTAATTGAAATATAATTTAATTTAATAAATGATACACTAATTAATACGAAATGGTTTATCTCCTACTTTAAACTTTTCACTCTCGAAATTCTGGGGATGATATCTAATCAATAAGTTAACAGCCAGTGTGCGTCTCTTTATATTTCTTAGATAAACTTCCGAGGTAGTCGACGGTTTCCACAGAAAATGCAGTTTGTCGTTGGTAATATGCAACCTTGCATGAAATCTTTGAATTGATGAAAGTCATAAGCCAAAGCAGAATTTAATATAACTTTATGTATTACTAACTTGTTTCAATCATTATTTATGAGTTTTCTTTTCTATATATTTACTTTAACATTTGATTTATTTTAAGTGATTCTTTTAGGTGAATCTTATATAAATAAATAACTTACTTATATAGTTGAATTCTCTTCTTGGAGGTCAAGAATACATTATAAAAGTAAAGTTTGCTTGACTCTAATTTATCCTATTTTATGTTGTGCTTCTTCGTATTATGAAGCAATTATTTGCTTTTTGTCTGATGTTATTATCTTTTATTTATGATACTATTCTCATTAAAATATCTTTTCTGTATATTTATTTTTTTTAAATTTAAATTGCTTCATAATTTGGTAAAGAATAAGACATTATTTTTCAGTTTGTAAAGAAATAATAAAAGTGAAGATTTAATTTCTTGTTTTACTCTATATCAAAATTGGTAATTTTGTATATTATTAGATTCATGAAGTATATATACAAATCATTGCATTATAGTAATTTTTTTATTTGCAAAAATATCAATATGTAAATAGGTCTTTCTGTCCTCCTGGACAATCAGTAAAATAAACTTCCAACTAGGGACTTTAAATCTTGTACAATGTGGTAATGTGTGTTCTGTTTAAATTTGTTACCCTAGCAAATTCACTAGTAATTTTATTTAAACTGAGTTGAGTAATGTAATTCAAGTGCTGTTGAAGGTAAACAATTGAACAGCAAGTTTCTGCGATCATTTAACTAGTTGCAGGTTGCTCAGTATTTCCTCCGGTTAAATCTAGTTTCTCCGGAAATGATAACGATTAGCAGTATTTTATGTGTAACATACAGTCAGCATATCTTAAACCTACTTCCTTTTAACATACGTTCGATAATACGTATATGATGGGCCTTTGATTGAACTAACATGCACATTTTGGATGTTGGACCAGAGGTTGTAAATGGAGTTTTTTTTTAAATCATAGATTTAGGAAAACATAAATAATTACATTACTTTTAATTAGAATAATAATAAAATATGGGTCAGTCAGACCTGTGGTCGATATTCCTTTGCAACAATTCAATTTAATTATAATTTTTCTTATATTATTTTGTTAAGTTTATATTATGGTTGTTGCAATAAATATTATTAATAAAATATGTACGTAATAGTCAAAAATCTTGTGAAAATATATAAAAATATTGGAATAGAGGAACATTCCTTCCTCATCATCAAATTTTGAGACACCGATCCCAAAAGTTTCGCTATCACTGGTCCAGTACGTACTTGCGAACGAAGAGAATCGTGTCTACGCAAATCATCGACACGTAAATCAGAGCCGTATTAAGGTTGTCGTAAGCCCTAGGCACCCTCCTATACCCCTGCATCTGCGTTCATTATCATATTTTTGTATTCTACTAAATAAGGCGTTTTAAATCAAATGTATTTTACAAACTTGAGATGAACATTTTATTCAAATCATTGAATGAAAATCTTGTTCCTGGTAAATCTCCATCCGGAGCGCAAATCCTCGGAATGCGGGGGATTTTATATTCACCGTTGTTTCTCCCTTTTACACGCTCATTCACGCCATCCGTCCATTCTTGCGTTTTAATAATGTTGATTTGTCGTTTGTTGTTCGTCGCGAAGCTGACTTTTCGCGAAAAGGGAAATGAATTTCAGCGGCGGGCGGCGACGGGAAGCGTTTTCAGTTCCCCTCCCCCGAACCCTTCAGTTTTCTCTTTCCTTCCGGTGCCGATGAATGCGGAACGCAGGCCGTGCGCCGCGCTTACGTCCGCTCACCATTCACCGCCCCCCTGCGCTCAAATCGATATATCGAATTCTGTGTACGCTCAGCAGCCATCCCGTCAGCCGCCAGAAGCAGCGGTCCTGTGCGTTTCCCTCTTCTTTTTTTTAATACTACTACTACGTTTGTATGCAACCAAAATAAAGCAGCGCGAAATAACGAAAGGGAAACTGGAAATTTCACTTCTCGTTTGAAGAAAGGAAAATCAAGGAAACCATCCCTTGACGACGTTTCCTTAGCAACGGATTATTCACTTAATTTCAACTCTCAATCTGATGTTACATTTCTTCTTTTTTTTTTTTTATATTCTCCGCGAGATCAAGTGAGAACATGGGGCGCAAAGTGCACTTCAAAGAAATAATGAATTGAACCCTCTGCTCTGGACTCGTTCCATCCGTAAATCTAACGTTAACTAATCTTCTGTTAACGAACACAAACATTTACCTTTTTGAAGTTTTCACTAATTGAAAATAATAACAATCTTCTTAATTTATATTTTCATAAAAGTTTATAGCAAAACATTATTCTAAATAAAATTACAACAGTTTATGGAAAAATATGAATTATTCAACTGATGCAGACATAAAAGATGTAAGTTCAGCGTACAAAACACTGAAAATTACTTGAAAATTCTTAATAATATGACTTAACGGTCAATATATTATGATGAATCTTAATTGTCATATCAGTAATATTTGATCAGCACTTAGGTTAATTTCAACCTAACCTAATTCGATAAACGATGTTAGGTTACTTACTACTTTTAATTGATTCAAACTATACAAACCTTACTTTTTATTTTGACAGATGCAATAAGAACGTTAGTAACTTAGAAAAAGATTGAAATACAGCAATACCTCCATTCTGTTAATATCCCGGACTGTTTGAAACCGGACTAACCGAGGATCTAAATACACTCAAAAATAGATACTTGGTTGTATAAATTATTTATGTATTAAAAAAAATGTATACTATTTGTTACAATTTTAATTTTGAACAACTACAATTTGCTTTTCATTTCAGTTCAAAACTTCAATATTTTCATTTTACTTAATCATTTATAGATTATTCTCTATAAAATTTCTATTTTGCAACAGTATTTCAATGTATGCAACTAAATCTGAAAGAGATTTAGTTACAGAAAATTATGAAAGTTTCCAGAAATGTATATTATTCGCACTTGATTTACTTTTAGTTTAATTAAACTCCATTATCTTAGTGTTCTTATACCTATTTCATCTGTGAAAAGGGAAATATACCTGGTTTGATGATTAGATAAGATAAAGAGAAGGTACACTTCCTTCAGACAGAATTGCAATGAAGGTAGTAGAACTATCGTCTTGTTACTTTTCTATACATTTCTCAAGTATTTCTCAATATAAGAATATAATAATGTTCTCTAAAGTAGCATGAAAATCTTGCATAATTTTAATTATTTGCATTTTGGCTTATATAATAGCACTATTACCAACTGCGATTAATATTTGCTGAATTGTTTTATTTTTTCATTGATACTAATTGTTTATTTTTTATAAAATATAATTGAACATTTTACTACATAACAACGCTTGGTTATGACGCTCTTCATTTTTTTTAGGTAATAATAGCATAGCATTTACGAATCGAGTACTCCACATTAATTATATAACATCAATTGGAACTCGTTTCAGTACAAATATATGAATGAGGATCGAATTATTAACGCTGGAACAAATTAATGATATTAAAAAAACCTCGAGTTTGACAATACTACATAAACGAAAATCTCTCAATTCCATTATTAAAATATTCGATTTACAATATTTTATTACAATGGTTATTCAATATTGCAGCTCCGCTTTAGAATATTCATGAGTTTTTATTACATAAAAGCTCAACATTGTTTATTGTAAATGCAGTGTTTAATTAAATTCGTTAAAATCGTTGTTTTTAGAGTAAATAATATTTATAATTCAATAATTTGTAGATTCATCTTCTAATTAAAGCATGTTAATAAAAAGGGGTACAGATCGACAGATCGAAATAATTATATTGAATCTCAACAATATACAATAAGACCTCATTTAGCATTGCCTCGATTAACGCTAATTTGCTATATTGCGATTTGCTGGACACCTTAAAAAAACTTAAAATTTACCCGCATTCAAATTATCGCGGCATTTGTATATATAACGATTATTCACATACATATAACGCTGTGCTTACGTTATGCTTGTTTGCGATGTAAGCAGGATATTAAGGATTTACTGCATGTTTCTGGTGAGGGCCTTACCAACAGCGACCTTCTGGCAGAACAAGGAATCGACGATCGCAAAAATAGTGATTCTGATCTAAAGAACTTGCTACAGATTTTCTTAGAGAAAGTTTATAAACGATAACCAAAATCGTTGATCAAATTGTAGCGAATGATCAAAATATTGACAGGAGTGCAAAAGCTAGAAGTAGAGTTTTAGCTGCAAATTTGAAAATTTGTGAATATCTGTGATGCTGTAATGCTTTTAGCGTTCGTTTCATTATATTTTCCTCGTTGCGAAATAAAACGGGGATAAATAAAACGCCGGTTTTAGATAGGAAGTCTATTTTTACGGCACACATTTATTTATCAGATTAAGTTATAAATAGCGCAAATATGTACATTATTTAAGCAGCAACGACTTCGCATCATACGGATCGCTCGAATTCTATTTCCCTTCCTCTATTAATTTTTTTTTTGTTCCCTAAGCATCAATCAATTAGTATTTATTACACGACATGCAATTTATAAATGTTTTACTGGATAATAATGATACTCTTAATCCTCAACATTTTCTTCTAAATTGATAAAGAAATTGTTTTCCTTTTACAATAAAGTAATCTTCTTGATTACCCAATAAAATATAAATAAAGTCAGAATTATCCAACATTTTAAATACTTCGAAAATACAAATAGAAATCGGACAGAAGATAACTTTCAAGAAATAAATTTGTGCAAGTTAAACAAGTTAATATATTGAAAACAATTTCAAGATGAAAGCTTTTACCAATTATCTTTGATGTACTAATAAAATACACTCTAATTTAATGTTGTCTACATATTCCGTCTACTATCATAAAACTAGTTAAAAGTTTCGACTTACGAAAAACGAATAGTTTAAGAATTAATATATAGTGGGTAATCCATCCATACGTAGATGACTACTTATTATGTTCGGAAACCGAGGTAACTTTGTTTTGGATTTATATTATGGAACCTAATTGTTCGAGAATCTAGGAATTGCTATACGAATACTGCTTATTGTGATCGAAAACCGAGGTATTTTTTTATATTAGTGTTTGGGAACCGAATTGTCCGAGAATCTAGGTTTCGCTGTATAAATAGTAACTGCTAACTTGATGTCAATGTATGGGAGGACTATAGATACAAATTACAAATAAAAGCGATATTACTTTACATGTAAAAAATATAGGTTTAAATAAGCATTTATTATGTATTTTTAACTTTATAATCAAATAAAATCGTGATAACGTAAATAGATCCGAAATCACATAATAATAAGCAAATCCGCCTTGGATCCAATTTGACGTTTAATTAATCAAATTTAGTGACACTTTCGTGGAATTACTAACCTAGAACGTAAATATCATTTATCTTCTTCTCGTTTATAATCTGCGATAAATAACAAGTTTTAGGTTCGGTGCTTCAGACGTTTTATCATTCAGATTTTATCGTAATTCTTTCGGAACGTTTTAGTATTTAACAAATAAAAAGTAGTACTTTATGTCTTTAAAATTTACCGATATGTTTCATACATTCCGCTTCAGTGAAGTAAGTTAAGCAACGATTTTAATGGACAGTTCAATTAGACATATTAAAACATCGAAGAATATGAATGGATGATTATGAATATTAACTGTTAATTTGAAACTAAAATAGAATAAGATTATTTCATTAAAAACAACCAAATTAGTTGTTTTAATGAAATTTATTCGTGATTCAATTGTTTGTGTTTATTTTATGTGTAATTGAACATATATACCGAACACGTTAAACTAAATACCGCAGGGACTAACTTGGTATAAAGTTAGTTTATCGCCTTGTAAATCGTTTTTCTGAAAAATAAACTGAAAAAGCAAATAATTCGATTTCTACTTTTATACAGTAATACCTCGCATAGTCCGGTTAAGTGTTATTTGCTATTTGAAATTGGACTAATTTCTTTTGAAATTTTTTAAAAGTACTATAGTGAATCCGGACTGATCGAAGCCGCACTATGCGAGGTATTGCTGTACAAACAAACACGTCTTCTACTTTCTACGTGTATATTGAATAATAAGATTATTAGTTTTTTCAATAACAAATAATTAATTTCTTGATGTTCTTCGATAATATAATTCATATATGCATACTTTCAATGTTATGATACAAAAAATAATACAAATAAAGCAATTCGATTGTGGTGCCATCCCGCGGGCATTCGTAAACAGTTCTTGTGCTCTTAAGAATCGTGTTAAGTAAACGACTGTTAGATGTTTATACGACGAACTGTATTGACTTAAACCTCGTTTAACTCTAATTCTGCGTTTATAGCCGTTCATTCAAATTGATTAAATTGCCACAAATTCAAATTATTTAAAAAAATTAGTATTTTTTTTTGCACATTTTTGTTAGTTTCTTATATGGCTATAAATCAATAATCATAATTTGCAGTCATTGTATTCGAAAGTAAGATATTATAGTGAAATTAAATGGAATTTATGCTTTATTATTATTTTTCTTTATAAGAAGTTTTGATGATGTCTATTAACTATGAAAGTATACTTATTTATAGTAATAGGATTACGAATAAACACTGAATCTAAACATACTTATACAATATATTTGTAAATTTTCTTTTTAAAAGATATATGATTTCTAATTCGTGTTTGTAAATAATTTAAACATTCTTACTTACGTTGGTTATACCTTTTTTTATAAGATATAATTAATTAAAATTAAATAAAAATAGAAAAATACAATATTGATTTACTTTGTAGCTTTTATTAAAATTTGTTTTCTCCATTCTCGAACCATTTTCTCAGTTGGTGATGGACCAAAATGTATTTATGCTCTGTTTCCATATTGTTTTGCATAATTGATCACGTTTAGTTTATACCTCACGTTACATGAAAGTCTTTTTTGTTTTATTTTCAAATTTAGAGACGATTTATTGATTTTTTTTAATGTTATCTTCAAATGTTATCTATCACAAGACGCACCCAAAATTTGAATACATTTTTTATGTAAAAAAAGGTGCGTCTTATAGTCCAAAAAATAGCTATATAGTTTTTAATTTTAGACATTAAGAAAATATAGAAAATCAATTGTTGAAAGATATGACTTCCAATTATATTTTGTAATTTTAACATTAGAAATTAAATAGTTTCAAATAGAAAGCTTACATTATGTTTTATTTATTTAACACAATATTTTGTTATTAAAGTATATAATTAAATGCTGATGAATAAAATAATTACGAGAAATTTGCTTTTTCATTCTTAGTACTTTTTTTCTTATATATAATTTAAAAATTAGAAATTGTGTATCAACAAATGGAATTAACACATTTTATTATAAATACTATTAGATTTAACGAGAAATCTCTTGTAACTTTTAACAAATCTCAAATTTTTGAATATAAATCAAAGCTTCAATAATTTATTTCCATACTTGAATTGTACTTTTCATGAAATAATTTCTACTTTAGAAATTGAAGAATTTTGATTCTTTTATAATGTATCTACTGTAAAATAAATATTCTTAAAATATCACTTTTCTGGTTACTTTTAACAGTAAGCAATTTTTAAAAATATAAATCTATGTTTTATATTTATTGCTTTAAGAAATTTACTTTACTAAATTTCAGATTCAAATGTTAATTTATATGAAATTTATGAAAGTAAAGCATATTTATTCCTTAGATTATTTTGTAAATTATTTGACTACACTAAGAACGAAAACACTAAATTTTCTTTATATTCTAATTTTAAAAATTTAATAATATCTTATGTTTTATTTACCGAAAAATAAATATCTATGAAATATCACTTTACTTGCTATTTTTAACAATCTGCAATGTTTGAAAATATAAAGCTGTTTGTATTTTTTATTGCTTTAAGAATTTGTTAAATTATATATCGTGATTAAATAATATACAGACAAAAAAAAAACCTATATATTTTGGCGAATTGGATTCGTTTCTTATCATGATTTCATTTTATTTATGATTTATTTATTGGACTCAAGCTTTCTGCCCGAACACATTTCTTATTATTTTTTAAAAATCTGAAATTTAGAAATACAGTGGACCTCGCTTAACGAGCATTTCGCTTAAGGAGCAAAATGAATTGTAAGAAAAATGTCTCGCTTAACTTAACGAGCGACGTTTCGCATAACGAGTGACGATGAGAAGAAAAGTCCCGGATTGCGCGCCTGATACATCATTTTTAAAATTTGTGTACATATCTTATGTGTACTGTTGAATATGTTTCACTATACAAGTAAAAATTCGGAAATTTTTGAACGGGTTAAACTCGTTAGGCGAGGTTCCACTGTTTACAAATTTCATTCAAATATTTAAAATATATTTGTCTTTTTTATAATATTTTTTTCTTGTAACAGACGAAAGTAATAACTAAAGAAATAAAGTACATACTCGTATAGTGCGAAAATCATTTCCGTCAATATCGCGGACCGTTTAAAACCGGACTAAACGAGGACTTTAAAACTGCATAAAAATAAATGGCACAAAAAGATACGTGACTGTACACTATTTTATACAATTTATTTTGCTCATCTAAATTTAATTATGTTTTGTGAATCCGCATTGATTGAATCAGTACCAATATATATTTTTTTTTATGAATTCAGGTACTAATTAATTATTTGATTGCCTTAAGATGGATGTAGAATCTGGGAGGTTCCCGATGGCAAATGGCCTGCTTGTAAATTTGTAAAACGTTAATTGAGAAGCATTTGTGGGTTGAAAGATGAATAGAAGAAAGTAGTCGCAGGGAAGCGCGAGGCCTGGCCCCTAGAAGAGCCAACATCTTGATCTAGTTTTCCTCCTAGGAGCCGAAAAGAACACGAAGAAATGAGATGAAGAAAAAAAAAAGGACGACAAACGATGAAAAACAAACGAGCCGAGTAGAAGTCATATAATAATGTGTGTCATAATAACCGGCGTCGCTCTAAATGCGTGCCCACTGGTGTGTGTGTGTGTACGTATGGATGAGTGTGTGTGTGCGTTCAGTATATAAATAATTCCAAGTTGGTAGTATTTGGAAAATGCAGATGCAAGCAGTGAGGAGAGAGAGTCGATCCGCGCGTTCTCGTTAAAGGGGATCTCTCGGAATCGAGAGGAGTTCGCTTAAAGCCGGTCCAAGCGCGACTTCGCGTCCGCCGCCCCCGTCCTCCACCTCTGCTGCCGCCGCAGCCGCCGCCTCCTGCAGCTTCGAGTCCCCGCGAGAAGTATCTTCGAAAACCGGCACTAAAATAAATAATCTCTCGCGTTGACCTTCCCGAGCGTTCCTTTTTCTTCTACTTCTTCTTCTCCTTCTTATTATTATTTCAAGTACCCTCGCTCTTCACTTGTCCGATTTCGAGAAGCGCACGTGAATGAGAGAGAACCTCTTCCCCGCGTACGAAAGGAAGAGCGAGAGAACGCCACGTCCGTCGCCTTCAACCCTGCCCCTCGCCTCACCGTTCATTCTCTTGCTCTCTCGCTGCCTCCACATCTCACTCGGCATGACATAATCGCTCAAAACACACGTTTCAGTTTCGTTTAAGGGGAGAAAGAAATTAGAAGGAGAAACCTGTGGGTGAACAAGAACGACGCAAGAGAGGAAGCAACAACGGAACACTTTTGTTTTTCCAGTTGCCTCCCCCTACTCTATTACAAAGAAAAGCAACCTTTGATTATCAACCAAATTGATTCAATTATATGCGGTACTTCGAACTCCTCTCAGATCCCTATTTAAATAAAATAATCACTAAAAAAACTATTCTAAGAAAAACTGTGGAAAATATTTTTTTTTAATTATTTCCAAATCGTAGACTTATCAGAAATATGCTAATTAGATAGTAACACCATTTCGTGAACATTTTAAATAAATGAAATAAAACTATAAGACCTATGGTCAGTTGTCTTTCGCAATATTTCTTCCTATCATAAAAAGAATTATGAATATGTTTTTATTTTTGTTTACTTTTTATGATTATTGCAATAAATGTAAATTGCGAAATTAACACTAAATGTTACGAAATTTGATTTGATTTTTTTTAATTTTTTTTTTGCTAATATCAATTTGATAATATTTCATGAGACAGTAGACTAACTATAAATAATTTTATAGACATATGGAAAATAGAAATAAAAAAAAATAGTTTCAATATCCTCGATTCGAGCGTTTCTCACATACTCGTCCGCATTTTAAAATGTAAAGTTAATTTTTAACTATAGAAATTTTTCAACAAAAGTTTTCCGTTCTACAGCAAGTTTTAGACTGAGAAACACACATGAATAAACATCGCAAAACTTGGCTGAATTATAGATAATATCAAAGTGGCTTTAAAAAAAGTTTCATTTTGTTTTTCAATAACACCAAATTATACATATTTGAAAGGATACTCGATATTAAGCAAAATAAATAAACAATAAACTGTAAATATTTTCAATAAAGTACAAATCATTCAATCATAGATGTTATCTAACAATATGCAATTACATATGTAATATGTAATTTCACGAATTTTCTACTATTTTAAATAATAAAACAAAAAGTCTAACCAAAAAGTCAAACTTATTCTAAAGGAAACACGATACTTGACAAAATTACATAGAGCGACTTTAGTAACTTTAAACTGCGCGAAAGTAAGAGAGTGGAAGAAGTTATGTCCTAGGATTTGAGGCGGAACAAAACATTAATGAAGTGGCATTGATAAGAACCCCAGCGACGAACGAAATTCCTCACGGCTTTGAAATACTCTGAACATGAAGGTTTATATAATGCGTTTGTTACTCATTAATACATTACCCTCGGCGTTAAAAGGGATATGAATGTATTATTAATCCCTTTATCATATTTTTTGTTGTTGTTGCTGGAGAATTATATAAACTTAGATTCATTATAATACCAAAATATCCTGTATATAGGACCGTTTACTGAAGATCATATACATAAATATGTGTTACATAAAGGAAAATACAAAGTAACTTACCTCTAAATTTATTTTCATTTTTCAATGATTTTACCTAAAAATAACAACTGCGAATATAAATGTAATTGATAATTAATCTCAATTTATCCGAGTCTATGGAAGTATATTTTTATGATGTAAACTTGTAATTAAGTATAAATAAGTGAATTTAATGTAAGTAATTAGCTACATTATATAAGTATGAATATAATAGTTATTTATTCTTTGTATATTTTAATTTATTTGCAGTGTGAGAGCGTTCCTTCGGTTAACGCTCTCGCATTTGAATATCACGAAAAAAAAACAATAGGAGATTGCGGACAAGTTACGTGCGTAGATTTACGCGGAAGATGGGAAAGTTAATGTTAAAATTAAAGGTAGGATTAGAGGCTCGAATTTGTCTCGCTGCATCTCTCCGTTCGCAGCTGTTATCCAGCCGCAACCTCGCCCAAATGAGTCCCCATAGAGTGGGACACTCAAGTAGAATGAATTATTCTAGTCACAATAGCATTAGGCTCGGGTTTCTTAACTGTTAATGCCCTTGAGTAAGGTTACTTTAAATCTAGTGTGTTTACTTCTTTTATTTTTGACACTTTAAAGAAGTTTAATTATTTCAATCCCGACCATACAAACTACAATATTTCATTTTTATATTTCACACTTTACGACGTAAAAATGGATTTTTTTGCCTCTCCACAAAATCCTTCGTCTGTGTTATTTTCCAAATGCGCGTGGTTTTACTCTAACAAATTATATCCTTTTTCTATTAGATTTATTCGCATTAAATTGGAAGGTCACCAAAATTAAATTAAAAAATTATTATTTTATTTTTTTTATTACAAATTATAATATATCTGTAATTTTGACAAATTATTCTTAAATCTCATTAGAAATTCATTATTGCGCAAATGCGCATTTTATATATAATGGAGCCTCGCTTAACGAGCGACATTTCGCATAACGAGTGACGTTGAGAAGAGAAGTCCCTGATTGCGCGCTTGCTACATTTTTAATACTTGTGTACACATATTACGTGTATTTTTTTAATATGTTTCACTATACGAGTTAAACTGCATATTATTTGTACGATATGCCAGTTTCACTATGTAAATTATACATTTTCGATCTTTGATTGCAGCGCCATCTGGCGGAACTATGTATGTGGACTTTTAAATAATTAAACAAGAAAACACGAACCCGTTGAAAAATTAATATAACAAGACGCATTTCTCTGTACTATTTGCACAATATGACGAATTCAATATGTAAATTATACATTTTAGAACTTTGATTGCAGCGCCATCCCGCGGAATTGTGTACGTGGACTTCTAAATAATTGAAGTAGAAAATACAAATGTAATAAAAAAATATTACATCAAAGCCCATTTATGTTTGTTACTCACATTACATGCTACTATATATTTGCACGATACGACGGTTTCACTATGTAAATTATAAATTTTCGGACCTTCGGAGCGAATTAATTTCATTCGTTGCGGGAGAGCAGATAAGTAATAGTAATTCATTTAATTAAGTTTGAATTAGTTTTGTGTGGAAGTAAACGTTCGGACAAGATCAATACGTTCAATGCCATCAACGACAGCGAACATTATCAGCGTGAATCCAGGAACAATATTAATGACATCGATTGCGTGACCTTCGGACACGGACTGAAAGATTCAATTTAAATAGCAAATGTTTCGGGTTTATTACAATTTTTATGAATTATTTTTAGAAAAAAAAAAGACAATTTTGACAATTATTTTTGTTATTAATAATTTGAAATGACAGTTGTCACCTTAGCGAGGAACTGGGGAAATACACTTAGTAATTGGTTCGCTGTACATCTACAAACAGCGTGATAAAAGGTTGAGAAACAGTGCTATAGTTATATCATAATAACTATTATTATTTTATTTCTGTAATGCGACAAATTGTATGTTAAATTTAACTGTAATTATTTTTTTCATCTTTTCTGTTACAGCAATTTCCTTATATAAATAATATATAACTATAGACGATTAAGTTAATTGATTGTAGTTATCTGTCGAGCCGGAAAGACGATAAGGCAAGTTTGCTCTGGTCTTAAACTCAAACAAAATATACTTCGACAATTATTGATTCTAAGATAAACACGAAGCAGTACAGTGCTTTTAATACATTTCTCATCTCAAGTCCAGGTAATAGGAAAATCGTTCATTTTGATCGTTGTGAGTGAAGTGTATCTTTCAATAAGTTGTCGAACATTGGCTTCTTTATAACTTGTTACTCTGTAGTAGATCATTCTGTTAAAGTACTTTATCTTGAGTTGGGAAAGTTGAAAAATATTGAATAGATGATGAAATCGCATAAGTATGTTGTAAGAACAAAATACATTGGATAAAAAAATACAGCGAATAAAGATTTAGAAATAAAATATAAGGAAAATGTTTACTTTAAATGTACTTTCAGTTTGAAACTTATATCTTATTACAACTCATTAAATTGTTCATAAATATCACATACTAATCAAACCAAATATTAGGATTAAATTTCGATAAGAGGAATTGGCAATTGTTGTATTGCTGAAAACACTTCAAGGTCACGTCCGATGGGCGGCCGATGCTTGTCTGTCTGAAATTGTTTTCCAAAAAGGTCGTAACGACTGCTCTTCCCTTCCCTTGATTAATAATAACCACCGATGCTTAAATGAAACGAACGTGCCTCTATTGTGGAACCCTAAAAATAAATTTCATTCGCAGAAAGTTATTTTTGCTGATTTCGTTTCAAATCATCCCCCAAAATTCCAAATATCGCACAAGGTGTGGTTGCTGTGAGCATGGAAGGGTCGTGGATTCCGCTTTGCTCTTGGCCTTCTCCCTTCTCCATGCGCTGCTGCCTGTCCAATTTCCCATGCATTGAGGGTGACGAGAATCCTCATACTCTGATGGGATTTACATCATTCCTAAGCAAGAAAATCGATGACGAATATATGAAATATCGCATTTACTTCAAAAATCGAGCGATTCATTAACACGTATGAAAAATATAAATGTATTACCAACTGTTGCGTAGTGTATATAACAAATTGCCATGCTCTCCGCATTATACCTGCAATTTGAACCACTTGTTTAGTTATCAAGTTCTGTAGTGTAAGATGATCTTATAATTTCGTGATTTATTGTTTGCCTATAATGTATTGTTTCATTTTTTTTTGACAATTATCTTATTGTATTTTCATTGAACTATGATTATAAGTTAAAGTCATTTATTTGAAACACTAATTTATGTCAAAATTTGACTGCAATTTGACAGAAGCTTACATTTTATTTTGAGCCAAATTATTACATTCAAATAATGAAGTATATTTAAAATTTCTCAAATCTAAGAACTACAGTTTATAGTAAGACTTATGAACAAATGTCATCTAGTCAAACTGACGTGTATAGTGCTAAAATAATTAAATATTAGTTAAAATTATTACTCAATTGAAACACCAGATTTTACATAAAACTTATAAATTCATATTAAAATCAAATTGGTTAAAAGAATTATATTAGATGACAATGTACTATAAAGTTCGTGACTCAATAGCAGAAAAAAAGTGTTACCAACCATTGAGTCATATTTATGTCAAACCTTTTTTTGTCAACACATTACATTTTAATATTGAGTCATAAAACAACATCAGCAGTATAAGATGAGTTAAGATAATCGTTTAAATTTTGTACTTATTTTTTCGTAATTATCAACAATATTAATGACAGACAGACAGACTGGAAAAAATGTTTATAAAACTGTCTAATAACAATATAACAATTTGACAAGTAAATATAAAATTGAAATTGCGAAAGATAATTTGCAATTGTGATATTATAATATGTCGGGAAAAAAGTGTGCAGAGAACCAATGTATTAATTAACGGGATTTTAATGGCATGAACGTATTGCAAACACATTTGCATATTTAAACATTCTGCCGGGAATATCGAAATAAGTAGATATTGCAATAAAAGCACGTTTCATTCTCGTCCGCGTTTCGTTTTGTTCGTTCCATTCCTTCGTTTTCCTTTCACAGCTCTCGCATTATATATTAATACGCATTAATTGGCCACTCGGACGCGGTTGAAAGTCAACTTTCTATCTCCTCCGGATGGTATTATCGAATTACTCGGGAGCAGAAGGATCACGCAACGGCAAGATTTGAGTAGTCGATATAAAAAAGAAACTGCAACTTGCAAAAAATATGTTTATAGCGTGTATATTATTAAACAATTTTAAAGTTTAAAGGAAACTAAATATAGTAATTCCTTGCATATTGCTGGTAATCGGTTTCACCAATATCCAGTGCTATAGTGAATCCGCATTGATCAATGTCGCACTATGCGAGTTTTTACTGTACATACCTCTACCAAAAGTTTATTTTAAAGAATAACGCTTAATATATTTTAACTTTCCTATAATAATCTTTATTAGTTACAATGCAACCAAACGGCTATCCATCAAGTCGTTCCACCCAGAGACACAAAAAACATAAATTGTCACAATAAATCATATTAAAAAAAATGCATTCTGAAAAAAAAGTAATCCAAATAAAAGTAAATCTTCTCGAAATGAACAAATAATAATATATTATGAAGCATCATTCGGCTGTAACTTTCCTATATTCCATTAAAGTAGTTTTATAGAAAAGCTTTTTTTAATGCTGTTGTCTGCATCCACACTCTTGAGTTATCTTGGAGTCCGGTGACAATGAAATTGAACCGACCTGAAATTCCGCACTATGCTTCCAATGTGTGCATAGTAGTTGGTACGCTTTAAAAACATTTATTATATAAACTATCATGTTACGAATAGTGTGGATGCAGCACTATATGGACTCAAAGATAAACTTCTCTCAAACTAAAATTTTCCCCTTGGGAAACGTTCCTATAAATAAACAATTTTGTGTGTTGTGACAGTAAGTATTGCCACAACAAATGGCGTTTAGTAATAAACGTAAGTTCTTTGCGGACACAGATTTAAATAATAAATTACGTTGCAGTTAACTTGTTACATTAATAATGAATGGCATTTGAATTGATGTTCATGAACTTAAGTTTCGCACTTATTTGTATCCACATAGATGGCGCAAATTTATTTATTTACTCTGTGTGAAAAAAAAATCATAATCATCGCAAATATTTATATTAACTTATCTAAGTTCCGAATAAATATTAAATTATAATTAATAAAAATATTTTATATAACTATACTTATATAATAAATTCCAGTGATTACACACTTGATGAGATATTATTTTTTTATTTAAATATATTTGACAACGCAAACAAGTACTTGCAGTGTTACATTATATTATGTCCAGTTTGTCTTGCGAAACTAGTTTGTTTTGTTATGACAAGTATTGCGTAGTACATTAATCAAGTCTTAATACTTAACATTGACATAAATCTTAAGTATTAACTTCCTTTCTGCAATAGTACTATTACAAAATACTATCCATGTAACAAGTTGCTGGAAATACTTAAAAAGTATCTCGTAGTTCATTAATCAGTATCCGTTATGTTATTGTTCAGTATTAAGACTTGCAACTCAAATAAAACATACTCTCTTTTATGTAATAGTATTATATCCAAGTACTCTCTGAGACACACGTTGCTAGTGTTATTTTATAATCATGAATTGGGCACAATTGGGTAAATTTCATCAGTTGCTTAGGAAATGAGTAGTTAAACACCATTATTGGTTTCATTAACGTCATTGTCAAATTAGAACGATCATTAGTTAACCAACACTTAATACCATACCGGGAATTTCCATGATCTAAATAACGTTTATAAAAATACTTTTTATGTTGATAATGCTACGCAGAACTCAGAAAATGTTGGACGTTATTAGATTTAACAATCAAATTAAACGATATTTATATTTAGATATTTAGACAAATGTTGCTTCTATTATAGATTTTGTTTTGTAACTATTATGACTTTGTTAAACGAATATTAATTTGTTCATTTATTTTGATTTTTAATATATCAGTTCTTACAAATAGAAGACTAATTTATCTGAACTTTCGATTATAGATGGAGCTGTTTATAATTATCAATTTCAATATTAATTAGGCCATCAGCAATTATACCAAACTAACAAAAAGATAACGGTCACAAATTGTCTAACTTTTTTTTAAATAGCAGGTAATGAAAATATGATCAGTATTAATTATTTAAGAAAATTAACTTAGGTCATTTGCATTTTTCTTAGGTGTAAAGTTATTCTGTCAAATTTATAAAGCCAATAAACGAGACGCGCAATGTATGTTCACCTTCATTACCCACGTGCAATGTGTTTGCTAATCATTAACATATGATTTCTGTCAAAAATGACAAGGCCAGTTGACAACTGATGAGATGTTTCAATAGTCTATTGTATATATGATTATTTATATCTCTTAACTCTTCTACGTCTCCTCAACAATTCACCTTACCAATCAATTCAATTTATGAATTGTATCTGTAATTGTTAAGAAGTAACACTCCTGCTGACCACTAACCTATTTCTATCAACCGTATTCAAACAATAGAATGTAAATCAGGTTTGTTTGTTGCGACTCTTGACAATCTCGTATGTATTACGCTATACTTGACAAATTACTTTGAAAGTATTGCGTAATTAAAATTCAGCATTATATATACTTTTTCTTAATACTGGGTAATATTTTAACTCTTTAAAATACAGTGGAACCTCTCTTAACGAGCACCTCGCATAACGAGCATATCGCTTAACGAGCTAAGTAAATTGTAAGAAAAATGACTCTGAAAATGGAACGCATTATCGTATATTACATTAGTTTGTATGAGTAAAAATCTGGACATTTTGGAACGGATTATGCTCGTTATGACTTATGTTAGTTACATAATTTAAGTTGTTCACATGTTAGCTAAGCATGCCCTCTTTTTGAATGACAATATTGAAAATAATTTTAACCTCTTAACGCCGGAATTAATTCATAAAAATTTAACTTGCATATTAACTATCAATTACGTACTGTTAACTCTTCTAGTTACACTAACAGTTGGCAGCATGTGTATATTTTAAAATAGGAATGAACTAAATATGCTACACCCGATCATTGCTTGAAAATATTGTTTTCTCCTGCATACTGTTGTAGGTACATTCTGCATTAAGAGGTTAAGAAAACCATAAACAAAACATATCAAGTTCGTATTCTCAGTAGTGTAATTGGTATACAATTATTTATTAAAAATACTTTAAGTTGATGCCACTTGTCCAAGTTACCAAATGTATCATCTTCACTTTGCAACGTCATGTTACCGATCACCTAGTCAATTCAATTAAAAAATAGCTTATGTTTGGTCATTCTTGTAGGTAATCTCTTCAAATGCTTGACTAAAACAGAGAAGCTAAAGAAGCCAATTGTATTTGCATTCAAAGTTAGAAATATAGACTTTCCGGTTGAGTTATTAAAAATCGTTTGTTCTTTATTTTTCTTGTTAGGAAATAAAAAAAGAATGCTGTGCGCAGATAAAAGCAAGAGAACTTCATTATAATTATAGTTCTTTAGAAAATTTCATTTTCAACTTCTCGAGTCTTGCAATGTGTAATTTTTGCATTTTAATCATCGCGCAGCATTTGTAATAACTGTTACTTACCACAGAAACATAATATATGTGTATGTGTGTGTGTATGAATAGCCAATGCTTGCCTAAGATGCAATATGACCAACTTTAAATTGCGCATTTTGCGGAGTCTTCCCTGAAAATATAATCTTGAGTAAATGTTATTCCACGCATTAAAATACCGAATACATTCATCTCTGTTGGATGTGAAGATTCCTGGTGGGGAACGGTACTATACTTTCTTTTTTTATTATTTTTCTGCGTTTATTTTGCGCTGGCGGAGGCGCCGCGAGACGCCCGTCGAGCAGGTGCGTCGCGACGCGCTCCGTTTCGTAACAGAGACCTCCAGCTCTCTATATCTATCTCTCTCTACACCACGGTCCATTTATCTTTCTCGCCTAATAACCAAAACATACACAACAACTCATTTTTTTCTATTTCCTTCATCTTCCGAAAAGTCTCGGCAATACATAATAAAAAACGAAGCGAAAATTAAATCCGCATTTTTTCCGCACACTTCGTCTCGCTCGCACATATTTATTTATACACTTTATATTTGAAATGCGAAATCCTTTACGGCCGAGCGTCGTAAGTAAATACGAGACGATGAGGCCAACTCAGAAAAAAAGAAGCGAAAATTTAAATATAAGTTACGCTGGAAGTCATGGCCAACTCTATTCGCTATCCTCTCGATTGATTGAAAATACTCATTCGTTTCTTTTCTTTCTTCTTTTACAGGGCTCCGGCAGTTTTTCGTTCACTCCTTTGCAGAGGTGTCATGCTGAAGACCGCAGTTGCCTCATCTCCGCGTGGCCTCAACGGATAAGGTAATAATATAACTGCATTAACATTCGTTATCTTCCTTATTTCCTTTCTCTCAACTCTTATCTTTGCTTAAGTAATTAACAAAGGAATTTAATGTAATTAAAGAAATAATGAATAATAAACCACATTTATTATAAATAAATAAAAATATACAGTGGAACCTCGCTTAACGAGTTTAATCCGTTCCAAAATTTCCGGATTTTTACTCGTATAGTGAAGCATATTCAAAAATACACATGTGTACAACTTTTATAAATGAAGAGCAGGCACGCAACCCGGGACTTCTCTTCTTCTCGTCGCCGGTTATGCGAAACGTCGCTCATTAAGCGAGTCATTTTTCTTACAATTCACTTTGTTCGTTAAGCGAAATGCTCGTTATGCGAGGTGTTCGTTAAGCGAGGTTCCACAGTATAGAGTATTATGTTTCAATAATATTGCATAATTTTATGAAATACTTGAATACGCAAAATTACTCGAGAAAATTATAAGAAGTAAAATACTCTTACATACTATTTGACCTCGAGAATTGTATGCCATGGATTTAATTTCCATTTTATTTTCTTTAGATTGACTAAGATATATTATTCAAAAAGACAAAAATTATTTGATTTGTTACTGTATTGAATATAATCCGTTTTATATAAGTGTCCTACAAGAATTACCATATTCTACTCCATATATAACTCGGGTAATTCTCGAATAATGCATATAATTTCATTACTAACCATTACACTCAGCAAAATAGAAACAAAATCTGATTGTAACCAATTTTACTTCATTCAAATCATATATTTTTTTTCTTTTTTCATAATGCATTTATTATATTTCCTTATAAATATATTTAACAGTTTGTTTGAAGACTTTTGAATATAATTTTCATAATAAACTAAAGTCTTACCTCCACGCTTAACGAAAAGGATGCATTCCAGGAACATTTTTTCAGAGGTATAATACGCCAGTAAATGGCCAGAATGGGTATATATTTCTTTCGTGAAAAAATTGGAAACCTTTTTTTAACATGGAAGAGTTTTATTAAAACTCAATACAAACAGTCAATACAAACTACTTACATACGAAACTATGACAAAGTGAATTCACATTTTATAATCAAAAGATGATTATCTCTGTTTCATTGAACAATTAATTGCCAATGCAGTAGAAACTGTTTTTGTGCGATTTTTTATGCGCTATATGAAATTCAACAGTGTTGGCACTATTGTAATGTTTTCTATCAGTGTGCCTGCTCAAACGATTTTGAACCAATTCATCAAAAGAAGATGGATTAACATGAGTAGCAGTGAATTATATATGTGCATTTTGAAAATTTCTCCATATGTACAATGAGAAATGAAATGTTTTAAAAAAAAATTCCATGTGTAATTTAATTATTTAGTTTGGTTGCACTTTCTCATGTATTTCGAAAATCTTTTATGTATTTTCTAAGTGTAATGTATTGTACAAAGTTATTTGTTATATGTAAGATTTTATAAAAATTCAAATATTTTTTTTGTGCGATTTTGTGCCGATCGCTCAACAATAAAACTTCGTTCTATATCAGAATCATTTACACTAAAAAACATGTTCAATGTAATTGAAGCACCTATTTTTAAATCTTTAGTTGTTGACACGATCTTTGTATTTAAATTTTGTCTTCCACTTAAAAACTATCATCTTCTGCACACAATAAATTTCAAACATACTCTTTATAGACAGTATTCAAATTGAGTCATCTGGATAACTTCAATTCTGCTTGAAATCTCGGGCTTTGTTATATCGAAGTTTTGATGCCTGTATACTTATTTGTGACAACCGCAACTGGTATTGAACAGTTTAGAATGCTTATGTTTAGTTCTGATACTAACCGAAATAGTTCACTAATTCATTGTACAAAGGATACATTAGAATTGTGACAGTTAACTAGAGAAAACAAGTTTCGTATTTTTAATCATGGAATTAAACTGAGTATCGAACAGTTTATTAGTATTAAATGCTTAATTTGGACATTATTTTGGACAACAATTTCCTAAGAAGATTCAAATAGCCTGAAAGATTGTACCATTTTCTGTAATTCTAACTACATAATATCTTAGTGCTTGGAAAGTGGAGAAATAATAACATAATAATGAATCAATATAAGATTATTGGAACAACGAAATCTGATCAATTGTGTGGAAAAAAATATGAAGTCTTCTCAAAAGTAAAATGATATTTTAAGAATTTTGACTAAATTTATTTTGCTCAATAAAGCGGATTCACTACAGTCCGGTTTGAAAAAAAAACGTCTAAATGTTAAAAATATAGTATACAAAATTATTTTTGCAAGGTAAAGATTCAAACATTTTGATTTATTAGAGTATAACTAGCTATAAAATCAATATATTATTTTATTATGTCGTAATATATTTAATTTACATTCTTATTACTGTGAAAATTAATTATATCTAATGGCGGTAGACATTTGTCTTGGCTGAAGGTCCATATGCTGAACCTCTTTCATTTGACTGTACATTCATGATGAACGATGGCCCTATTGCTGCTGCAAGCACCAAGATGGCACACAAAGGGCCTGGCTTGACCAGGATTCGAACAGGCGCCCACGGAATCGTGGGTAGGGCTACTTAGCCATTCGGCTATTAGTTGCCCTATAAAATCGACATAAACTAATTCAGATTAAATAAAATTTGAGTCTAATAAAACAGATTATTATAAACTTTAAATCTAATTACTAAACTTGTGTTTAGTTACATTCATAAATAATGCTTAATATTTTAAATGATTATAATGATTTTACTGTTTACTAATCTAGTAGTAACTGAATCTATCACTTGCTATATTGGATAAATAAAAATTACGATAGAATAAAGTTAGAATTATCAATAACATAATTCAATATCATTTTCATATATAATAATTGAAATAGTCTTTATAAAAACATAGTTAACAATAGGTTTTTCGTCTCTTTATAATTTATCTTATTTTACTACTACTATAAATTAAAAAAAAAATGCTTTACGTGTTTAGAATGAAAAGTTAATAAATATTATTTATTATTTTATATTATTAATGACAACCTAAACTGAAAAATCATGAATTACAATTCTTGAATAAATAATCGCGAGACTAAAAACTAGATTGCGATTTCAAAATATAATGAAAAAAATCATATATTTTTTTTTCTTATACTGCAAATGAATTAAGAACAAAAGGGCATTAACCGTGATGCCAAATGCCGGCGTCGCACGCAATACACAACATAATAAAATTACATACCATTAATATATAAAATACGTATATTTAAATTAAATTATAAATTACGTAGGAAATATATTGGAATGACAATAAAATCTCATATAAATAATTAATTAATCAATCATTATATTGATTTCATAGTATAATTTCTCATTAATTAATTTGTACAAAAAAACAGATTTGATATGCATTCATATTCAGAATTTACTTTCTTAATTTGATTGTAGAATTATGGCAGTTATATTAGTGATTTTTTGTTTTATCTATATTTTTTATTGTTTTTGAGTGTCCTCGCATAACGATAAAAATAAATTTTATGAAAAATGACTCGCAAAATGGAACGCATTGTCGTATATTACATTAGTTTATATGGGAAAAATTGTTTCATTATACGAGTAAAAATCCGGAAATTTTAGATTAAGCTCGTTAAGCAAGGTTCCACTGTTATATGATGTTAAATTGATCATTAAAATATGTTTCGTTTTAGTTGATTATTTGAGAAATACATTACCGCCACGTTATTTTAAATAGTTCAAGATTAGATACACCCGTTCGTTTTATACAAATTCCCATGCTACCTTTCTTTGTTCTTTATAGCCCAATTTCTACCTCCCCTTCGGTGCTTATTGACGCTACCACTTAGCACGATGATGATAGTTTTCCTCCTGCCGAGACTCGCTCTTTTTGGATTTTTTCTATTGTTTTACTTATTATGAATGCAGCCTATTTACAATACATAACTGGTATAAATTTCTTCATTTTATTTATGTTTATCATTTATAACGCATTCATGAAATTAGTATTTAATTAAAAATTATATAGTTTTTTATTTAGAAGCAAGTAAAATATAAGTGTTAAATATGACAATTGTTCCATATTAAAGAGAGATCAAGTAGGGTTTTACTAAATCTTAATGATGCCTTTTTTTAATATTAAACATCAATGAAAACAGTATCAATTAACCTATTCAACAATATTAACTTTATTAATATAAAAGTGATATCATTATATTTTAATATTTGGCAGCAATGTTGTTCCCTTTAGCTAAAATTACGGTAGCAACCGTATTTTTAACTGTATGTTGTAAAAAGAAAGATTATTACTTCCTTTAATATCGGAAATTTTAGAGCATTTCGTCTTTCCCTTCATTCGCCCCGACTAAATTATACATAATTCATGCCCGATGCGCTAAATGGTTTACATGAAGCGAGCATTCAAAAGAAGGAGGGCTTCTAAAAAAAGAACCCTCCTCGCCTTGCATCGACACGAACCGTGGTGCTCGTCTTCTTTTTTTTTCCTTCGCAGCGAACCTGCATACTGCTCGACACCTTGAGATAGGTTACGCCAAATCAAAGTCGACACACTTTCGACGTATCTTTTTTGTTTGATTTTGTTGTTTTTTTTTGGTCCACCTTTAAGAGTAATTGCAATACATAATATCGACTATGAGGTATTTTAACATAAGCAAGGTATTCAAAGTGAGGAAGATCGCGATGAGACGAGCGCAGAAGCCGAAAGACACCTCGACGGTCACGGTGTTCTCCGGCAGCATTTTTCCATCGCCTTGTCCGTAGATATCATCCAATTCCATCCAATCGCCGCTGCTGCCGTCGTCCATCAGCAACAACTCGTCGATCTCGTTCAATCCTTGGAAGGAGTCTTCCTCGTAGCTGCTAAACTGCAGCGATCCTTCAGCGCTGAAGCCAATGCTCTCCGCGAAGTTGTCGTTAGAGAAGATCATCAAGCCTTTTTCATCGTCCTCTACATTCGTCGATTTCGTACACATAATTTGTAAACCGGACGTCTGATTTGATGTCTCCACAGGATCCGCGCCGGATATCTCGTCCGTCTGGATGGCGGAGGAATGATCAAAGTCCGTTTGGTTACTACTATCAAGCACCGGTAAACTCTTCTGAACTTCGACGTTAATCTTCTCCACCGAGGACAGAGTAGTCGGGGTGTACATCATCTTCTGCGCCTCTATCCAATTCGCGATCCTACCATTTCGTTTGTTACGAATCCTCGGACTGAAGAAGATCTCGTCTGGCAGATCCTTATCGGAATCCGTCTCAGCGACGACGTCTCCGCCCCGCAGCTCCTCCAGATACTCGCTGTCGAAGTTGTCCTCGTCCTCATCCTCGACGGTCCTCTTTCCCTTGCTGTTCTTATTGTTCGAGACGATGCTGTGCAGGCACTGAGACACGTAGTCCTTGCGCTCGTGCGCGTCTCCCTGCGGCTGTATCGTGAAGCTGTTCGCCGGATGCATGAAGCCCCCATCCAAACCGTCCACCATTAGGCCATCTTCAGCACCCTCCGCCTTCTCCTTGAACCTCTCGAACGGATTCTCCTCATCGAACGTCTTCCTCAACAAGTCCTCCATGATCTCGGAGCAGGCCGAGGACAGCTTCGCATGGTAGGGCTGCAATGCTGCCGCTGCCTCGCGCATCTTCTCTCTAACCACTGGGAATTTTGAAAATCGCCTGACGTTTGACACGTCTGACAACTAGATAAAACTTATCTACCTGGAGCGCAACAATGAGCACACCACAGACATCGCAGTGAACAAAGTATATACGAAAATAAAAATAAAAAGGATCTCTCGGTTCCCCCTTCGAACTGAAAAGGTGTTCTTTCTTATACCTGCTCCCCGAACACCCTCGCCCCTTTTTTCCCAGAACAACAACCAGCAAGAAAAAAAATAAATAGTACACATTCATCCTCTACAACACGATAAAGTATATTCCACACCAGTAAAATCTTATTTACGCACTAAATCTCTCTAATTTCGATTCTGATTCTAAGAGATATGGCGTACATCAATTCTACTTTAAACATTCAACGTAATGGAATCATCCATACGAGCATTTCATAAAGTATTTCAATTTAAAATGACATTTAGGAAAATTTTCTCAAGGACTTCTTTTTAATGTCACAGATCGTTTTTACCTCTACTTAGTACTTATTGACCACCCACTAACACGAAACAGATGATAATCATTACAGTCCAGCTATACGGAACTTAGATTTTTTTAAATATTATTTCTGCATTTTACATCAAAATTATCCGGTCATTAGTTAATTTGAGCTTAACGAACTTGACCATGGTATTACCATTTCATAATACATTTAATTGTTTCACACTTGTTTCCATATTGTCCCCCATTTTCATGTTTTCATAGATGCACGGTGAATGAATTCAACATTAAAATAAAGCGATACGCATTTAACTCACTCGATGCACGTTAAACCGTTTCCACAAGCACACGAGCGTAATTATAAGCAACTCTTTTATTTATTTATTTTTTGCTTTCTGCAAATAGGGTGTCCGCAGTTACGCAACAGTTTGCGAAAGCGTGCGTTGGTATTCTAAAACCAAAATGGACCAAATCGCTCTCATCTCGAGCAACAAAAATAGATGCTCCTCATGCTTTACGCCCTTCTAAATTCAAATGACCTAATAAATGTTGTTAATTTTCAAAAGTTGGCAATTTGGCAAACCACATATTGCCAACTGCATGTCATGATTTACAGCTTATATAACTTTACGAACGGCAACAGATTTATCGCCGCCGGCGCACCTTAATTCAACTGCGCAGTTTTACAAAATGCAAGCAAAGAAGAAGAAAAAAAACAATCGATAAATAAAGTTTGCTATTTTACCGATGGCCATATTAAATTATATAAATTAATTAAGTTTGCTTTTCATCTGCCATTTATCTGTACGATATTTGTACGAAAGTTTCTCTTGCGTCCACCAATCTTCGTGTGCATCTATAATGGCACGCATAATTTCCAATGTATTTTTTTAATGATTGTAATTATACATCGTAAACTTTTCCTCCATTTTGTTGTTATTCTGTTTGTATTTTTTTTTTTGTAATATTAACGTGGGTATTAGAACTGAGAGCGCGCTCAATAAATTGGAAAAAGCGAAATTGATTTATTGTTTTATTAATTATGAACGAATCTCGCTAGAATGCACGAGGCAAACACGCAGTGAGCGAGAAGAGAATGGAAGAAGAAGCAGTGAGAGAGGTATAAAAAAAAGAGGAAATGACCATAACGGCATGACAGAAGCAAATCAGGGGGAACTTCGATCGTCGACTGAAAATAATGAATTGCAATTGGTTCAGGTATACATAAAAAAACGGAAGAGGAAGAACCAGAAATTTATTGCAATTGATTTAACGAATAAACTTGTTTCCCCTCATGCTACTTTACTAGTATTCTGCTAGTAAATTAAGATAAAAGTACATTATTTTGTAGCAAGTAAACTTCTAATAACACACCATGTTTATTTAGCTAATTTTTGATATTTATGTAACCAAATTATGCTACTATATATTACACGTTACATGACAAGTGGCAAGTACAAGTCAAGCAATATAAATAATTAAGTAATTTTGATCTTCAAGTATTTGCGAAATTGACCAAGTACATGTAACATTACTTCTTGCGTAAGTTACGCAATAAACACAATATGAAAGACTTTCTAACAAATACTATGGAAATACCTAGTATTATTTTCACTTTATAATAATAATCTGAAATAAACTTTTCTTTGAAATATTGGCAACTATTCAGTATTTTTATATTCGGTTATTGGTAATTATATTTAAAACTTATGAAGAATATTTACTTTAAAGTCTAAAAATTTTAATTATAGAATTTGTCATCATCTCTCCACTCTTTTTCAATGAGAAAAGATGCACATATGCATTCCCATATTTTTCTCCGTTAGATGTTATTTGTATGATGATTTAACGGATTTTTTTTTATCGTCAAATTAAAAACTGTTTGTGCCAAAAAAAAATAAATATTTACTTTTGGGCGACGTCGAGAATAAATAACTGTTTACGTTTCACATGTACACATATACGGGATTGGGCGGATGTGCGGGGACATCAGCAATGTTTCCGTAAATATCATCGTTATCATTGCATTTTGACATGAAGATAATTTTTACGATTTCTTTTTTTGTTTTTCCTTATAAATTTGACATTTCCGTCATCCACGATTTACATTTTTAGTGTCATTCATATTTGACATTGAGATAATTGCATTTGTTATCAGTCGATAATGAATTGTTATTTGTTTATTAAATTGTCTTACGTTGTAAAAGAAACTTTGTAGCATAAAACTTCACATTCGCGTAGTTCGAAGAATTTGTTTATCTTGTTGTAGAAACTCGCATTTCGAATTTTTCAATTTTATAAATGGATTTAGGTTAGATTAATTAATTGTTTGTCGTATTTTATTTGCATAAAAAAAATGAATATTGAATTACTGAATAAACCTAACATCAATATAAACATTATTTATATAAAGTTTATATTTAATCTTTCGGGAATTCGTACGAAGTTATCATTAAATTAAAATTATAAATCACAAATTAAATTTTGTTTTTAAATTATAAGTAAAATAAATCACTTACGAACAAAATTCTTAAAGCTCAAGGAGATATATAGTGATAAAAAATGTATGCAGTCAGTAATACGTAATTTAACATATATAAAAGTAAAAATCATAATAATGTGTGGTAGGATAAGTATATTTTTAAAATACCCCCAAACCAATTCGACTTACGAACAACTTTTTGGAACGGAACTAGTTCGTAAGTCGGAGGATACCTGTATACTATAATAAGGCTGTAGTTCTACATTCGCGCGAACGTACGTTTTGCCGTCGGAACCCGACTTCGGCTACATAAGCTTGGAATTCTCGTAGCTTTCATATGGACTACATATTTCAATTTTATTTACACTAACTTTTTATTGATACAATTCTTTTTTGTTACCTATAAATAGCTTTATATACAAATATTTATAAACGAACAAATAGTTAATACAAAAACAATTGATCAATAATATAATTTACATTTTTCTTAAACAGAATTCATTTAGATTTTATTTGTATTTTCTGTTATATGAAAATATTCAATCGCATTTCGCATTAATATAAATTTACATAGAATTGCACTCAGGTACATTTAAACATTGATTTTAACAAAGCGCGAAGTTTTGAAAAAATAATAATATAAATATATTACGTATATTACAAAAATACTTGTGTTGCAGATAAATAATTTGTTATTATGTGTGTTGAATTTTGTCAATTAATTATTATAATGCAGAAACTACTTTTACTTTTTGTAGTATTAAAATTTACATTTTTACATAATATTTTAATCTAATTCATTCATTGATTTTAATTTGATAGATAAAATAGAAAAATATGAATAAAGTAAGACCTCGCTTAACGAGTTCAATCCGTTTCAAAATTTCCGGATATTATATATTTAAAAATACACATAATATGTGCACACAAGTTTTAAAAATGATGTAGCAAGCGCGCAATCCGGGATTTCTCTTCTCATCGTCACTCGTTATACGAGACGTTGCTCGTTAAGCCAGTCATTTCATTTTGCTCGTTAAGTGAGGTTCCACTGTACATTTATTTTTTTAATGTGAGATATTATTTTTTTGTAACATGAAGATAATTACTTATATTTTCAATTTATTTAACGATAAATTTCGAAATTTAAAAAACAATACATAACCATTAAACATTGGTATAAAATAGAACTTAACGTAATATGTTTGTAATTAAAAATATTCATTTCATTTATATTTTATTCATTCTGTTTTTTTTTTTGTAGTATTAATATTTACAAAACAATAAATTTAATAGTTAATACATGTTACATAATTTCTATCTTAGAGTAGATTATATCATAATTATTTAATTATGAAAATTATTTATTTTTTTGTATTTAAATTCAAAGATAACAGCAGACACAATTAAATCTAAGACATAAAATAACAAAGAAACTAAACATCGTCATTGAGACTTGCTTGTATATGTCTAAAAAATGGCAATGTGACATTGACATCATTCCTTACGTTGATATTGTTAATCCAGTTGCAAATCATTTCAATGAATATTCATACTGAACAGATTTAAAACGATAAAAATAAATTAATGAATAAAAAAAAGGAAGAAAAAAATAGTTTTTTTTCTTCATCTAACTTGATACATTTTTAAACAATATTGGTCAATAACCTTTTTCTATTATTCCAATCTAATTTTATATTATATCTAAGTTATGTGGTAAATTGTTAATTGACAAGATTATGAACATTCAAGTTTTATTGGTTTTGTTGAAAGTATGCTACATTATCAATAAATGAAATTGTTATTTACAGAAAGTTAGGTATAATTAATAATTTGATAGTAAATAAACATTAATTTCATTGCATACATAAACTAACTTGTTTACAAATTTTACAAATTTACTTTTTAGTTATACAAGTTCACATTTACTTATAACTAAAATTCACAGATCTTGTCATTCATTTACGTTTTCATCTTTTTATTTTCTTTAAAATAATGATAATTTAGCAGCAAATTAATGCGAAAGCGTAGTATATTCACACCATACGCGACATAATATTAAAATGTCTTCCAGGCATACCAACTGCTGTGTATAGTATAACAATATTGTGTATATATACATATAAGTACAGCTGTCAGTTCGTTTTTTTTATATACATTGTACTCAATGATTACCATTAGTGATTGTTGGTACACCTGATAAACTTATGTTTTATATAAAAAAAAATATTTAGTAGCAAAAGACAAACTAGGTTAAACTCATAATGATGATATTATTTTTAACTGATTAATTGAAGAAAATTAATTAATTTGATATTATAAAAATATTACTTATTACAGCAGTTATAAATTTAAAAGTACATTATCAAGAAAATAAGGAATTTAGAAATAGTATAGCAGTAAATAATGCAATTAATCTTCTTATAAATTTATATTTTTCTTATTATCCATTTACTTTGTAATGAATATAATGGCATTTTTTCAAGTGTTTTTTTTTAATATATTGTTGGGTTATTATTAATAATAATTTATGTTTGTTGCAGGTGGTTCTTTGGAGGTCATGTTGGGCAACCCCGCTGGGCCCGGGGGGGCTGTGCAAAGGGCCGGTCTCTGGCCCTTGGCCCCAGCTCCGGCCCCGGCTCCGACAGGCGCAAACTTTTCGGCCGACGGTAAGCAAGCCATCCGTCCCATATTCTTATAAAATGCTCCCACGATGTCTCCTCTCTGAATGCACTTTTTATTTCGTTGTTGTTGTTCTTCTATGTCGCAGGGTTCGGAAAGTACGGGCTGTACTCGCTGTTGCCGGGCGCGTCAGCATTTGGAAATGCGACGTACTCGCACTGCTCCATCGGGCGGCTGACGACGGGGGCGGCAGCCGCCTCCATCCAGCCATCTTCCGCGACCGCATTCCATGCCACGCATAAAGGCAAGTCTCAACAAACACAAGCTCTTATTACAGCTTCTCCTCCAGTTACCACCACCGCAAGCATCCTTTTGATAAGTGCGCCCTTATCAAAACCGGCCAGCCGTCCCGGACCACCACTCTCTCTTTTTTTTGTGTATTGTCGTATTTCTTTTGCAACCTTATCACCCTCCGCTTCGCCCACGCCCGTCTCCGACGGAAACTATCAAACCGCTCCGCATCATCGAGAACCGCAAAGACAATCATTATTGACAGGTGTCATCATCGCACCTGAGGGACGGGACGCACGGGACTCGATCGAAAGAGGTTGTGGTGATAGCATCACCTCGCTGTTATTGCTGCGGGGGGTGGTTGCGTTTAAGCACCGGAAGTGGACCGATACAAATCCGATGTCAAATTTGTTTGCGCAAATTTACGGCAATTATGACAGCTGGTTCCCCTTTATGCCCGATAATAAATCGCCGGTGAGCGGCGTTTCCTCGCAAATTCACGTAATAATCCTATAGCCAAATAAATTTCCGATCTAATTTTTTTTTTCTTCTGAATATTGTATATTTAATGCATTCATGCCGCTTCCGCTGGGCGCGACTTTCTAAAAGCTCCCAAGTTGGCAACGCCGCGAGAAAATTATTAAATCTCTTCTTCTTTCTCCACGCACTCACTTTTTTTTTTATTATTATTATTATTAGTCCTGTTACAAAGAAACTTATTTTCAACTTTGACTTATTTTACATTCACAGCTCGTGAAAATGCACGGCCTAGCACTTTCTTGAATCGCTGAATATTACTTTTTTTGTTGGTGTATCTACTTATACTCTATTATAAATAATATGTATAATCAACTGCTGAAAGCACATTAAGCTAATTAGTTGGTATTGTAAATAGAAACTTCAACCGTTTTGTTTTCTATATTTGTATATACAAAATCTTAAGTATTCATTACGAATAAGCTAAATTTAGTTAAATCTATGTGGTAGGTCCTGAATATGTTTGCACTTTTTAGCATACGGTTTGCTAGCAATTTTCTGAAACTAAAAAAAACTTTCACTAAATGTTCAAATAATCAACTAATAATCAACAATCATCAATTGCTTACAATACTATACAAATTGATTCCTTTTTTTGAATAACTGGATGATTTTATTGTCAATAAAGTTAAATATGTGTTATTAATTAAATATCTTTCTAAGCAAATAATAATTCTAGGAATTGCTATAACTCATAATAAAAAAAAACATTTACAGTGGAAACTCGCTTAACGAGTTAATCCGTTCAAAAATTTCCGGATTTTTACTCGTATAATGAAACAGTTTTTCCTATATACACTAATGTAAATAATGCGTTCCAAGCCGGAAAAAAAGTATAACTTTAAAAAAAATCACAAGTAACATGTTTGGAAATTGTGTGATCACAAACAACACTAAGATACAACTAGAATGACCACTAACACCAGAAACTATTTTCCAATTTATACTTGGTGGAGGTCTGTTTATACTTTTAATATTTGTTTATATAAAAAAAAGGGAACATAGAGTGTTTATATATTACAATAATAGTTGGACACAATACATTTGTGTTTTGCATTTACAGCAAACACAAGTTATATTTGCAAATTATAGTCCGTATTAAACAAAGATGACAAAGAAAATCGAAGATAATATTCAAAAATACATATAATACAAGTTTTAAAAATGAAGTGGTAGGTACGCAATTCGGGACTTCTCTTCTCATCGTCACTCGTTATGCGAGTCATTTTACGCGAGGTGCTCGTTAACCACTGTATAAGATAATACTATGATAATAAAAATATCTTAAATCAACGATTGCAATAAACAAATTTGCGTTGATAATTTGCACGTAGTTATTGATTATATCTTGATTATCAATTTTCAATATTCTACAAAAATTTAGTCGATACCCTGAAAGGTCAAGACTCTCTTTATTTATATAATTAATTTATATTAAATAATAATCTGCATTGAGATTAAATACGAAAAAATATATATGAATGTTATATAAGATTATTATTAAATCTATTATTATTATTATTATTCAGAAATAATTAAGTGATAATATTGATAAAATTCATAGATGATAAAAAAATATAAATCAGATTCAAGGAAATGTCCTATAAAGATAGTATACATAAGATAGTAATATGTTATAATTAAACTAGTTCATAGTATTATCTTTATTGTTTTATTCTAAATTTAATGATTATGTCGCGCATTAATTGAATATATTTAATTAATAATTAAATAGAAACACATAGGAAAATGAATAGAATACCAATTAGATTCTAAGGAAATATTATAATTTTGGAATAATGAATAATGAATATTAAATAAGTTGATTTTTTTTTGTTCGAAATACTCTACTACTACTCTAATAAGTCTACAATAAGCAATTTTGAAACTAGGTTATAATTTTTGAAGCGTTTATTGATAGTTAATTGCATTAATATTCAATAAATAATCTTTTAAAGGTCAGTACTTTCATTATTGATTTAATTAATACATATTAAACATTTTTTTGTTTAGAGTAAAAAAAGTATAGATGTTCCTCATATTGAAATTAGATATTTACATTTAATATATATTATTATATAACATAGAGGAGCATTGTGTATATTAATGCACATAATATATTACTATTAATAATTGAAAATATTGAAAATGTACAAGAAAATTAATATTTAATTTGGGAAAATGACCTTTGGCCATACTGTAATACTATCTGGTTAAAATATAAGATTGTGTATATTTAATTATTATTGATAATAAATTTAATAAGAAGTAAATATATTCTATAAAAATAGACAAAAACAGTTTGAAATATGAGATTGTTATTCGACAATTGCAAGTAGTTATTGTTAAATGGATAATTTGAACGTTTCTGAGAATCTACTGGCAAACTTCGGAGCGGTCTTTCGATAATGTAGTGTTTAGCTTTTAGACTAAGTAAAAAACGTAGTTTGCTTGATTCGATGCGGCGAGATTTCGTGTCGCGCTATTTCCTCCTCGTGGGAAGTTCGTAGGACATCCGGTTTCCTTCCGACACCGACGCATTTCCCTACAATCATGCAATTAACGAATGTTTCCAGTTTCGTTCATGTGTATTCATTTTCTTCTTGTGATTTGTTCTCGTTGGGCACGGCAGACTCTTTGTTCGCGTCGGGCTACACTCTGGGGGCGCCGACACCGCCGCCCGGCTCTCCGTACTCCCCGGTGCCGGTGACTCAGCTGGAGTTTCTCACCAAGGGCTTCAACTCGAACATCATAATCCAGCAGCCAGAGTTCTCGCCTTCTCCCACGAAGAAACACCAGATCCAGATCCAAGAGGTGCCGACGAAGACGACGATAACGCCACCGTACTCCGTGGACGCGGTGGCTAAGTGCTGCGGCCGCTCGGTCAAACTCTGCAGCTGCCACCTTCACGTGAAGACGCCGATGCTGGGGGGTTGCAGCCGCACCAACCCCCTCGAGTGGAGCCCAGTCAGTGTCAAGAAGGAGCCCCCCGCGACGCCCTGCCAGGTGGCCGAAATCACGACGAGCGGCGAAACGCCCCTGGTCAAACTCGAGGTCGCCTCCCCGAACAATGGCAATATTAACAAGGAGACGATCATCGCTCCTCCGATTGTGACCACAAATGGTAAGACGAAAGTCGGAACGGTTAGTTAGTCCCTCGGCGTTATCGTCTCTCTCTCTATCTTCCTTCTTCTTCTCTCTTCCCTTTATTCTTTATTTTATCTTTGCCTTCTCCAGTGAGAAAATTTTTAATCTCTGTCGGAACAGGAAACATACCGGTCGGAATTGCGGTTGCCCGACAACGGATCCAACACAATGAGGTCGTGTCTTCGCCGTCGCTTCCACCTGCAGGTCTTCTGACCACCGTCAACACGACCCACATCAAAGAAGTCGCGAGGATTTCGGAAATCGGTGAGTGCTAGCAAACGCTGCTCGCGTAGCCACAGACGCAGCGCTGCAAAATTATCATTTGCACGCGTTCGAAGTGGAGAGATGTATAATGTAATGTAATATGTAATGCGTGTTTGTGTCAGATGCTGCTGGCATGGCTGCGGCGACGGGGGGCGTACCCACGACGGGCGGGACTCTGTTCCACTGCTCCGACGAGAGGGCGTTTCCAGGGTGGCCGATGGGCAGCGCACATGGTGGCTCCACCCTCGCGGCGCCCACCCTCTGGCAATATCCCGGTAAGTACGCATTCTTTGCGAATGACCTTTTCTTGGTCGTTCCTCTTCTTCGCTTGCAATAAAAAACCAAACAACACTAAATAAATACGCTGCAAAAAGAAACAAAAAAAATTCGTCGAATTTTTCGATGATCATTAACAATAACAACTACACACGCACACGCAACAAACAAATCAATCATAATCATGCACCTCACAAATCAGTTGGTATAACTTAAAGATGGAGATGTATCGAGGTGTCATTTCCCAAACGCGGAAACCTTCTAAATTTAGAAGCGTGCGCGTCCAACTAGCTGGCGTCGCGATGCCCACGCACTTTTTTTGCATTCAAGGTCGACCTTCCAAAATAACAGCGTTTTTCTAGCCTCCAATTATCGCATTTAGTATATTTTTTTGTAGTTTTACATATTATTGTTTTTGTTGTTGTTAAGTATCCCCGATGCCCGTTGAACCTCTGATGTCAATGCCGATGCCGCCCGTTGGATTCCAATTGGTCCGGGACCCGAACACGGGCGGACTCCTTCTGCTACCTCCGGCCGGTGAGTTTTTGCCGCATTCTCTCTCATTTCGCCAAACCCGTGCGTAATTTACGATCGTAATTATAATGGACGCAGAAATAAAAGTCGTTGCGCAACTAATTATTATGTTAATGGTTTCTGGGCGGGTTGCAAATAATTATTTATTAATAGAGTAAACGCCGTAGAAACACGCTTCTCATATTCATGGTGGGAGAGAGAGAAAGAAATGATGAATTATATGTATCAAGGATTAGTACTCTCCCCTGTAGACTTTATTATTTTTTGCTCCTTGCTTTTAATTATATTTATTCGTGTGCAGCGCCTTTGCAATTGCGCAACAAAAAATTCGTTAAAGAAATGCAGATACATATATCTAATTTCCCATCGTGAAGCTGAGCTAAGCGCGATTCGTATTTGGTATCTGGTGTTATTTTATTGTATATCTCGGACGTTCTGGGAATCTTTAACAATTAATTTATGATTATGCAGAGCAATTGCAACAGACGGTGGTGTGGCCAAGTTACCATCAGCCATCTTCGCACGTGCTGCTGCCACCGTTCCATCCACCACCCCTACACTTGCTCAGCTCAGCCTCATCAGACTACCTCCAAACCAGTACTACGCTGCACCAACACACACAAACCCACAGTACAAGACTTTTGGCCGTTACAACCGATACCACCAAGAGGAAGATCCCCATGCCCATCCCTACGACAACCCTGATCAAGATCGAAACGGATGACCAATCAAAGACCCTGCAGGCAGTCAGCACTATTGCCACGAACACGCCTACAACAGTATATACAGACCAGAATATTGCTCCTTTGGTCACCACCCATGTCATATACCAGCATCCGACCAATTTGATTCTATCATCTCAAACGCAGGAGACCACCGCCTGCCGATCGCAAGCCACCTCCCCCGTAGCTTGCCTTACTCCGCCTCCGGAAATCAACCACGAAGAAGAAACTACCGTTCAGGATGCAAGCAATCAGACCGATGCTCTCATTGAGGAAACAACCTCGACCCCCGAGAAAACGTTAATTCTGTCGACGGAACAACAAGAACCTGAGACGCCTGAGCTTAAAGTGGAGGGCGATGAGAATCAAGAAACAATACCAGACGAACAACCTGACTTAAGCGGCCTAGAACTCTTATCGAATAGCATAGAGGAGTTTGAAAAGTTGGATGTTACGCAACCCCCAGTTCAGCCCAGCGAGACGGTTCAACTGCCAGCACAGTGTGAGGTGGTCGAGGGCATCGCGCAAATGACTCTCAAGGACAAAGAGAAAGAGGACTTAGGCGGCCTCGGCATCCTCTGCGCGTTAGCCGAGCAAAGGATCCTCGAATGCGAGAGGGCCGAGCGGAAAAAGCGCAAAAGTAAGAAGCACCACGAAGAGCCAAGGTCCAAGAAACCGAAACCCACGTGCTCCTGCTCGCCCGATCTCTCCAGAAAAGAAGATCAGTACAAAACGTACAAAACCAAAGAGTCCGAGGAGGAGGTGAAGAAGTTTTTGGCGTCGAAATCTCAACCTATGTGCTGTAAAGGCGACTGGCCGTTTATGAATGCCATGGAGTTGGAAATGCGAATGCGTTTAGCCGATCTGCAACGCAAATACCGTGAGAAGCAACGCGAGCTCAGCAAGTTGAAGCCTAAGAAGACTAGCAGCAGCAGTAACAACAATAATATAAACACGACTGCCACTAACACTAATAGCAATACGCCTGCGACAGTAGCAACCAGCAACGAGAAGAAGCGAGCGCGCAAGAAATCAACGACACCACCGCCGCCGCACTTGGACAAAATTGATCCCATTAAGCCGAACACGAAGTCGAGTCACGAACTGCTCAAGCCGCCGACTCTCTGTCCGTACGAGACAATTCCCAAATCCTCCCCGTCCAAGAAGAGGAAAGTCGGCAGGCCAAAAAAGTTGCTCACCATCTCTGGTTCGCCCACTTTGACGGAGACGATCTTTGCGAAGAAACCGAAAAAGGGTAGCCTCGTTGGTTATGTGTTAGCGGCCAAGGAGAAGCTTATGCACAACTCGACACTTATGCGATCCGAGAGTCCGCCTCGATTCGTCGACAATGACGTTAAGAAGACGAAGAAAATCAGACCTAAGCTCAAGGCGGAAGTAAAGCTACAAAGCGAAGATGAGCAGGATGAGGAGCAGGAGGAAGATGTCGAATATAATGAATTTGATGAGGAAATAACACCTGTAGCTCAATCAAAGAAAATTGACAATGAGGGCACGGAATCGTTCAAGGATTTGGAAAACAATAATGTGATCGAGGAGAAGAAAGAGGAGGAAATTGAAGAGAATGATAAGGCTGTGGTAAAAGAAGAAGTGCACAATGAAGAAGAGGTGGAAGAAGCGGCATGCGAGGAGGAGGACGAGGATGAGGATAAAATTACGGACACGCGTTGCAGTTTAACGACCGAGCTGTTGGCTAAAGACAAATTAAGAGTTTTAACTGCTATGGGCGGACTTTTTTATGCCGGAAAATTGCATGCGGTGCAGCCGCCCGACGTTTACTCTATAACATTGGACGGCGAAAGAGGCAACAAACCGCACATCATGTCTAGAGAGGAGATACTCAGAGACGCAGTAAGTTTGCACACGAAAAAATAGTTTACGGCCTTTTAATTCTTTACTTTTCTTTCGTTTAGATCGTGGAGGTTAGTCCGACTAGTACATCCGAATTGACAGCGGGAACCCGTCTATGCGCCTACTGGAGTCAGCAGTACAGATGTCTGTACCCGGGGAGCGTTGCCGAACCCGAAGTCGACGCCGACCCCAGTCTGGACTCTAGGTTCGTCTCTGTGGAGTTCGATGACGGCGATAGCGGAAGGATAGCCCTGGAGGACATTCGACTGCTGCCACCCGACTACCCCATCATAGAGTACGATCCGAACCCGCTGTTGAGTTTGAGCAAGCGGCGCCGCCGCACGTCCACAACCGACGAGAGGCGGTCCATCCAGAGCATCACGCCCATTCCGGAAGCAAAAGCGCTCTCCTCGACACCTACGGACGCTACCGCCGAGAGGCACAGGGAAAAAAAACGCATGAAGAAGCGGAAGCGTGAAAAAATGCTGCTTAAGGAGGACAAAAAGCGGCGCAAGAAGCACAAGTGCACGGACGACAATTGCAAGCACCGAAAGCATCACAAGAAGAGGAGGAAACATAAGAGGCACCATCATAAGGAATCTTCGCATCATGTACCTGTGGTGGAGGAACGAGAAGAAGAAGACCGAGAGGAGGTAGAGCTGGAGACGATCACACACGTAGCTACGGTCGAAGAAGAGGAGGAATTTGAGGCTGAAGCTGAGGAGGAGACGTCCAACCAGTTCGCAAATCCGGAGGACGAGGTCACCATGGACGATATCCTGGAAGCGGCGCAGAATCAGCAACAGAACAAGAAGATACGCGATAGGCAGGAATCGTGCGAAAGCAGGAGCAAAATGAGCGCCTTCCTGCCGGCCAGGCAGCTGTGGGGTTGGTCGGGCAAGGGGTACAAACGACCTAAAGGCAAAGGCCGCTCACGGAAGCAGTTCTTCAAAGCCATACAACGCGGCAAGGAAGCCATAATGGTAAATCTACTTCTCCTCTAAGCCTAATAATCCACTGTAATAATAATTCCGCGGTAACGCAGGTTGGAGACTCGGCGGTCTTCCTATCTACCGGCCGTCCGGATCGTCCTTACATCGGTCGCATCGAGGCCATGTGGGAGTCCTGCGGAACGATGGTGGTTAAAGTCAAATGGTTCTATCATCCTGAAGAGACGGTCGGATGCCCACTGAACCTCAAATACCCGGTAAGTAAAACGCACGAGTGGACACTCCACGCGAGATTGTCTTAATTACGCAGTCTGGAAAGTATTTCAATGTTTACTTCCACCCTACTTTCGAACTAGTTTCTCCTGCCTTTATATATTATACATTTCATAAAATGAGTAATATTCTTTAATACTTAATTAATTCTACTTAATACGAAATGGCTTTACAATTTATAGTTCAATTCCTTACCATAAGAAATATAAAACAAACATATTGTTCGATTATTTTGATTCCTAATTCATCCATTTTTGCATCGTATTTCATTCTATAATTGTACATTCAACTTTAGCTCGTTGGCATAGATCCATTAAGATAACTCCACAGAAAAAAAAAAACAAAAGTAGTTAAATCTGGAGATCTCGACGATTGGCCGCAGTTTCTAGTTAATCGATCTGGAAACAACATGGTCCCTAGGCAGAACGTCTTTTAAATGCAAATCAGAATATCCTCAATCTTCGGCGAAATTCCATATTGTTTCTAACGTCGCATTCCAGACTTTGTACATCTTCACTCACGATATCCTCGAGTTTATTTACTCCAGAAGCGTCAACATAAGTTATATTATTTTTTAATTCTTCTGAATATTATTGCTATTGTTAATTCGAAATTGATTATTTTTGAATTAAAAATTGATTATTTTAAATACATTTTTGTATTTGAGGTTTCGTATCACCTTTATTACATATTTCTATCATTAGTTGTAAAGTTATATATTTGGTGAATATCAAATATGTTTGCGAATGTTCATCAGACATCTGCTTTTGTACACAGGGTGCCCTTTTCGAGTCTCCCCACGTGGACGAAAATGACGTGCAGACGATATCCCATAAGTGCGAAGTCCTTCCGCTAAAGGAGTACACCACGAAGCTGGGTGACGATCCCCGCAGCTACGAGACCATCTACGACAACAATGACATTTATTATTTGGCCGGAAACTACGACCCTACCACGACCACCCTCAAAATGGAACCGGAGATTCCGTTCAACTGAAGCAATAATATTACCTTAATAATACAATAACTTTAATAAATAATAGGACACGACAGAAACAAAATATTTAATAAGTAAGAGGGACAGTGAAGATTTATGTTTTTAGACAGTGATTTTTGGTGCTAACATATTTATATATATATATACATACATATATATTTAGAGAAAGAGATAGAGAGAAAGAGAAATACGAGAGATATTTATATTATTCATATAATACTACTATATACAGAAAGGCATAGGTTTAAGAGAAAATTCGAGCAAAAGATGAGATCCGCACGCAGACAGTCATTTTTTGGCGGGAACGGATTTGCAATGCGAAAAATGATACAATCTTAAATAATAATAATAAGAAAACCCCTCCACCCTTTCCACACCGCGAGAACATTCAAAAATAAGTAAATACTTTAGATTAGTAACTTTTGGACTGCGTCGGGTGCCTAAACTTAAAAGAAAATAAAAGAAAAATAAACGAAAAGAAAAGATTAAACTATATTTGATAAAAGTGACCAAAAAAATGACTGTTTACTTATTTATTATACTTAATTAGAATCGGAGGAAGCTGACAGACGATAGAAGCTACAACATTTATCTCTTCTCTCTTTGTGAAAAAATAAAATTTAAGCGCGAGAACTTCCAAATATATATCGCATCCAATCAATTGAATAAAACTTAGTCGTTAAGGGATTTACCAGCAGCCGGAGGAGGCGAAGATAGTTCGGACTGTTGTGCAATTTAATACGCATAGAATCTGAGCCAATGCTCCGACAATGCAGTATATCACAATCTACTTAAAACTTTTAACATAAAATATATTATTTTTTTCGAGCTTAAAATAATTATACTACTACGCTTACTTACTATTACTCTTTACGTTTATCATTAACATTATTATTATATTATTACATGTTATTCATTACTTGTCAAATAGTATTTAGGTGTTGGATTTACGCACGTTGCCGTTCGAAAAAAAGGACAGAAACGTCATGCGACACATTTTATTTTCTGATGCCGAGCGAATAGATATGTATTTTTTTAATGTACTTAGTACGTGGAGAGAAAAAGAAGAGGAGAGAAAGAGTTTATTACTACGACAAATACAAACCGTGTATTATATATATACATATTATTACTACTATTTTTGTTTTGTCTCACTAATGGTTTCACTTGTTTAAATGGTAAATAACGAAAGAGAGGGTGCTATGATGCGACGAGCGGAAATGAAACGGAATATGCCACTTCCGGTGTGTGAATGTATGTGCGCGTATGCGTTTCACGATTATTTTTATTATTAGTAAGACTTCCACTTCTTTTATATTTTTTTTCTGTTTTCTTTGTTGTAAATATCAAGATGCGCTTGTAAATACTGGACCCCTCCATTATGTAATCCTGTTTTATTTTTTATTCGACTCCAATATGAAATATATATATATTAAAAAAAAAACAAACGAATATTTTAAATAAAAAATAATAATTCAAAACCAATTGATGTTGTTTGATTTTAGTTTACCCTGAATCCTTATTATACATAACAATTATATTTTTAGAAGAATTGAAAAAAAAGTCAACAAGGATTGGTGCAATATAAAAATTTGAAATAATTCGCATAGATTCTCAAAGTGTGGGTCCCAGGGGGGTCGCAAAAAATTAATGACAGATCAATTCTGATTGTTTTTTTGATTCACGACCCCCTTCGTGGACCAAAAAGTTTGAGAATCATCATATTTCATACATATATTTTTACATATGTATTATTGAATTTTAATTCAAATATTTTCTCGTGGATTAGTGAAATAATGATAACGAAATACTAATAATTAAATATGCTCATAATGATATCTAGTTTATAAAATTGTTTTTAAATCAAAAGTTAAAAAAACTTTCAGTCATAGCTATTTCGATGTGCTCATGTTTTAATACTAAATAACGCTAAATATTTTGCGTTCTAGTTTTATCATATTTTTTCATTACTAACTTTTACGAAATTGAATTTAAATAGAATAGAAGATAAATTAAATAAAAATCGTATATACCATCAATAATAACTTTTATTAAAAAACATCTACCAATCGCTGACATTAAAATCTTGAACAATATCTCCTTCTCCACTCGCATTAATTTCGTCTATCTCCATTGTACTGCCTTTTGTTTTCTTGCTTTTCTTCTTCAATTTCTTTTTCTCGCTCTGCGATTGCGTTTTAACCTTCTTGGAAGCATCACCATCTACCTCCTTCTTTTCTATGCTCAACTCATCTTCGCTGTCACTAGGGAACAACTCCACAGGTCCATCTTCCCTCTTCACGTTCTCCTTCTTGAACTTCTTGAGCGTCGGCAGATTGTACTCGGCGATCTCGTCCGTCTTGTTCGCCTGCTTCTTCCTCTTCAACTGATTCACCTTGCTCCAGTTTTCGTGGAATGCATTCAATGGCGTGCCCTTATTCTTCACGTTGCTTTCCCAACCCTCAATCAAGTTGAACTCGTTCAGACTCATCGACACCTTTGTCCGCTCCTTCTCGATAAAATCAGAATTCTGCTTGATTTTATCTAGAAGTTGCGAGATTTTCTTTTGGTAATTGGAGTCTTTGCAGTTCTTAACGAACTTTTTCAACTAAAAATCAATTATATTACGTGCTGTTACAAATCGTGTTCCATAAAAACTTTACCTGTATCGTGCAAATCAACGCAAGATCGGGGAACGCTATGCTCTGGCTCTGTATACTCATATACTCCAAGACCATCGAATAAACGTGTTCGACTAGCGCTGTTTTGTAGCCATTCTCGTTCTGCTGTCCTTTTGAAACTCGCAACATCAAATTTAGATTTAGCGGCTTCATGGAGACTTTCTTGTGTTTCTTATTGAAATCTAATTGCAGGACCTGAGAGTAAAAAGAAATTTAAAATATGATATTATAAATCTCAAAAGGATCAATCTTACCTCTAGTATAAACGGTAAAATTGGAACATAAACTCTGTTCTGTCGACTGAATTCAATCAAGATTTGCAGTACATGGAATCTAAGAGGATAGAAAGCCGCTGTCGGTACAAGTTTGATTGTGCCCAGACATACTTGAACGAACGGATACACGAGCGGCTGAAGCTGTGGCTTGTCGCACGTAACTTCGAGTAAATTTCCCCACAACTTCAGCGAGTTTATGTACTGCCAATTGTAAACTGTTTGTATGTTCTCTTTTTTGTTAACGGTGATGGCATTCCTCAAATTGATGGCCAATTGCCTGATGTAGAGGAAGGCGTGCTGGTAGGTTACGTTCAGGTCCAAAGCGAACATCTCGACGAGCGACCGACGCATGAAATTGATGGCAGGCAACGTGTTGGCGCTCACAAATTTACTGTTCTTAATGTAGCTTAAGTACATTTGCTTCAGTATTGAGTCGAGGTGCTGCTGCTGGTTGCTCCTCGTAAAGCGCAGTATGCATAAGAAAGCCACAACCCTCACGGATTCATCGCCGGTGGACCAAACTTTCACCAAACCTTTCAGTAATTTCGTAATACCAGAAAACTCGACCATCAGTGGTGACATGTAGTGCAGATGCTTCAACAAGACTGTCAGAATGTGATTGGAGGAGATATTGTTGATCAACTTGGAAAGGCTGCCGAAATAATTGTACAAATGTGCCCTGATTTTCACGTACTTCTTCAACTTGTTTACGGGCATCTTAGACCCGCTTTTATAACCCAAAAACTTCCTTATGGCCGGCCCAAGCTCCAACACGCACAACTGCATCACTCCATTGAAGACAGCAGATCCATCAACTTTATATTCGACTGACTGGTCCTCATCTCCATCAATACGCACTAGCGCAGCCTTAAAGGCGTTTATCAAACACACTATAGTATTTTTTGTTTTGTCCACCTTTATCTCCTCTTGCCATTGCTTAATTTTCTTTAATGTTATAACCCTGTCATCCACATGTGTTTTAGTCTCATCCTAAAATAATAAAATTAACTAATGGAATACTCCTCATACTCTAAATACTTTACCTCAAAATCACTTTCGTCACTAGCAACTTCCAAATCATCACTTGGCTTATGCAAATCAACATCTTGATCATCCTCATCATCATCTTCACTATCTGATATATTGAATTTCAACAACTTCTTGTCATTGTCTTTTAAAAACTTGTAAAACTCAGGATCTGTCTCTTGAAGCCTCTCTAAAGCCTTCTTATGTTCCTTTGGGTCATCCTCAGCTTCACTTTCATCATCCTTCTCTAAATCCTCATCTTCATTATTGTCTCCCTCACTTCCCTCATCAATCTCTAATTCCTCATCTTCTTCATCCTCACATTCCTCATTCATATCCAATTCCTCGTCTTCTTCTTCTTCTTCACACTCCTCATCCACTTCTTCAGCTTCACCATCAATCAAATTTCCTCCTTCATCCTCTTCTTCTTCCTCATTGTCAGCATCCTCAGAGTCTGACATTTCAATTTCTGAATCATCCTCAGCCTCTGAATTTAAATCTACGTCTTCTCCTTCAGATTCAACTTCATCTTCACTTTCTTCAGGTTCCTTTAATTTAAAGTAATTATTGAAACAGAAAATGTATAAAATAAAATGTGCAACTTACCTCGCGTTGTGGTTTCCTCTTGTTGTTCTTAGCATTTCCGTTCATTGCTTTCGCGGAGATGGGTTTCTTCTTAAACTTTGCCATTGTGATAAAATACGCTTAAATTATACTAACTGAACTAACACGTGTGGTGTGCTCTTTTAAAAGTTTTCTGAGGTTATTGTGGAGGTTATGTTGTTTAACGCATGTTTTGACGAATGCAACGCCCTCACAAACCAGTGGTCATTTATGAAATTATTATAGATTTATGCTAAAGACATCTTCACACAGGGAAAATTATCATGAATGTTTTTTTATTTTTTTTTACAGAATTTTATTTTTAAAACAAATACATCTATATTTTAAAATATAAATAAAATTTGATGACAACAGGAAAATGATTTTTTAATTTGAAACTATACTGAAACTATACTAACGCACATGTGAGGTATTTCAGCAGAACTTCTTAGTTGTAAGCACGATAAATTTACCTGAAATTGCCATACAAAAAAAAAATAAAAAGGTTCATTTCAACTATTTATTTCAATTATCTAACACATTTGAACTTTCCTACTTATTTTAACATTCTAAAACGGACGACTAGACTATATAAACATGAATTATTTTGAATCAGATTTTATTAAAAGCTTGAAATACATCAACTCTACATATGGGGGAAAGATTCGATTCTGTAAATTTAACATTTTACAAGATGGTCTTGAATATTGAAAATTAAGGATTTTTTTTTATATTTAAGTGATTTCAACATGTATGTTTACTTTTTCTAATTCTACTAGCAAAGCCATATTATTCGCATTTATATAGTAGTAACAGTCATATATAATTTATATAAATTTCATTTATCATCAAATACGTTTAGAATATATGTTAATAAAACCATATGGCATGGTTCATTCAATGTACAAACTATATTACTTTCACTTTTGTACCAATCGCCGTGTTCGGCTCAAATCAATTTACAAAAAACAATCCTGATCCATGCCATTACAGAATTAAGTGTAATATTACAATATCATAAATATAAATTTTGTATTTGGCACTAATCTAATTTACAGATAATATATTTATTATTAAATACTTTTATGTATCAGGAATGCGGAGCGATAGTTTAAAGATTTAAACACCTATAAAGATGATATTATTTTAGTGTTGTGCTGTGTATTATTTGGTAGATAGACTTTCTGATAGTTTTCTGTGTTATTAACAAATGCTTGGTATTGAAATAAATGCAATTCTGTTGAGTATGTTCCGATTCTCGTCTTCCGTTATTCCTACAACGTTGTTCCCCAATAGAAATGACATTTGTGACGGTTTGCCAAACCGCCATCGGTCAATTCCTAAAACATTCCAGATTCGTGAAACCAGTTTCATTGCGTTTAGTTCATCGTCATTTGATCAAATCGTAAATCAAAGGCAAACATTAACTTAAAGTTGTTAAATCCTCGTTTGGTGACCACCAGTTCCGGTACATAAAATAATAACATTTATTTACAATTCAATAAAACCGGTCAGCAATAACAATAAATAAATTTGCGAGATGATAATAATAAAATTAACAATAATTAAATTTAGCGGGATTCAAATGGCCAATAGATCTATTAGTTGCATCTTGGTGTCATCGGGATCGACGACCTTATGACCGATGGTCCTGCTGTCGTGGAAGATCTCATGATCGTTACCGCCGATGTCAGTCTTATCCCCGAAGAAGTGAATCTCTTCGAAACCTTCACCCTCGAGGTGCTGCAAGCAGTACGTCTTGTCCCAGCCATCGGGAAAGACATCAAAGCTGATCTGACCGCCGATGCTGTACGTCAAACCAATGTCAGGAAATTCCTTCCTCAGCGCTTCGATCATATCTTTGCGCACGTGGTTGACCTTGTCGTATCTCTCAAAGTCGTCCCTCTCGCTCTGCGAGCACGACCTGCCGATCGGACTAATATTGAGCATTCCATTGCGGAACTCAATGAATGTGCCCCTCTTCACAGGCAGATATACTTTTGCGAGGTAACCCAGGCAGTAATTGATGAACTTCTGCAACTTCTGCTCTCCCATATGTTTCTGTATGCTGACCCTGGCAACCTCAACGCCATTCTTAAAATATACCAACCCGTTCTCGGCAAATACGTAGTCGAATTTCTTGATTACTTCGTAGCCGTTCATCTGCTCGGCTATCTTCTTCATATCGGACCCGCCCACAATACCAATCAGGCAGCAGGGCTTGATCTTCTTGTATATGAATTCCTCGAAGTGCGGTTCGATCTTGTTCCGCGGCTTTGTCAATGTTCCGTCCACATCGAAAAGACACAAAATCTTCTTGCTAGGCATGACCTAGAAAACCCCACCAGGAAAGCCGAAGAAGAGAGAAAGGAACAAACGAGAGGAAGAAACAAAAAAAAAAATCAAGATTAATTTCATTACCGGAATCCAGTGGTCCAGAATCTCATTGCTTTTGTTTCTTACGTGCAAGATGGTTACCGGTGGAGCGAAGCTAGCCTTGGTTCTGTTGTCTCTGCTGTTCTCAACTTACTACGCCGAAACCAGGAATGTACTTCTTATAGTCGGTGAGTTAAATTGTAACACGTATACTTAATACGTATAAACAACACGAATCCGGCGAAGTAATTCCCAGATACACAACAAAATTAACGTTGAAATAGCAGGCACCTACAATCCGGTGACAGTATAAAGCGCGCCACATTTGAATATCGGTCAATGTTCTCTGCTTTCAGCCGACGATGGAGGCTTCGAGATGGGGACCTACCGTAATAAAATCGTGCAGACTCCGAACTTGGACGCCCTCGCCAAAAACAGTTTGATTTTCAACAATGCCTACACTTCGGTCAGCAGTTGCTCGCCGAGGTATTAACAGAACTTCTTAAATGTGACCTTCAAGAAAACCTCATTTCTATATTGCTTTTCGAAAAACATTCATCAATTAAATACTGATTCTTTTTAAAATAGAACAATTTTTAAAGTTGATGTTGTCTACAGCGAATTATTAGAGGACATTTTCTAATGTCTTTATGATTTGGGTTTTGTTGAACCATTAGGTGACTTACTCTAATGTTTTTCTAAATGATTTTCAGTCGGGCTGCTTTGTTAACGGGAACTCCGAGCCATCAGAATGGAATGTACGGTTTACATCAAGGTGAACACCACTTTAATTCCTTCGACGACATGCGGAGTTTACCAAAAATCTTGAAAGATAATCAAATAAAGACAGGTTTATAGGAGCACTGAAATTCGATATGATATTAAATTGAAAATTTCAGGAATTATTGGTAAAAAGCATGTAGGCCCGGGTGACGTTTTTCCCTTTGATTATTCACAAACCGAAGAAAATAATTCAATCCTTCAGGTGGGAAGAAACATAACGCACATAAAAAATCTTGCCAGAGAGTTTTTGAGCAATGTTACACAGTAATTGATTGAATTGCATTACTCATTCAAATTATACATATGTATATGTAATTTTAGACCTTTCTTCTTGTACGTCGCTTTCCATGATCCTCATCGTTGCGGTCATACAAATCCAGAATATGGGGAATTTTGTCAGAGATTCGGAAATGGCGAAGAAGACATGGGGTCTATACCGGATTGGTCACCCATTCATTACGTGCCGGAGCAAATCGAACTTCCGTACTTCATGCCCGACACGATGGAAGCGAGAAAAGACGTGGCCGCTCAGTACATTACCATATCCCGTTTAGACCAAGGTGTGGGACTTCTTCTGCAGGAATTGAAGAACGCGGGACACTCGAACGATACTCTGGTGATATACACTTCGGATAACGGTATACCCTTTCCCAACGGCAGGACGAATTTATACGATTCGGGTATAGCCGAGCCGATGTTCATTTCCTCGCCCAGCCACAAGGAACGAAAAGGCAAAGTCACCTATTCGTTGGCCAGCCTCCTTGATATCACGCCCACCGTCCTCGATTGGTTCGACATTAATGAAGGCAACTCTATCAATAATAATCTGACCGGACGCAGCCTTCTCCCACTTCTGATCAAAGGTAATTCAAATAATTATTTGCATTCGATCATTAATTAATCAATATTCAATCATGTACAGAACCGCAAGACAGGAGCAAGGAAATAGTGTTCGCTAGTCACAATCTACACGAGGTGACTATGTACTATCCAATGCGTGCAGCTCGTACGCAAAGATACAAGTTAATCCACAATATCAACTATAACGCTCCATTCCCAATCGATCAGGACTTCTTCCTATCTCCAACATTCCAGGTATGAAAATAAACATTATTCATTGTGTCTATATATGTTTCTTTTGCATTAGGATTTACTAAACAATACTCGCACCAATCAACCGACCTACTGGTATAAAACTCTGAAGAAATATTACCGCAGACCTGAATGGGAATTGTTCGACTTGAAGAAGGATCCGGAGGAGTTGAACAATGTAGCTGGCAAGGAGTCCTTCAAGGAGATATACGAGGACTTGAAAGGTAGATTGCACGAGTGGCAGAAGGTGACTAAAGATCCGTGGTTGTGCGCGCCTCACGCTGTATACGAGGATAAAGGGGATTACAAAAACGAGCCTCAATGTTTATCACTCGATATTTAATTCCACACTTCTCCATAAACAACCAACATAAAATATAATAAAACCTTTAAACATAACAAATAAGGTAATCAGACAAAAACAAGCTTCATCAGTTTCCTCCCTCATCATTGAGCACAAAATGTTCTACATTTAGTATAAATGTTATGTTAATACTTAATTAATAATTTTATTATTGACATATTTTTCCTTTTAGTATATTAAATATTAATTTCATCTTTAGAAAGGATGATTCATCCTCAAAGTTTAATCACAATTTGTCTTATTGGCATTTTTATATATTTTTTTATATTTTAATTACTAAGTACTAGAGAAAGATAAATGTTTCCTATCTACAAAGATCTTTGTGCATTAGTTAGTTAGTTCTTAGTATTCCCCATGTCTTTTTTTTTTCTTCAAGGTGCATAAATAAAATAATTAAAGAAAACATTCTGTGTCTGTGTGTAAAAGAAAACAATAACGAAAATTAAAGCATACGACCGCTCAATTTGTTGCTTCTATTAATGCCGAATATTCTAGCCAACATTAATTGTCAGCTACCCGACCTCTTATGGGTCGCAAGGAATCCCTCGATTTTCTTTTTCATGGTGCCAATTTTCGTGGTCACCTTCTCGACGTGATCCATGGTATCGCTCAGCTCCGCTACACTCTTCTCATAATCCATCACCCTCAAATGTCTCTGGTGATTGTCGTAGAGGGTTTTTAATTGGACGACGAGCCCTGCAGCAATTACGAAACTAATCAGAACGAAAAGGGGGCTCGATTGCCAGGCGCGTATCCTGATACACCACATCGAGACTGAAACACATCTTTGGCCCCAATCGTTTTCGAAAACGAATGCTGCAAAATGGAGAAAGAATGGACGTGGCTGGGTCAGATGTAATCGAAATTGCTTCGTTCCACTCACCCCTTTATTAAATTTAGTCCGCTGCGAACATTTCACCCCTTCCTCGGTGTTTGCTGGCCGAAGTCTTCGAATATAAACAACAAGTTATGTAATTATTTGACGTCTATCACAATGCCACCACTTACATAACGGCAATTATGCGAATCACTTCTGACGTATTATGACAAACTCCCACTACACTGAACTGCATCAAAGATTGATTAATTTTATGAAAAAAATCACTAAAATGCTTGAAACTAGTTTTTGAGAATTTACGATATACAGTTCACATGGTTCACATGATTGAAATTAGTTTAAATGAGAGAATTAAATTAAATTCAAAATAATTAGCGCCTCGACAGTATTTGTTTCCAACAGGCGGCGCTGTTCAAAATATCTTTTTTCCTATCGAATTTATATTTTAATTTAAAAATTAATAGATTTTAATTTTATATATATATATTTATATACATTTTCGAACCAATTACATGGAATTGGTTGTACTTAAGTTCCTTCATTTACAGTTTATATCTAAACTAATTACTGAAACTAAAACTTTGAATTTGCTAACGAAAATTCAACTAAATTTAAGTTAATATGACTATTTTAGACTGTCAAATACTTAAACGATGTTGTTAGTCATTAACATTAGTCAAAATGAAGAAGCAAATAATTATATGGCATTTTTCAAATGGCATTTATAAGATCTTCTAAATTAAAATTTAAGCAAAACTATAAAGGTATATTACAAAAAATATGTATAATAGGAAAAAATGTTTTATTTAAATTTATAAATATAACATATTTAGTGCACTGATAATAAGTACAAAAAAAATGTTGAACGAAAGTTGAATATTTTGACTAGAAAACATTATTCTGATACGGTAACTAAAATACACCAATAACTTCTACTCCATTGGAATAAAAAAAACAAATGAATAAGGAAGAAAAACATAGGGAAACAATAGAATTTGAGACTGATTCTACAATTTGGCTTCGACAAGATTGCCGGTTGCGAACACATTGTTGGGATCGAGTTCCTTCTTAATGTTCCTGAACAAACCTACGCCGACCTGACTCACTGTCGCCGGATACCATTTCTTGCGCAGCTTGCCGACACCGTGATGATGACTTATGCTGCCACCGACCGCGAGGATCTCATCCCGGGCAACGTCCTCGATCTCTTCATACACTTGTACTGGGTCCGAGTGGTTCACGTAATTATACGCAAAGTAAAAATAAATCACGCATCCGGCATCATAGGTTTGTGTAACGCGACAGCAGACAAAGTGATGCTTGATGTTCCTGCGGTTACACTCGATGGCGATCCGGTGCTTCACTTTCCTGCAGAGGGCAAGGGCTCTGTCCCAAGGCACAGACGTTTCAAACGATTCAGCGACTACGCTGAAATCGGCTGCCAAATCCTGACAATAAAATATAAATAATTATAGTGTATCTGCTATTGGTTTCAACTTTTGATAGATAATTACCCTAATATAGGCGATAACGAAGGTAAGCATGTAACCCCTGAGACCGTTCGTCTCTCCAGCTGGTATACCTCCATACTTCTTGGCAATGGCGTATATCCGTTTCTCGTGGTCCTCGACCTCCTTCTTGCCGCCTTCAAACAGCAAAGTCATGACGCACATCTTATTTAGATCAAAACGCTTCAGCTTCGTCAGCAACAGTTTCTTGAATTCGTCAACGAGGAAGCCAAGCATACCAGGAACGGCTTTCAGGCTTTGTCCGAACTTGAATTGCTCGTTATCCATCAGTCGAACAGACGCGGGTTGGCAGCGTTCGCGCGCTATCTCCCTCATACACTTAACACCGCTCTCGAAGTCCGGAAACACAACGGAACCGTACTTCTTGCATTGCGGCAACGGCCGAATCTTCAGCACCACCTCTGTCACCACACCCAGCGATCCTTCAGAACCTGCAATTGAAATGAACATATTATAACCATCTATACTGATCAACAGATGCACATAGAACATATTTAAATTAATTTGAAACAGAAAAAACCGTTGCAGATGAAATATTTCAAACAACGTGTCTATGGTTCTCGGATAAACATCCTGTGTATGTGTTTAATTAGATTGGATTTTTTAAGGTCATATCGTTTAATCAAAATATTTAAGGACAATACATTGCATTTTCAAATATTCATCATTGCAGTAATAACAATGTTAAACATCCATGAAGAATGTTTAATCAAAAATCAACTGATTTCAAATTCACCATAAAATAAAACTGTAAACACAAAATACTGAAATTGACCCATAAACATTTTATTTTATAAATAATTATCAACTCATTAGTCATCACTTGGTATTCAAAAATATTTCCATGCATGTAAAATATTGTATATTCAAACAAAATTGAATGTTCTGATGACCTTCAGTGATTTTTCAAAAGCACATCAGACGATATATTTCAAACCTTCAATCAATAATCCTATAATTTGACGACAATTAAAAAATCATCATTATGTCACCGATCTGGGTTATTTAAACAGATCGATGATTATTATTACATTCAATAGCATCTATCGCGTAAACATGGTACTCTATTTTTGCGGTGACTCACTGAAAGTGGTTTACTTATACATAATTTAAAGCAGTATAAACAGATTTCGTCTACAACGATTTTCTTTTCTGGAATAAAGTATATTATGATTATAGATTTATCCTATTGAAATATGTTTTAGTAATACCAAAACTATAAGTAAAAATAATTAATTTTTCTCGTCAACCATTATTTATTTTATACTTCATCTAGTCTACGGTTTTCCCTATATCACCACGAATCAAGTTGCTGTTGTTATAGACATTCCAGCAATATAACCACTCGAATTATGTCGCACCTCTTCAAAATTCCCTGGGAATCCACGATCCAACTGTTGACCCACAATTAAGTTCCTTCAATGGTGACTTAATCTATATATTCAGAATAATTTATTTTTGGGATCCTTTCGATACTTATCGTAATATTTATATTTCATATAAAGTAATCTGTCACCTTTAGATTATAGCTAATAACCGATGACTAAGATGTAATATGTAATTATATATCAACCCAAAGAAAACTGCTGCTTCAGCCAATTACTTATTAATTTTCTCTAGTCAGGAACGCAAAGCATTTTCCAACATATATATAATGATTATTTTCTTGCTATACAACATGAAAAGGAATTAAATTACCAAGTATGACGTGGTTGAAGTCCGGACCGCAGGACATGCGCGGTACCTGGCAACTCTTCTCCAAGACTCCCTTAGTCGTGACCATCTTCACGTGCACCAGCAGATCTTCAATGTTACCATACACGTTCTTCTTCATGCCAGAGGCGCGCGTTGCCACCCAGCCGCCTAAGCTCGAGAACTCGAAACTGTCCGGTTCGTGGCCGGTCATGTAGCCGAGCTTGCCCAACTCACGCTCCAAGTCCTGTCCGATGATACCGCTCTCGCAGCAAGCGACCAGGTTCTCGCCGTCCACCCAGAGGATGCTGTTCATCTGCGATGTGTCCAGCGAGATTATAGTGCGCGGCTCGTTCCGAGGACACTCCACGGCACCCGATACAGCGGTGCCGCCGCCGAACGGGATCACCACCAGGTTATTGTCGTCGGCGAAGCGAACGATTTTGGCGACGTCGTCGTGACTTTGCGGCCACACGACCACGTCAGGTATACGCTCAAAAGTTCCTTCTCGCAACGTGTGGATGTCGTGTAAAGTGTGACCGTGCGCCCGCACCACTCGGTCCACTACGTCCACAGAGTAGCTCACCTCTAGGTTGGCGATGCCGTTCAGCACTTGGTCCGATACATTTGGCGGCGGGTAACTTGAGGACGTGGGTGGCGGCTTCGAATCCCTCACAGACTGCAAGTCCAATCCGAGTACATCCTTTGCCCATTGAGTGAAATACGGCAGAGCCAATTCACCAATCGGATATCTGCATTTGTACAAAAATAAACCATCAATAATATATTATTGTTATTTATATTAGATTACTTCAAGTATGAAAACTAAATATTTACAAAATATAATTCAGAACTTAAACAACATAACATAATTTATAAACTTTTATAAATATTGTAAATAAATGATCTAATATTGAATACTTCTTAAAAGTTGTGTTTTATTTTTACAATCTATTTGTAATTAAGTTTAGATTATTTCAATATAATAAAACAATGACCACATGTAATCACTTCTTATACATTTGTTATCGTTGCATTTATTTCTACTCCATCAAAATTGCATTTAACGCCAATTACGTTCAATTCTGACAAGTGCATTGTGCAAACGTCAAGACTCGTTCTTTTAATAAATCAATTTCATTCTTTAGAATATTATTCAATTATTCCCCATGTAAACATATGTAATAAGTACGTGCAAATACACAATAGAAAATCGACATTAAAGTACGAGTTAAATACAACATTGACAAATATAAGTGATTTTATGAACTGTTAATTTAATAAATTATGTCATCTAATATAAAGTCTAAACTTTTAATTTTTAACTTTTATTTGCAAAAAAAAGCACATTATGCAAAAAGTTGTCAATGAAGCTCTAAAATTGATTTACTAATGATTATATTTATTTAGTAATTCATACGATAATATTAATTGTTCGCACATCATATTACGTTTACGATATTTACATGATTTATAGTAAATTTTAACGACTTTCACTGTTTACAACTATAATATAAGAATTATACTTAATATTTATTCGACTTTTAAAGAATCTTGAAAAACATTTGTATATACACCTCTAATATTGATGTGCTTGTGAATATATTTGTTCTGAATGTCAGTCGATGGTAAAAGAAACATATTGGATGATGTAAATTTACAAAGAATATGAAAATTGCAAGATTTATATATTTATTTCATAACAATTACATACTATCATATCTGATATTTCCAGCAATAATGATGAAATATCTCCTGTAGAAGGCAGACATCTCAATAACACATTCGCGCACGACTTTGCATTATTAGCATTTAATTACAATTGAACTTGAATATACATGAAGCTCTATTCAAGAAATAACGAAATGTACTTATTGTCTACTATTTTCAACGAATAGTGCATATATAAACCAAAGTAAATAATTTAGTTTTGCATATTTACATAAAAGATAAACCTAAAGCTTATACGCAGGAAAAGTAGAAACAATTCAAAATATGACTATTTGTATTAGCGGTACTCCGTAGGGAGCGCATAAATCACTAGACATTGATAGTAAAATCTGTAATAAAATCATGTTGATCATATGAGTAAGTTTGGGATTATTCACTAAAACTCTCCGAAACAATTAAAATTTTAAAAGAATTATTAAGATAATAAGTTATCAAATTACTTCAGAACCTAACTGATTCAATCATAAGTAAATATTGAACAAAAAATAAATGTTTAAATAAATTCGATATTTGCTGTGAAATTATATTTTTTAGAAACAAACTAAATTATATCTGATAAATAAATATTGTGTAATTTCTCATAAACGAAGTATACCTGTTTCCGGTGAAATGAACGATCCCATCTTTGATTACGAATTTGGAATCGTTGTAACCCCAGCCGTTCCACTTGAGCAAATCCTGTCTACGAAAAAAGAAAGCGGAAGATAATTATAACTCTACAAAAATAATAATTATGTAATACCACAAGGATAAAAACACAAAAATGCAGACCTAAGATGCATTTGCACAAGAAGTACGAATTACGTTCAAATAAATTATGCAAATATTTGTGTTTTTTGGAAAACGAACCGCAAATATTATACATTATTTGAACGTTTGAGAAAAGCAAACCGTTGGAAACAAATGTTTTGCGGATTTGTTGAATCAAGGCATACTTTTTAAATTGTTATTTATTACCTGTAACTCACTTTTTATAGGTAATAAATGACACACTAACTTGATATATCTTATCGGTTATTTGAAGGAAATTTAATGTTTGCGTTAGAAACTCTTATCAAAATCAATTTTCTTCCAAGCTTCTAAGAATAGAAGTTTACAACATGTATTTAGTCGCTATAAAGTTAACAATTAACAACTTTCATAATTATGTTTAATTAGAAAACGTTGATAACGATTGCAAGGAAAGTAAGTTTTGAATTTAAATTTACGAGATTTGGAAGAAGAGTTATTGATTTTTTTTCCATGTGCGTCTTCTCCCATGCGACCAGAACCAATCCCCCTATATATTTTTTAATCAAAGATAGGGTTGTACGCGAGAAACAAACAAAAAATCAATAATAAACGAGTCAGGTTCTCGTCGCAACCCGATGCATTTCGTTAACCCAAAAACAAATAAAGATTTTTAACAAAACAAATGAACTGTAAACAATTGGGGCCAACGTAAATAAACAATTGAAAACGCACCTTCGCTTGGGGATGACGCTCTGCACGTCTACCCTTCCGCAGCTCTTGTTAGCATCACCGGTCTTCTTTCCCATTTCCGCACGTCTCTATGCGAATCTAAAGCGAAAATCCAATTGGAAAGACCCTCAGGTTGTACAGGAGTGGCTTCTATTGGGTCGAGTCCACAGACGCATTCATTTTCAAACTGATCTCCACTGCTTTTTAAATCCCACACACATGGGCGTAAATAATGATGATATAAGTGGGAAGGGGAAGAACAGCTCTGCCGGCAAAGAATGGACATAAATGAAACACCACGCGAAACTGACATCTGTCAGCGGACTGCATTTCTACAACCGATAGATGTCACCGCTGGACGTCTTTTTCATAGTTATATTCAAACTTATCAAACTGTTCATGGCTTTAAAAAAAAACAATTTAGAGCAGCGTTTCTCAAGATTTTTGGTCCACGACCCCCTTTTGCACTTAAAGTGTTTTCTGTGACCCCCCGAAGAATGGGTATGCGTAGAAAATCACCCAGGATTGTTGTGTTATCAATTTTTCCGCTCGGTGTCCCATCACTTTGAAAATCACTAATTTAGAGGAATATAGAAATTGATCCGAAAATAATGAAAAAGTAAAACATAATAAACTAAAGTTTAGTAATCAGGCAGTTTGATATCTCCTGTTATAACTTTAATTAACTGTTAGTTATTTAAGATACTTTGTCATATTTAGAGAATGTTGTAAATTTTCACCATTCAGAGTATGGACGTTTTAATAAAAAAATCTCATGAAATTGATATACAAATAACCTGTCTGAATATAAGTATGGAACTAACTACTAACAACAGGAACTCTTTTCTCATTCACACAACGTGATGTGAGTTAATATTTGTTTATATTAGTTGTATCAATCTGGAGTGGAGTTCTTTTTATACTTTTAGTATTTGTTCATATAAAAAAGCGTACATAGTTTATATATTATAATAATGGTTGGACACAAACAGAGAGTTGAACCGAAATTAATTACGTACCGGTTTACGGTTACGTTCCAAGTAAATGAGAGATTTTTGTTTTTGAAGTTCTTAATATTCGTCGTTAATAAATAAATTCTTTATTTATATTTATGATTAAGCGTTAACACGGAATTCGGCCTGAATGGTTTTATTATGTATTTGTTTATTTGAAAAAATAAATCGGAAGTATTCAAAGAGACTTTGTGGATGTCTCTTATACATTGTTTGTTTATATACTCTATTAACAATAGATCCACCAACACACTGTCGAAAAATTATCATTTTTTCGAATGTCTATATAAATAAACCAAAACAATAGCATCAGCACACAACCATCAAAGAGCATACATGTTAGAGCGATTATAAATTAATTTAATTAAAAAAAAATTGAACCGAAATTAAAATTTCGTTCTGGTTTCGGATTTTCAATTAAGCCATTTTACGTTCCGGTTACAGTTAAGGTTCTGTTAAAAATTCCGGTTAATCTCGGTTTACGGTTTTAGGTTCGGTTCCAGTTCGACTGTCTGGACACAATACATATGTGTCTTGCATTTACAGCAAACACAAATTATATTTGCAAAGTATAGACCGCAAAGATGACAAAGAAAATAGAAGATAGTTAATATATTCAAAAATACACATAATATGTCTACACAATCTCTTCTCGTCACTTGTTATGCGTCGCTTGTTAAGCAAGTCATTTTTATTAATTTATATTGCTCGTTAAGCGAAATGCTCGTTATGAAATTACAGTATAACGTTGTTTTCTTATGACGCTGTTTCTATATAATACCATATATAATAACAGAATCTAAAGTTTAGATGCATATAAAAATATGGATAAAGAATGGATTAAAAATTTAAATTTGAATGAAGAAATAAAATTAGGTTTCCATAAATCGCAGATTTGTCGATTAATCTGATTTGTACTAATTCTGACTTTCTTATAACGCGGTATAAGAGTGTATACTTATTTTATTTACACGAGTTGTAGAAAAAAAAAACGAGTAAATGTTTAAGAAGCTAAAGACGCTTGATTAATAAGTACTAACAACATACATTCACGAAATACCCATGAATGTAGGACATTAGATAAATGGAAGAGAAAGCTCTTAACAGATATTAATGTTACTTTTGATTGTGCAAAATTGTACGGCAAGTTATGTAATGGTAATATACGTACATCAATTGAAGGGATCGGGTCTCTTAAAAGACGTAATCTTAATATAAATCAAGCAAACATTATTTTCATTTGGACCGGAGGTTGCAAGCTGGCAGACCCACACTGTTCTGTTAGTTATGTTGCCAATAATCTCACACCTGTGATATTTTTATTATCATATGACAAATCTGCTCTATAGCTATTTTATATACTACCTACTCCCATTATATTTCTAATGCATGTACACAATTACATCGACCAATTAGACAGTAGGAGCCGACAAAAAATAACAAAAAATGCATATTCCGTATACAGTGATGTAGCAGGCGCACAATCCAGGACTTCTCTTCTCATCCTCACTCGTTATGCGAAACGTCGCTCGTTAAGCTAGTCATTTTTCTTACAATCCATTTTTCTCGTTATGGGAGGGGTTCATTAAGCGAGGTTCCACTGTATTACTTATTTTACATAACTTTAAAATTACATAAATAGCATGTATTGAAGGGTCTATATCGCAAGCCCGACAACCGAAAGACCGTCTATTGAAAGCCCGGCGTTCGAAATCCCGAGTGTATCGAAATCCCGACGTTCGAAATCCCGAGTGTATCGAAATCCCGACGTTCGAAATCCCGAATATATCGAAATTCCGACTACCATAATCCCGACAATCAAAATCCCGACAGAGTCTTTTATTATTATAATTTCTACAATAACATTTTTAAATTATTGTACTATATTTTAGTAGGTACGACGGATACTGAAAAAAATATTTTTAAGACCTAGGTCGATGGCTTTTTTGCCCGATTATTAATTGTTGTTATTTATTCTTAATAACAATAAATAATATTAATTATTATTGTATTTTTTTTTCGTTGATTTATTCATTATAAAACTTAAGATTAAGAAATATTCTATAATAAAATTAGTTTATGTTATTAACAATAAATAACAACAATTAATAATCTTATTAAGTTTTAGATTGTCGGGATTATGGTAGTCGGGATTTCGATTGACGGGATTTCGGTTGTCGGGCTTGCGATTGCCACCGGTATTGAATACCGAACTTAATTTATAAAATGAAGAATAGTAGTGTTTTTTACATTTTATAGAGTTTTGTGAATTATTTTCAAATTTACTTTTCCTGATAACATAATGTTTGTACATATAATAGGTTGTTAGATAATGGTTCTTTAATTATCTTGGTCCAAATAATGATAAATCAGGTTTTATTGTTGCACGTTAATCAGTTTTTCAAGTATCATATAATAGTAGTGACTCAACTTTTTTGTGTAAAGATTCAATACGTTATTTATACTGAATTTACATTTATACAATCATTTTTTGGAAATAATTAAGATACTCAGTAGGTGTATTGTGTTACTATATATTTTTGTATGGTTGTCAATAAAAGTCGTTGTAAATGTATTTTTTTTGAAATTCAATTGACTCCAAGAGCAAAGCCTATACAATCAATAGAAAGCATTAGATTTAAGTCAAATAAAGCTTCTAGGGGTATAGTGATTAAGTACACCAATTTATTAAATATACAGTGGATCCTCGCTTCACGAGTTTAATCCGTTCCAAAATTTCACTCGTATAGTGTGAACTAATGTAAAATAGAATAATGCGTTCCATGCCAGAAGAAAAAAGTATAACTATAAGCTTTTTATTGATTTTGATTTTCATATCTATGGTTTTTTTTATTCTTTGGCTTTTTATTCGGAGACATGCAAGTGTTACTAAATTTTGCACCGAAAAAAAAAACAAATAACGTCCTAACACAAGTTTAGAAATGTGAGATCACAAACAAGACCAAGACAAGACTAAGATGCAACTAGAATGACTACTAACACCAGGAACTGTTTGCCAATTTACATATGTTGAAGAGAGTTTACGCTTGACTCCATTTGTTTATATTACTTATATCGATCCGGGATTTCTTTATGCTTTTAATATTTGTTTAAATAAAAAAGCGTACATAGTATGTGTAATATATAATAATAATGGTGTCATATATTATAATAATGACAAAAAAATCGAAAATGGTTAATATATTCAAAAAATACACTTAATATGTGTACACAAGTTTTGAAAATGATGTAGCAAGCGCGCAATCCGGGACTTATCTGCTCCTCCTCACTTGTTATGCGAAACATAGCACGTTAAGCGAGTCATTTTTCTTACAGTTTACTTTACTCGTTAAGCGAAATGCTCGTTATGCGAGGTTCCACTGTAATTAAGAAATGGATTAAATGGAATAAATCGAATGCGGTACTTTTTTTTTGTTAAAAATTACTAAAATTGAGTTTTAGCAATTAAATTAGTTTTTATTTAATTTAAGATAAAAAATAATGAATAATTCATAAAAGAAAAACGAGCGCACTTCTTTGCCTGGATGCGTGCTTGGTGTTTACTTGCATAGAAAAACATACTTTTCACTTCTTGACGACCTGGATGACATCTTCGTCGGCCATGATGTGGCTGGCACCGACGCGCTGCGGCGAATACTTGGTACTCGTACCCCAAACCAGGCCGTACTTGAAGTCCTCTGCGAGAGTCCTGTGAATCGCGTGGCAGACGTGCTCGACGGACACGCCGCGCCTCAGGATAAGACCGTCGGAGAAGTCTGGCGGTTGACCCGGCTTCTTGGTGTACACACGGATTAAAGCGAGGTACTCCCAAAGGGTCTCAAGGAGGTAGTCCAAATTGAGTTTCATGTTGCAACTGACGACGATGCTGTTCGGCTGCTTCGCGATTCGATCCACCTCTTCGATGGAGATCTGATCGATCTTATTGTAAACGTACAGACAGGGCAGATACACCCGGTTCGCGCAGATCACGTCGATCAGTTCGTCTGCATTGCAATCCTCCCGGAATAGCACTTCCGCATTGAAGATCTTGTATTCGTGCAAGATCATCTGCACCAGCTTCTCGTCAACCTTAGTCAACGGGCACGTCGAATTGAACGACAAGCCACCGCCCTTCTTAATCTACAATGGAAATCTTACAAATTCCCAAAGAAAAACAACAACATCTAAAATACAAACCTTAAAGTAAATGTTTGGTTTCTGTTTGTTCAAACGAATTCCAACACTTTCTAATTCCTTCTCCAAAAGGTGCCTCTGCACATCCTGCTTTGTTGCATCCAACATCATTACAACCAAATCAGCAGTTCTAGCCACAGCAATTACTTGTCTACCTGAAATTCGCAATTATAACCTAACTTTATGGCAATGGTTCAATCTAGAATCACCTCTTCCTTTTCCTTGGGAAGCTCCTTCAATGATACCAGGCAAATCTAACAATTGAATATTAGCAAAACCTATCAAGGCAACTCTAGCATCGCCACTCTTTAACACATCAAAACCCTCACCCTTCTCAGATTTCTTTGAAGGCTCCAGTAGCTGAGACCTGTACTTAGCTAGTTTGGCTTTCAACAATCCCAAATGGTACTCAGTTGCTGTAACAGATAATGTTAATTTCTCTTCATATTTATAATTGTTTGCATATACCTTTATTCTTTTGGGTCCTCGAGATTTCTCTCTCGATTTCTGATATTTTCTCTAATATACCCATTGTCGCAACAACTAATTAAAAAAATTATATATAAACCTATCTTACAAAACGCTTATGGAGAAGACTCATGGCACTTTTGACAGACCTTGACAAGACAAAAATGCAACCCAACCTACAATGTAGTCAATATTTAATAAAATACATTGATTTATATAATAATCAATCCTAAAACATTTATTACACTTTACAGATATAATAAATTTAAAAAAAACATTCAGTAATATAATGCACTGTTTTAAAAATTAAAGACTTGGCAACCTCTTACACATTAAGTAATTTATATCAAAATATTTACCTATTACTATAAAGTTTCACTTCTATTAATCTATAATAAAGTGTTGTTCAGATGGTTATACACTACACTATACTTACCAAGTATCATATTTGACTTTCCATTGTAAACGTATTACCATGATACAAAATAAACTTAATCTAAAGCAGTGTTTCTCAAACTTTTTGGTCCGCTACCCCCTTTTGTACTTAAAAAATTGAAGAACCCCCCGAAGAATGGGTATATTTAGAAAAACGTAGAAAAACTGATGATTCCCGTCTGTCATCAATTTTTCTTCGAACCCAAAGTATTTTTCGCGATCCCCCACTTGGAGAATCATTGATCTAAACTTTAGATTCTAAAGGATGTTCTCATGATCAACTATTCAGTAGTACTTGAATAAGTTACTAGTAATGTATCTTGACTATCTAATCTTTGTACACTACATTTACGTTAACGTTATTTATATTACACGATGCTTAAACATTAATTAGTTTCTAACAATGAACATACCATTAAGAAATAATCCCAAATATCAATTTTGATTTAGTACAGATGGAAATTATTTAAAATATATGTTGGTATTAGGCACTGGCGTTTTGTTTGTATTGTGAGCAAAATGCCTCTGTTCGGAAGTAAGTTTTTACCCAAGAGAGCACCAAGCAGGAAAAGTTTAAGCTCTGAATCTGTAGAGGATCTTTACGGTGAAAACCACAGAATCTCATTGAGACTTGGCCAACAGGAATGTGTTTTCGATAACGGCGAATGGGTACCAGGTATGCACCAGCTATGTAAATTATTTGATAATATTTAAATGTCTTTTAATCGCGTCAGAAAATGGAACAACCGGCTCTTTGCATAAAACATCGCAGAAATTGAGGAGTAGAATACAGCAGCTCGAGGAGGAAAACAATATGTTAAAAGTCAAATTTGAACTGTTGCTCAATATGGTGAGCTTAGTTGCATATATATATATAATATATTTATACATTTTTTTTAGTTGACTGAAACCACAGCTGAATGCCACTTGCAGCAAAGGGAAATTACAAAACTACAAAAGAACAGTAAACTAAATAAGTAATTATTTGCATTAAAAAAGAAACAATAGGTTATTCTTATAAAACATAAGTATCATTTGTTCGGACATCTCGTTCTCGTGTGACCTAAACGTAATAATAAATTAATTGATTGTCGATTATTTTGCTTATTTAATTGTGTACCTTCTTGTCCACAAATTCCGCATTTCCTCGGCGCTCTGGGTTGATTGGATAAAGTTCTGTTACCATGATTAGCTCCGCCTCCGCGACCGCGACCCCGACCTCTGGCACGGCCTCGATAACTAGTGCTGCCACCTGCAGCATTATCCTAACACCAAATTTGTCATTTTAAAATCATGTACGCTGGTCATTAGATTATACTGACCTCATCAACCCATTTGAAAAAGTTACACGAGCTTCCCATCGGTTTTGGACAGGTGTAAAACTGCTTGCCTTTGTTCGGACCTTCCTTCTGAACGGTTTTTGTTACTGCCATCATGGCGCATTTGCATTTGATTTCTTCCTCTTCTGCGGAAGCAGCGGAGGCTCTCGGCTCAGGACCATGACCTTCCTCAGGAGCCCACAAGAAGAAATTGCATTTCCTACTAGGATCATTGCAGTAGCACTTGTAGAACTGCCTACCATTATTAGGTCCATTGTTTTGGCACGTTAAGAGCACAGCAGGTTCATTGCAGTTACACACAATTGTATCATCTGAGGAGGGTAGGTTTCTTGGTGGCACCACCCTTGTTGGTCTGGGTGGATTCGGAATTATGCTTTGATTCGGTCTGACGTTAGGTATTCCAACACTTTGATTTGGCCGTGCATTGTTAAAACTTGTATTGTTCTGTGCTGGTCTTGATGAAGGTGCTTCTGTTCTACTGTGATTGTTGGCACCTGTAACTCGCTTTCGCTGTAAATGAAAAATAAGTTCATGCTAGATATACTACCAGAATTGTCGGTCAAGGAAATGTTCAAAGCAGTTAAAACTGCGGGATCGCAACCGCCTATGCACAGCACATTCGGATTCGGCTCCCCAAGGAACGGATTCTGGTCGAATTTTATTTTCAACTTTTTCACATCAGGCCCACACTGCAAAAATAAATACGTTTTAGTTAATAAAATTGTATAGGTACTATAAAAAAAATTGTATGAAAAATGACTCGCTTAACAAGCGACGTTTCGCATAACGAGTGACGAGGAGATGAGAAGTCCCGGATTGCGCGCCTGCTACATCATTTTCAAAACTTGTGTACTTATGTATTTTTGAATATATTAACCATCTTCGATTTTGTTTGTTATCTTTGTTTATAGCGGACTACACTTTGCAAATATAATTTGTTTTTGCATAAATGTATTTTGTCCAACAATTATTATAATATATAAACAAACAATGTACGCGTTTTTAAATAAACAAATATTAAAGAGATCTCCACCAAGAACCCGGATTGATACAAGAAATATAAACAAATATAAACTCATTTCACGGAGTTTGAATAGGAAAACAGTTCCTGGTGTTAGTGGTCATTCTAGTTGCATCTTAGTGTTGTTTGTGATCACAAAATTTCCAAACGTGTGTTCAGACATGTTATTTGTTACTTTTTGTACAAAATTTAATAACAATAAATAGAAAAGATATGAAAAGCAAAATCAAATCATTAAAAATAGAGACGAAGTTATACTTTTTTTTCGGGCGTGGAACGCATTATCGTATTTTACATTAGTTTATATGGGGAAAACTGTAGAATTTAAAAGAAAAATTGAAAATATATTTAAATTACTCTACGGACCACCAAAATTCCGGTTGGCGATTGCGGTACTAGAGGTTTCACTACGAAATTCCTCTACCGCTATTTCAAATATTACGCACATGTACGGTCTACATGAGTGAGATTCATGTACTTTTATGAATACGTCATGAGCGCATCTTTTTTATATACCATTAGTGTCACTAAAAATAAGGTAAAGAGGGCGAAAATAGAACGGATGTACTGGTATATTTGTATCTTGCATGGTACTTACTATATTGCAGGACTCGTCCAGAACTTCTATTTCGGAATAACCGAAAGTAAGCCAAATGACGTATTTGCAGCCTGGATATCCACTGCATCCGATGAATTTGCCCCTGCCATTCTTCATGTCCCTAAGGTTGATATCAGAGCCACATCTAGGACACTTCATCAGTGATCTATAGGTGTTGGTCTGGAATTGCGGCTCTTGATATTCGTGAGGCGTGTCGTTCAGGTGTTGCGCGAGTGTGCGATCTATGAGACCAACCTTTAGCATCACCTGCTGATATACTTCTTTGTATTTTGTGATCTGATCGTTGAGCACCTCGTCGGGCCTTTTAACTCCATTGCATATAAGCTGCAGATCCTTCTCGAAGTTCGCTCGAAGCACAGGCTTGGACAACGATATCTCCATTTCGAGTTGGTTGTATCTAAACGAATTCCACACAAATTATTAAAAATGAAAAGTATTGTAATATCAAAGCACTGATTTAATTAATAAACAACTTTCTTATTTCTTTCAATATTTACACTGCTAATTTAAAAATTGGCTTAAAATATGAATAATAATACAATCTCAAAAAAATAACATAATATAATAAAAAGAAAATAAAAACAACTAATTGATCTGCTACAAAGGACTATTGACTGTAGGTCTTTCTGCCTTAAAATATGATTACTAGCAACCTAATAATTATATAGTTAATTTTAGCACCTTCCATTTATTTAATTTTAATGTTATATATTGTACAATTATCATACCCAATTAATTTTAGAATGAAAAAAACTTACCCTTCGACTAGGCCTAGTCCCAGGTTCGTGGGTATGAAGTAATTGTTATCGCGCAACGTCACATAATCGCGACTCTTGATGGTTTCTATATGCTCTGCATGGGTTGCATCTGTACCAATGCCGTTCTTCTCCATGATGGCTATCAGCTCAGATTCAGTCATGTAATTGGGAGCGGAGGTCTGCCCTTCAACCTGAACTCAAATGAGTTAAAAACGACTTAGATTTAATTTGATTAATGACATTTTTTTACCATTTCGAGAACCGTCGGTGTAAAGGTATCACCGATCTTGTAATCGTTAATCTCCTTAGCGTTCCATTTCTCGTATATGTAAACATCAAGGTAATTCCTCTTGATGATGATCAGACCACGAGCCGTGAATTTCTCACTGGAGACGTCGGTGTGAACGACCGTCTCGTGGCCGACTGCATCCTGGCTCACGCAGGCTAAAAAATGCCGCACAATGAACTCGTACACCTGCTTCTCCTTGCCCTGCAAATTTTCTGCATATTTGGTCGGATGAATCGGAGGATGGGCCTAAAATTAAAAAAAAATATTAATACAGTGGAACCTCGCTTAATCCGTTCCAAAATTTCCGTATAGTGAAACATATTCAAAAATACACATAATATGTGTACACAAGTTTTAAAAATGATGTAGCAGGTGAGCAATCCGGGACTTATCTTATCATCGTCACTCGTTATTCGAAACGTTGCTCGTTTTTCTTACTATTCATTTTACTCGTACTATTATATTAATCTATTGGACAACTATTTCAAAATAATGATTATTAAACGCTAACTATCTTGCATCAAATATTCTGATAAATATATAGTACCTGATCAGATTTCTTGCCTTGTCTAGGATTAGGTCCTCCGTACTCTTCTAATATCCGATTAGCAAAGGGGCCCCAGTTGTTATCGTTAGTCTGCTGTTCAACCAATTCGCGCAGATTCAATTCTTTCGGGAAAATATTGGTTTCCGTCCTCGGATAACTGATGAATCCTTGCGTGTATAACTTCTCTGCAACTTTCATCGTTTCCTTGGCCGTGATCTTCAGCTTCCTCGATATATTTTTTTCCATTTCCTATCAAAAAAAAAATTACCAATTGTATCAACGCCCTCAATCGTATTACCTACGATCGTATCTAGGGGCAAGGGTCTCCACTTGTTTTTCGGTTTGTTCTCAACGTTCTCCACATTTGCCACCGGATTATCTTTACATATATCGAGGAACATCATGACGGCCTCCTTCGAAAACAGCCGTTCTCGTACCCAATTGAAATCGGTCGACAAATCACCGACCTTGTGATTCACTACAAATAAGCATTAATGATTATTAGATTCGCCTGCAGCAACTGAACACCTTACTTTTGATCTTCCAAAAGTTTTCTGGGATGAAATTTTGAACGAGCAAGTACCGGTCGACGATGAAACCGAGCGTCGGGAATTGGCAGGACCCGTAGCTTACCAGTTTATCGCTCAGGATGTTAGGAAAAACGTTCTTGTATCGAAGCGTTTGGAACCTCGTGAATGCAGCTCCTGTTCTCAGATCGATTTCTTGCCGCACGTTAACTGCATCGCTGACATTCTTATTGGGTTCCTCTAGGTTATTGAGTGCTCGGAACACGGATGGACCCGTGATCTCCGAGAACTTCGCTCGGTACACGACGATATTCCGTTTAACTTCCGTACACACATTTACCACTTCCATACCAATGTTCTCGCCTTCTCTATCACAATCGGTCCAGATGATAAGTCCATTGCAGCCTCTGATTTCCCGCTCAAGAGTTTTCTGATACAGAATTCAAACAATATTCTCAAAAGCTATGCAAGCAATGAAAAGTACCTTAATTTTGATGTTATTTTCTGGACAGAATTTGTTAACTGGAGCATCCAATAATAGAACTGGATTGCAGGAGTTCCAGCTTCGATACTGACTTGAGAATTCATAGTTGAGTAAATGGCCAGACACTGAGGTCATGACCATCCGAGATTGCTGTCCTCTAACTTGGCAATCAAACTCATATATTTTATTAAACTTGGAGAGTCCCTCACGCTAAAAAAAATAAATAGTAATATATGCTTTATGAAAGTTATGTCTGCATAACTACTCACCCTGTTTGAGGTTCCCTTTGAGAGAAATTTGGCAATGTTTTTAGCAGCATCGTTCTTCTCGGCAACGCACAGATATTTCATCACTTCCGGCGAGAATTGTTTACAAACATAACTAATTAAACGCATAAGTACAATCAAATGGTTCAAAAAAATTGTTTACCAACATATTAACCTACTCAACTCGTGTATGTTTATTAAGTTTTATACAACCCACCTTACAAAACATTTCCAATTTGTAAGAAAGAGATGCCACTTGTTGTATACTGTTTATTATAATTAATCCCTTTTAGTATCGTTAGGACCAAACGCCAGTTATGAGGCATATTTAAATTGTGCATTGACTTTCCTTAAAAATTATAGAAAAATCATTAATAATTGTAGGCAACTAAATATTCTTCCACAGCTAACTTCTCGTTTATTTATTATTTGGTTAACTCCTTCCAAAATTTAGAAAAAAATGTCAATCAAATGTCAAAGTGACTGAAGTATATTTTTTTTGATTATTATTTGTGTGTAGATAAAGAAAAGAAAGCACAAAATGGGACATATATTCAGTAAAAAACCTAGGAGCAAAATAACGGAACAAGATAAGGCTGTCTTGGTAATTTATTTCGCTATTTTCTGATACATGTTTTCTGAAATATGTTTAATGTTGCAGAAACTAAAACAGCAAAGGGATAAATTAAAGCAGTACCAGAAACGCATTGAAGCAAGTCTAGAATCAGATAGGCAATTAGCCAAGCGCTTGATATCTGATGGGATGAAAGAGTAATTATAATTATTTGTTTTATTTTGTTCACTGATTTTTTTGTTTTGTTTATTTTTTTAGACGAGCAAAGACTTTGCTAAGGAAAAAACGTTTCCAAGAGCAATTGCTTAAACGCACTGATGATCAATTGGTGAATCTGGAACAGTTAACACAGGACATTGAGTTTGCACAAGTTGAAGTTAAGGTGGTTGATGGACTCAGGACTGGCAATGATGCCCTCAAGAAAGTCAATGATACATTGAATATTTCGGATATTGAGAGGATATTGGATGAAACCAGAGAAGGTGTTGAGAAACAACAGGTTTGAATTATTATTTACTTTTATTTGTTTTGATTCTTAATTCTTGTTTTATTTTCGTAGGAGATAGATGCATTGCTCTTTGGTGTTTTGAATGAAGACGATGAAGAAGCAGTTCTTAGGGAATTGAATGAGATAATCACAGAAACACTGCCTGATGTACCAGAGACTGAAATTATTGGAGAACCAAATAATATTGTTGAGGAGGACAAGATTGAAAGATGTAAATATTGTTTGTTCTTATTTGTATACATTTAAACTAATTCTTTTATTGGTATTTAGTAAAACAAATTGGTAGGGGAAAACTGGACAAGAAGGAAGCAAAGGTGGAAAAAGTTGCATTGGAGGCTTGAAGTCAAAATTTACCAAATTTCGTGTTAAGTCGTTATTTTTAATATATATAAAAATAAATAAATAAAATTTAATTTATAAACAACTGGAATTCTTATATAAAAAAAACATATTTATTTATAACCATATAAAACAGAAAACTTTGCACCTAAGATTACTTAATTATCAAGAGTTTCATTGAAACATTTACAATTTCGATTTCAATTTGCCCATGAGCTTTTCAAGCTTCATGGCCTTTTGCATGTTTCCAGCAATCTTCAATTTTCCCATCATATAAGCGGTAGTGGGCTTCGTTTTGCCCGTGAACATGTCGAAGAAGTTCTTGCTGTCCATTGTGAGGGTAGCATCGGCGCCGGATGGAGCGTCTCCTTGGCCACATTTACCTGTGCCGTTCTTCAAGTCGACGAACCTATAAGAAATGAAATAAAACGAATTTTCATCAATCAGTTTTTGCTGCCTGGTGGAATTTACCATTTCTTCCATTCCAGATAGTTTCAAAGAAAAAACAAAGAAGAACAATAAATATTTGTATCAATTAATCAATATTTTAAATTATTTACTTAAAAAAATTTATGGTCTTTAATATTTAAATTATTGATTTACCAATTGAATGCGAGAATCCTCAATATTAAATATTGCAACCACTAGTTGTTGTTAATTGATAACTTACCATTTTCCAGATTCTTTGCCAGTCAAATTGAAAGCAAACACGGCGTTAGTGCTCTTCACCAAATCCTCGCTCAAGTTCTTCTCAATAGCAACGAAGATCTTGCCAACCTCTCCAGCAGGTTTTATAGACTCCTCAGTCTTCTTAGTTGGTTCGGCTTGTTTATTGAGTGCTTCATCCAAGAAGAAGTCAATCATCATGTTCTCCCTTTGTGATGGGTCGTTTGCGTACTGATCGAAATCGGTGACACCGTGTTCCTTTAGGATTTGCTCATCAATAAAGAAGTTTCCAGTCACCTTCCTCGGATCCTGCGAGAGGATCACGTAAGCCGCATCAGCCATGATTTCAGGCTTACGAGTATATTTAAAGGATTCATCGCCGGCCAACATTTCAATGGCAGCAGTGCTAATACCTGCAGAAATCATTACTCATCAGAAACCAGTTTAGTTGAGCTGGTTCTTCGTTTACCTGTCCTTGGCCACAAAGCGTTGACACCAATATTGAAGGGCTTGAATTCGGCATGCATACCGAGAACGCACATCGACATTCCATATTTTGCCATTGTGTAGGCAACATGATTTTGGAACCACAAGGGGTTCATGTTCAGTGGTGGAGAGAGGTTCAGAATGTGTGCATGCTTACTCTTCTTAAGGTATGGAAGGCATTCTTTGGTGCTGCAATTGAAATGTCAAATTAATTGCATACTATAAATATTTATAGTGTACTTACGTTAAAAACGTTCCTCTTGTGTTTATATTATGCATTAAGTCATATCTTTTCATATCAGTCTGATCAGTTGGTGAAAGCTGTATGGCGGAGGCATTGTTAATTAAAATATCTATTCCACCGAATTTCTTAATGGCTTCTTCTACAGCACTTCTCACTTGCTTCTCATCTCTGACATCAACAATACAGGGCAGGGCTTTGCCTCCAGCTGCTTCAACTGAATACATAATACAAATAACAACATATTCTTATTATTTACAATAAAAATAATCTTACTTTCATCACAGGCTGTGTAGATAGTCCCTGGCAACTTCGGGTTTGCAGTGGCAGTCTTAGCCGCAACCACAACATTGGCTCCATCCTTTGCAGCTTTCAATGCAATTGCTTTGCCAATCCCCCGACTGCCTCCAGTCACGAAAACCGTCAGCCCAGATAATTTCCTAAAAATTAAAAGAATTTTAAAGTGCTTCAGCCATGTAGGTCACTTAAAATACTTCAACATAGCTGTATATGAATATCTCAACCAAGCCAAAACTGTAATGGACAATATGTCTTACCCAGTGTTGATCATAGCTAGAGTCTGTTTATTGATGAATAAAATAAGGACTTTAAGCTGTAAACAAGATTAAGAATAAAAAAACAAAATCGCTGTTCTTCTACCAAAGTTCAAACACTTATTGAGTCAAAGTCCATTCGTGACGTCACACGTCACACACTTTAATGTAAGTGGACTATAAAACATTCACATCCAATCCAATCATGAAAATTCCAATTTAATAATAAATAATTGTACGTTGAAAACAAATTAGTATGTAAAATTACAATATGTACATACTAAAAATATAACATATTTAGAACAACATTTCGTATTCGGAATATAAGTTTTAAGTAATAAATATTATGATTTCTTATTGGATAATACACGGCTTATTATAAATTAAATTTCCCGCGAAAGATGGAATTTCAAATGGCGTTAAAGTCAATGCTTGGAATACCAAATTTGTGATATCTCAGTACTTGATAAAAACAATATTATTTGTAAACTCTTTCTGATTTGAGCTTTTGGATGTAGATGTATAACGAGATTATTTATTATTGTATAATAAATCTTTTTTTTTTATTTAAGAGATTTATATCAACTTATTATTAATATAAATCTCTTTTTGGACCTATTTATACCCTTTTTGTTGGTTTTTGGGAATTGAACCAACGACCTTTCGAATCAGATATTCGTGATAAAGGCGAATATAGAAATCTAATTTGATTTATTGAATGTGTAAACTATTTAAAAAGAAACGCAATGAGAACCAACTTTTGGGAATAACATAATTATCGTGTCACGGGATGGAATATTTCTGGACACTGGAATAATTTGTAGTATTGTCGATGTGGAGTCCTAGTGGATTTTATGGAAGTCTAGATTGAAGTCAGTGTACTTAATCGTATTTATTTAACACTTAGGTGATGGAGATTCTTAATCTAGCTTCCAGTTGCTACAAGCATAGGTTGCTGTTCAAGAGTAGTATAGACTGATATAGACTAGAACTATTACTAGGACTAACTTACAAAATAATATTCTAAGGGAAGATACTAATTTGCCATGTGGGTGTACGTTAAAGACGCCGGCGGATGTATATCATAGGCGCCACTATCGGTAAGGTCCAAAGAGTGAGAAATCTTACAATTGTTTGGGGAGGTTAATTGTGGCTGGCATAGTTTTTATAGTTAACTACCAAACTTGTAACAAACCTCCCTTTTAAGAAAGTTGCATAAATGGGTTGAAAAACTAGCAGAACTATGTAGAAGTTTGCGAGTGCCGATAGGCACTTATTAACATATATATCGATAATTAATAAGAAAGTGATTGGGTTGGACACAACAGAACAATAGACAAAATTATTAAAATCTTTAATAAAGAGTTAATTTAAGTTCCTTGAAACTTGAAAATTAATAATTTGATAGGACAATCAAAATTCTAACATCTTTGTTCCACATCAATGAACATATATGCATTTCAATAATGTATATATTTATTTATATGTAGTTGAATTGAATATTATAATAAACTCTACTAAGAGTACATATTTATTACCAGAAATAATCTGAATTGGAACCCACAGTTGCAAAATTATGTGACATTGGCATTGATCCAAGGTAATTTTATTCTGGCCACTTCCTTGGATAATGAAAAAGAGTAATTAAATATGAAAATACTAAGTAGAATAAAGAAAATACCAATTTTGATTCTATATTTAACGGAGTGAAAGGATTTAAACATGAGAAACCTAATACAATAATAAATGTATTTTTAGTTAGATCAGTGCTTCTCAAAGTGCGATATCACTTACTGGTGAAAATGTTTTAAACATAATGCGGTTTGTAGTTGGAAAATGAACTATAAACCGCATTACGTTAGACCGTATCAAAGTTTGAGAAACACTGAGTTAGATACAATTACAAAAATCCGAGTAGCGGAAATTCACTAGAATTATAAGGATGAGAAAACCCTATTGAAAAATCATCACTTGAAAAAATATAATACTATAAGATTTTTTTTTGTTTTCTTTTAATGATGTAATGTATTTCATACATTAATCAACTATTAAAATCTAATTGCTATATATTTATGTACATGCTAATAAATTTACTATTTACTCTCATTTGGAATATACTATATATATATATACAAATTAATGAAAACAAATTGTTGTTTAAATAACAAACTACTTAACGGAGCCTTTCTTCTTTTTGGAAAGCCGTACAGACTTTCTGGCGGGTTTCCTGAAATCAATTCGGAATACGTTAATAATGCGTCGATGCATCGAAGATTATTACTCACTCATCGTCTGAAGATGTTTCCGAAACGATGCTCTTCGTACGTCGCGAACTCGTGCTATCCTCCAAATTACTATAGTTCTGCACAAAAAAATACCCATAAAGTAAGACTATCAATATATGTAGATATGCATTTCACTCACAAATTCCGATGACTCCACGATTGTATATAATATCGTCTCTTCAGAGTCCTCGAATGAGATCGATTGTACGTTTCCACGCTGCTTCTTCCTCTTCACTGACACACTTTCGTTCAACGTCGTATTATCAACTTCATTGGAAGTCATGCCCATTGAGGTCATCGCATTTTGTTTTGCACTTTTCTTCGAACCAGTCGAAACCTTACTCTTCTGCTCTTGCTTCCCCTTAGGTTTTCCTTTCCTAAAGAAATTGGTTGTCGTTATAAAGAAAAGAGAAAAAATATTATCAACTTACTTTCCGTTAATCCTTGAAACAGATTCATCATTATTGATTTTTGTTGAACGCCTCATCTGCAAATTTCAAAACAATTTAATAAACATCGAATTACTAATACTTATATAACATTACCAATTCAATCTTTTTGTTATTTTTGTCAATTTCTTCAAGTGGGTTTTCATATCTTTTAGGTTTCTTTCGTATTCGCGTTGAAACCTTGCCGTTTTGTCGCTTGTTATTACCATTCTGGCTGTCTTCTTTCTCCGTCGTGGAATCTTCTGCGTTCGACGAACAACCATTGACTTCCACTGTGTCTTTGCATGTCTTTTCTGATTCACTGCTGGATCTATCTGTATCACTGATAACAGACTTATTCTCCGGAGAAATGTTGCTTCTCTCTTTGTTTTCTTTCTGACCAGTTCCAGTTTTGTTCTCCTTCGCACTGTCGCCGCTTTCGTCATCCGAGTTGAGTTTCTGGTTAGTTTTCTTCATCGTGATGTTTTGCAGCACTACCAGCTTGTTGCATATCGAACTTCCCGGTACAACAAATGCCGATGTTTGTGTATCATCATCACTTGATTGAAGTCTGCTCCGCTTAGCCTCACTACCTTCAACAATTTCCTGATCAGATGACACTTCTTCAATATTCGCTTTTTTGCCTTCAAGCCGATGCTGTTTACCTACATTTGCGTTCTTAGCAACAAGACTATTTTGATCGTCTTCCACCGATTCTTCTGTTATCTCCGCAATAGTCGACATTCCATGAGAGCCATTCAGATATTCAATCAAACATGACAAATGCTTCTTCAACTTTTGAATTAATACTTTGTCTGTTAGTTCTTCTATGATGATTTCTATCCTCTGCTTTATTTCGTTTAAAACTAGTTTGTCATCTGTGGGTAATTGCAAAACCAGCAACATTTTTATCCAAACTCCTGAGCAATTGTCATTTGGGTATTTGACGAGTTTGGTGCATAGTTCCAAATATAAATCTTGATGGGCATTCACCAATGTCTACAGAAAAAAATGAAAAATTAGTAACTAAAAACTTTAGTACACATTCTGGTAAACTTACATCTTTCCCAGCGTTATTCGTTAAACCCGCCAGAAAATGTATGGTATTATCTATATCGATTTCGGACAGGGGGTTGGTTTTTGGAGCGTTCACGATCATATTTAAAGTAGAGAAGACCGCTTTGGCAATCACATCGACGGCGTTCGTGTATTTGTTCGCGAAGTAAAGGAGACCAGAGATGAGCATCTGCTGCAATTTCGGATTGTTCTTCACCATCATCGGATTTAAGTATTTCAAAAGGACACGAGAAATAAGACTCGGAGTAACCAAAGCCCCGGCCATCAAAAGTCGAGCAACCGCATTCACAGCGACCTCGCTCAAAACAACGTTTTCATCGTCCATAATCTCTATAATTATATTCATGACTTCCTCCGAGGAGTAATCTTCCATATCCAAATTTTCAAAATTAAATTCGCCCTGGTTGTAGAGACGGCGACTATTTTTTTTCTGTATTGTCGTGTCCGACCCATTGCCCAGTAAACTGGTACCATACAAAACAACCAGATCAGCAATAGCCCCCATCGAAGCGCTTAATATGTCTAGATCATAGTTGGACATATAATGGAACATTACTATTGGCGTTGCTATCATTTTGATATTATCGAAAGCGTATTCCTTGTCCAGTAAAGAGAGCAAACAGTTGCATTTGAAAACACGTAAACACACATCATCCGTCGGGTTATCCATCAATGGATGTAGAACTTCTTTAATGCAAGTATGTAGGTTATCATCCAGTTTTCTCACTATCTGCAAAACCACTATCAAGATATCCAAATATTGGGTGATAGTCCCCGAGTCGTCTTGCAGTTTCTTCACCTTCGTCGTCTTCTTAACTGCAATTGGAACACACTCCATATCTGCCACTTCCTTACTTAATTTCTTAACTTCTTCGTGCTTCTCCGCTGCAAGCTGGAAGTTCTCTTCATTCTTCGCTTCTTCCCTCTCCTCTATCAAAACGTCCAATTTCAATTTCATCCTAGCCAACTGAAATAAACCAATAATTAATAAAAACTAAACTACTAATAGCAAACTACAATACTTTAAAATTGTTATCGAGGGTGTTTCTCGGCTGTTCATTTGGAATCATTTCCTCCTCCTCCTCTATAAGAGGTTCCCGAATATCCGATATTAAAGTGCATATCTCCATGGAAAATTCTTGAGGAGTATTGGACAATTCACTCAAAATATTAATTACAGTATATAATGTTTTCGTGTGTAATTTATTGTGTTGTAATATATTTAATATTAGCGCATGTAACGCCTTTCTCCCGACCTAAAAATAATAATTTAGAATTAAGATCAATCTAATAACAATTTTAAACAATCAATAAATTACCTCGTCTGCAAGATCCTTTTCGCCTGCCATCACCATTAAAATGTTCAACTTATACTGGAATTCAAGCATTTGCCAGTCATCCATTTTCTTGTTCATCAGTTCATCCAAACTATTTGCAATAAACCTAAAGCATATTTATTTTAGTAACCTGTATTGTAGTTAAAGTATTGTTTTCTATTACTTGTCAATATAATTGCAGAAATGCAGCAGTTCCGGTTGCAAATCATCTAAATAATCGTCCATCTCGTTATTCCTCAAATGTGTGATCAGCGTGTTCCAATACGCCACAACTTCCATTGATAATTTTTCATATGGAATCAACTTATTTTCGCTTAAATTTAAACCAGCGATTATATCATTTATTGGAAATGATCTGCAAATAAAACACATTTAATATCATTATAGAATAGTAATAAATAAGTTAACACTTACTTAAAATAAACCTCCAAAATATTCTTGGTCAGTGAATCAACGGTATTGATATCAGAATCGTCGCCATCTAATTTAATTGATTTAAGAAATTTAAGTATGTCGTTCTTATATTCTCCCAACCACTTAGGAAAGAGTACATCATGAAAACACTTCTTGACAACCTTATTATCTTCATTGAATAATTTTTGCAGAACTTTTTGACGGTCCTGGATTCGAAAGTAGATTGGATTTATATGAGCACACTTGAGCGTAGCTTCACTCCTCACAAAATGATTTTGATCATACAAGCACTTTACTATTTTTGGTATTGTTACAGAGGTCACAGCAATAGTCTTTACAGAAGTAGAACGCACAGCTACATTTGGATCAGCCAAACAATTAATAAATGCCTTGATTACAGGGCAGTCATTGTTCAGAGGATCTTGTAAACGCAACAAACATGTTATTGATTGCAATCTGATGCTTGGAAGTCGATCCTTAAAATAAAATATTATAGAAACTAATTACGAATTATTTTTTTGTTAAATATTTACATTAATTGATTCAAGCATAGAATTTTGAATTGCAAGATATAAATCATCATCTAACTGTGCATTCTCCCCGAGATGTTTGAGCACCAAATTTATGAATTGGCAGGAATAATACCTCATATTCTCTTGTGCTAGGTCAGTATACTAAAAGCAAACATATCATTACATATAATATAATTATTAATAGTTCAATTTTACTTACTTCTAATGCTTGCATTATTATTTTACATATGAACTGAGGAGTCTCAAAATCTTCATCTATTGATTCATTTTCAGCCTGCTTCATCACATTGGCTGTGAACTGTGCACCAAAATCCAAACTTTTTATACATGTCTTCCTAGATTGTACTATGGGATAGTGAAATATGATCTCTAAACAGTGCACAAATCCTTTGAAGAATTCTTCGAACGGGTACTATTATTTTTTAAAAAAACAACATTATTTTGGTTCAAAATTCGTTATTATATAGGTTATGTTCACCTGGCTGTAAACGTTGATCAATCTGTGTATAAGTCTTGGATGATTCGCGAGCGAGTTTTCTGCAGTTTGGAATATATCGTACAATTGTTTTTCCGCCATGTTTCCACTTGGTTTCTTCAATTAATAATTATAAATAAATACAATGTATAATAAAAAAAAACTATAAATTCAAACATCGCTTTGACGCCAAAATAGACGCGAAGCCTCACAAAAATAATGCCACTACAAGAATAAATAAAATTTTGAATATGCATCAATTGGCATCAATCTCCTCGGGATGCAAAAGAAAAGAAAATGTTATTTCGAGGGGAATCCGAAAATTGGAATTAAACCATGGTCTGAAAGACTGAATTTCACTAAAAAATCTGAGATATCAGCCGGGGTTTCTCACCTAATGCGGCTGTTCTAGACATTTCGTTTTAATCACTAGCTGTTGTTATACTAAATATAACGCTTTTCGCTATTTTGTTTTAGTACTATTCTATTTTGTCACTGTTTTGTTTTGTTCTCTTGTATGACGTTATGTTTTATCCTATCCTGATTTGTCACGTTCTGTTCTGTTTGTCCATGGCACCAAAGACGTTGTGTGGTGGCGTGCCCTCGCAAATATTGAAATCAAGTGGCGCCTCGTACAGTGCTGCCGATGGAACCTTACACCATAACAAAACAACATAACCTTAATATGCACTGTTTATATTATAATTTAATAATACTCTCTAATTAATAGACTAATCACTATTATTACTAGTCTTAAAAAAGACTAATATATTTAATAATAATTAAACTTATCTTGGATCAGAACAAACTTCGTTAAAAAGTAGTCAAACAGTCGTAGTTCCAAATGTAAATACTGCGAAAACGTGAAAGCAATAAAAACTATTAGAAAGGATAAAGTAAGTATAAGCAACATTTATGCGAAAATTATTTATTGTTTGAAATTTCAAATTATTTGGCGCTAATACTTGCTGGTACTTGTGGAGCCGCGGCATGTGCTGCCTATGTACTAAGGAACGCCACCGCATGCACCGCCATACAACAAATCTTTCGTGTCCCCCTAGCACCAACGGATAGTAAAATTAAAAATGGTATAATTTGTGTAGTATAAGATAGTCATAAATATGTGTCTTTAGTAATAATATATTTTAGAACATATCAACAAATATTCAAAGTAATCGTACGGCCGCTAAGTGTATTCACATTTAGAAGGTAGAATATGTTCACAAAAGTTTACTTTAATCATGTCAGGATGCATACATAAATTATCTTAATTAAGATTGTTTTTAGGAATTAGAATATTAAATTTATTTCTGCACAATTTATAATACTGTTTTACTGTCTAAACAATTTAAATGTGAAAGAATGCGTTTTAACAAAAATGTACAAAAACATATAAATTAAAAATAAAATGGATAAAATTAAACATCGTTTTCTTCCTCGGCATGTGGAAGCAACGTGAAACGAGGTGGATGCTTCCATATGGCACTGGAGTTGCGCCTGAGTCTGTCTGGTTCGATATTCTGGAAAATCTTACTTAGATCCGGAGTCTTCGGTTTCAGACTGAACAATGTGTTTTGCAATTTGCCGTTTACAAAGGCTGCGATCCTGTTGGCTAGTCGCATGTGTTCGGCTTTAAGCCATTCTGGTTTTTCAATGGTCGGATGGTCTCTTTCCTCTTGATCGCTGTCCGAATCGTAGCAATCGAAGGTGGGGAGGAGAGGTGCCTTCATGGTCATGTATATGGGAACCTTCTGACGCTGTTTCTGTTCATCCAGCTTCTTCTTTTCCTGTTTCTGTTTCAGCAAAAGTCGCTTCTTTTCGTTCTCTTCACGCAACTTCTGAAGTTTTTCATGCTTCTCTGACGCTGCCAATTTCTGCTTCTCCTCCTTAACTTTCTGAGCCTCATAAACCCGCTGCTTTTCCCTCTCGAGTTCCTCGCGATGCAGTTTCGCTTTGTTCTCTTTTTCCTCCCTCTTTCGTTTTTTCTCTTCGGTCATGGCCAGAAGCATGGCCTCCTTCTTCTTGGCGGCCTCCATCTCCTTCTCCCTTCTATGCATTTCTCGTTCTCTAAACTCCTGCTTGGATGCCTTCATGGCACTCAAAGTTTTAGAGGCCGAGCCAGGATCGTAACCTTTGCTCATCGATGGCAAGACCCTATTATTCGTCGGCGTCGTCATCTTGCTGGTCATCTTCTCGACATCACTATGGAAACGTTTCTTCAACTTGGACGTGCTCTTTGCGTAATTCTCGAATGCCTCCACCCGTTTTTTGACAGGACTATTCTCGTACGGGCTGAAGATCTCCTTTTCGGGTTTCTTTTTGGATTTGACTGTTTTCGGTTCAACGGATTGCAGACTTGGCTTTGCATTAGTCTTATCGATTACTACGGTCTCGTTTATCGCAGGTGTTATTATTTTGGTTCCATTCAACGCGAACTGATCATCCTCATCGTTATACTTACTCGGTTGTACCGATTCCTGATTCATATTCTGTAAGACAGGCATTTCTATGATCCGCGTTTCGTTTACTGCATTGATAACGACAGTTTCATTGGCAATCACTTTCGTTTTGTCTAACTGCATTAGAGTAGCTTTCTTATTCTTAGGAAACAGTGAATCAATAGAATCGTTGTTAGTGTTGTTCATTATTGTATTGTGGAATATAGGTTTCTCGGACGAAAGCATATAATTCGTACTAACTTCTGTTCCATTTCTTTCGATAACTACTGTTTCATTGACGGATTGCAATGGTGCTTCAATGATTCTTGTTTCATTGACGGATTGCAATGGTGCTTCAATGATTCTTGTTTCATTGACGGATTGCAATGGAGTTTCTATGACCCTTGTTTCATTTACGGATTGCAATCTAGTTTCAACGATCCTTGTCTCATTAACTCCTGTCATAAGCGATATTTTACTAGGTACTGGTAAATCGTCACATTTGTCCACAAGCTCGCCTTCAGCATCTTCATACAATGAGGGTTGTTCTGAAACTGTAGGCACATCCTCGCATATCCAGTTACTGACGCTGCTATTCTTACGTGGGCTTTTAGCACCTTCGGAATTTTCGATTTTATCCCTAGATTTCCGTTCATTCGATTTTGACCGTTTAGTCAACCGCTTTAACTCCTTCTCTGTTTTCTCCTCTTCCATTTCTTCATATTCACTGACTTTCTTTGTAGCAACCTTCTTTGGAATTTTAGCCTTTCTCTGCAGTTCCTCATCTTCGTCCATATTAGGATCAATATCCAATATAGGTGCTTTATTAACAATAGTTTTTTTCTTGGTTCTACCTCTCTTCTTAGGGCCTGCCTCAATTACTTCATCATCATCCACAGTACTAATAGTACTATATTTTTTATTCTTAGTTCTATTTGTCTTTTTCAATGGTTCAACTCCTTCTTCTGGTGCTGAAAATATTTTCTCAGGTTCTGCTTCACTTTCAACATCATTAAGATCATCAACATCAGGAACCACTTTCCCAACTACTGGCAATTCATTATCTTCATCATCTGACATCAGATTGATTACAGTATTTACCTGTGATATTAAGACCACATCTGAACTTCGTTCTGACTTTCTAGCTGGCACGGTTTCTTCAATTATGTTAATTTTATCTGTCTGCCGATTGGATGGTTTCTCAGCTTTTATCACTACCTCCTTCTTTTTCCTACCTCTTTTCTGTGGAGGATCTTTTGGTGGTGGCATTTGATTATCATCAATCTCATCATTTTTTTCCTTCTTTACTATTGTTGGCCTTCTTAGCTTAGAATTTAGGGGCTCTGTAGTAACTATTTTTATATTTTCTGAAGCTTTATTAAAAGCTTTTCTCCTGGGTCTTCCAACCTTTGGTTCTTCCTCAACAGCATCATCAACATTAACATTTTCTTTATCTAAAAAAATAAAGGAAATAATTTAATGCTACATGCCAAAACTAAATTATTACCTTCAAGTTCCTTAAACAAAGACCTATTTGGTTCCACCTTCTTATTGAAATTATTCAATCTATTATTTAGAATTTCTATATACTCATAATACAAATCCCTTTTGCCATGCTTCAACTGTTGCACTATTGGTTTCATCTCTTCCAAAAGTTCTCTCAATGACTATTAAACAAATTTTGAGTTAATACAAGTACAACATAGTAACCATCAATTATACCTTCATATGAGTTTGAGCAAACACCATTTCCACCTTTTCCACATTGGCGTAAATAATATTCGTGATATTTTCGTTTAACTTATTTAAATCCTCCATAATTGTTATTTCACTAGTTCCTGACCCTCAGCACAAATTTGAAAACGGGTAAAAGCCGTTATTCTGTTCGGCTTTGATGCAGTCTACTTTTTTCGAATTCTGACGACCATGCAGGCCAGCCAACATAAAGATAATCAAAGATTACCTGATTAATTTGAAGAAAAAAAAAAACTATACAGCAAAATAAATTAATTTGAATAAAATCATGAAAGAAGAATTTAAATAAAATCAAATTTATAGGGCAGAAATAGATCTTTGCAGCAATTGAATTTTATATTATTTTTAATAATAATGTTTATTACATCAGTCGTACAAAAAAAACATACAGAAATAAAAAGAACAAAATAAATATATATTTATTCAAATAAAGTCAACTGATTCACAGGGCTATTGACCATAGGTCCATCTGTCCTATTAATATTATTATGCTGTTAATGTATTGAGTTTTATTATTTTGTAATTTATTCCAATAAATATTATTTTAAAATTTATAAATAAAAATCGTTTTGTTTTTAGTGTTTAATCTTATTTAATATGACATTGACTGGCTACATGCACCCCGTTGTGCGAGCTAAGTTGCATACTTCCACTCCTTCGGAGTGGAAGAAACAGAAACAAACAAACAAAAATCGTTTCATTCATACTGATTCATACTATTGAGAAACACAAATGTAATTATTATTTTTTTTTAATAATTAAATAAGTCCCAAGAACATTATGTCAACTATTACAAATATTGTATTACTATAATACAAACAAATAATTATCATTTATTGTACACGTGTACATACATATAGAGGGCTACTGACCTCAGTCTTTACTAGAGGCGTCCAGAGGCGTCGCTACGACCGGTCAATCGGGCGAGTGTCCGGGACACCGCGAAATTTGGGTCCCCTAAACAGTGTTAGTTGCAACCCCCTCCCACCCACAAATACATTTTTTTCTCGGATGTTAGCCCTACGCTTTCATTTTTTAAGTATCCTCCATTTCATATTTATGGTCTCTGGTCAAATAAATTATTTGAATTCACTAATAGATAATGTTCGTTGTTAAAAATTTATCGAACTAACGTTTACACAAAATTGAACTTAATTCTTTTTCTATATAGAATTTACATGGGAAGAAAAAAAAATAGAAAGGATAATAAATAATTTAAGTATAATACGTATAAAGACTGTGAAATTAAACGGAATGTGGAATAAACGTTCATGAAAAATAAAAAATATATAAATTCTTGATTAAAATATATATTTAGTATATTCTGTAATAATTATAAAATATATTATTATAAAATTAAAATAAATTGGGATCCTAGGGGAATTGATTTCCGGAAAATATATAATCGTATAATACTGTACAATAAGAAATAAAATCAAGAGTGAATTCTTAGTTTGCTGAAATAATATGTGATCTAATCTAATAAAACCTGAAAATCAACTCTATAGCGGATCCCCATCGTTATGATAACCTACTATCACCTGATGTACTCAAATCCATAGAATGCCCTATGGTAGTGGATTAGAGGTGGGACGAGTTGAAATGTCTAGCATTTCTTCGCCCGAATATTTGATATTTGCCTATAGAACCAAAGATAAATACGTATTTACAATGCATCTAAATTAGGTGTCCACTAGCAGGGCTAGATACAGGACGTGTCAATTGTGACTTTGGATCCTATGGGAACGTGACCATGGCTGCTCCCTGGCACTGGCGAATGCAACGTAAAACAGGTTCGTGCCCATGTTGATACCTGCAGCCAGGTAGAAGACCATACTCCACTGTCCAAGGTTCTCCTAAAAACGCAGAGATTGCGTTATGAGTGTTATACTGTTCTTATGGTAATTACAAACCTGTCCTTGTATAATTAAACTGGTTACGTATGGGGCAAGGAATCCGCACATATTGGCGGCAGCATTTGTGATACCGTACATAGTGCCAGCGAATTTCGGGCTTAGTGCTATGTGATTCATCTGGTTGCCCGCGTACACAGCTCCCGCAAATGCTCCAGGAATGGCCAGCATAAGTTGCACACCAATGCGGTCGCATTTCAACCAGGCAACACCCAGTAATCCCAACGATGGGATTATTGAACCTGAAGAATCATAGTCAAGCTTGGAATATATCGCCTTAAACCTAAACCGATAACTTACTTATGGAATTGAATAATTTGTATGAAGTTGAGAGCGAGAGGTATCCTTTACTCAATAGCCAATCGGCGAGTATACTGGCAAATATTCCCACCACCCAGCTCGTCAGGTATGGGATGGCGGAAAGTGCGGCATTCTGCGATACAGATAACATATTGAGACATACTGGTCACTCTTAAATTTAACGTGATTTACCTGTTCTATATCGAAATGTAAAATTTGGGCCATATACGTAGGCATCTCCGTCAATTGGGTGTAAAAAGCCCAAGATTGTCCGCACTGGGTGACCAGGATGGCCCACAACGGCAAACATGTTGCCATCTTCCGCCAAGGGATGGACGACCTTTCATCATCATCCTATGAATAAAACATGATTTGAAATGTAAACAGCGAATTGTGGGAATCATTAAACCTGTGGCCCAATGCTGGCGATGATAAACGTCTGCTCTTGTCTGCAGATTCGCGGATGGACGGACGGTGAGTCATAGATAAAGATTTGCCAGAAAACAAACCAAACTAAACCGAAGATACCGAAAATATAAAAGGCCAACGGCCATCCATTGTTCAGAGCACACAAGTAACCGGATAGAGGCAACGATACGACTGTCCCGAAATTAGCACCTGGAATTCAAGAAGTATTTTAATTGATTATTGATTTTTTTTCTTCTAGATAGTAACCTGCGTAAACGTAGGCCGCAAATTTGCTCCTCTCCAAAGGAGGAATCCATCTGGCAAGCATTGCGTGCATAGCTGGAAAAGTGACTCCCTACAAATAAAATAAACGATAATATTTGCAATATTAGGAACAATAAATTATTACCTCTCCCATTCCTTCTAACACCCTGACCAATATAAACAGGGAGAAATTCGTGCGTGCAGCGATCGGACTGAGTAACGTGAAGATTGCGGTCACAAGAACTCCGATACCAAAAATCTTTTTGCCTCCGAACAGCTCTGCGAATCTTCCACCAGGCAACTGGGTAAGGACGTACCCATAGAAGAACGACCCAAGAACTATTCCTTGCGTCTTCTCATCCCAGTCGAACTCCGCAGGCTACAACAGGCAATTTATTATGGTCAATACTATTAACACTGCACACCAGGCAGTTCAATAGATATATCTTTTCGACCATTTACTTGCGCGAAAACCTTCACAGGAATTGTCTTATTGGGATATGGACAATGGTCGTAGGTGTTGTTTATAGCCGGCTCCACGTAGTTGACCATCGCGACAATGGCAACGGACAAATTCACCCTCATCGCATAGACATTGGCGAAACCCAGAAATCCAAGTATGCCTAGGATGTGCCTCGACTTCATGCAATCCCTGGTATCGTCAACTGCAGCACAAGAAAACACCACAAAATATACCTATATCCTACAATTAACATATCATACCATAGCAACCGAAGATTTCGACCGCATCGTGGGTTTCGACAAAATTATTCTTGAACAATTCGCGTTTGATTTTCATCGTATTTAAACATAAAACGTACTTTTGCGAAACAAAAGCGTAAATAGTCTAGTGATAACATGCCTACTATCGCTACCTAATTTACACATTCACACATAGCAAAAGTATTTTGTTTTGCATATGCATACTTTATTTATAACCAAATCATTGCACCATCAGCAACCAATACTGTGTTGTAAGTAAAATTATGTAGCATTACATTTTATATAATTTGTAAACAAAACAGAAATCATTTAATGAAATAAATTGGATATCCTTGATTATTTATGAAAATACTTGATAGTGAGTTTTACATAAACATTAACTAAATTATTTCTACAAAATATGCATACCCTCAGGTGGAATGATCCTGGTCAACTCATCTTCATCCTCCTCTTCTTCAACATCATCCTGCTGCTTATCATAGTCAATAGGGCAGGTGTTAATATCACAATCATCATCTGTTTGCATTATAAGATCACTTGAACTGCTGCCTAATATGAATTAAAATACAAAGGAGTAAGAGCGGGAAGCGGTAAGACAAAGCACCAATTGATGTAACACTAATTGGAATGTGATAAAAGATAACAATGGCAAGTGTACTACTGCTCTGTGTCTGAATGACTCATAAGCAAGTAGATGTTATAATGTATTTACAATGGAAACGCGGAAGACGTCTGAGCCCGTTTATTTTTAGTGCCCGATACGCGAATACAACCAGAACACTCTTATCGCGAGGCGTCAAGAGTCAACGCTGATAGCAGAACCCCTTTTCAAAATTATCAGCTGATTTGTTTTGGCAACAGCTTTTGACACTTACTGACAGATCAACAAAGAAACTCCCCCACTTTTTCAGTCAAATATCATCATATAATACCAATGCCAACATAAATAAATGTACACATGTTAAATTATGACATCATAGTATTTAGATGCGGATTATAGCATGGATTATAGTACTATCAAAATACACACAATGCGGAACTATTTACACGTGACCTGTATGTTCAGCCAATTGCAATTCAGAGATCACTGATATTATTCAAAATACCAGAATATTTCTGGCTAGTGTCATTTATTTGATATCCATATTAAAATCACTGTATATTGTACATGCATATTTATATATTTTATTGTTTGTATTCAATGAATGGCAATTACTTAAAAAAAAGAAGTTATTTACAGGAGAAATAAGGAAAACACTGTATTATTAAATTTCTTTCTCTAGTTGATATATCTGCATGATTAAGTCATTTTTACGTTTTATTTTGTCCAATTGTTCCTTTTCAGGTTTGGCAATTGCACCACTGTTAATTTTCTCCTCTAGACTCTCAACTTCTCGAAGCCTTTTTTTGAGATTTTTCACTTTCTTCACAGGATCCGATGATTCAGAAACAGCTACTGTTACTGCTGGACTGCTCACTGTCACTTGCTTTTTTGGCTGTTCAGTGATTTTTAATTCACTTACAAGACTGGTGACCACATCAACTTCTGCAAAAATGTCATTTTATTGCTGTTGAATAGTTTCAAAATAGTTTAAAGTTACTTTTTGCTTTAGTCTTCTTGGGTTTTGGTGTCTTCACAGCTGGTTTATCCTCAATGAACAAACCAGGGATGGTTTTATGTGCAGTAAAACCTGCAACCTTCATAGGCTCTGCTGGTGCCACATGTCGGTTCATTAATTTCTTGCCTTTGCTTTCATACAAAGGTACCTCCTCCTGTGGCACATAACCTTCCTTAACCCTCCTGGGTTTCCTCCAGGTGCCATCAGGTCTTTGGGAAGCTGGTATGAAGGATTCGCCTAGAAAAATTATATTGTATTATCCTATAACCTAACGTTTTATTGATATAACACAACCGTTCGCCAATGGATCTGAATCTCGTAAAGCATCATTGGATTGCATTATTAATTTATATATAAATAAAGCACAACGCTTGCCGATTATTTACGAAGCGTAACAAAACAATGTGAACGGTTTACATTGGTAACATTGGAGCTTTCACTTTTTTTAAAGGTTATGCAATACATCATGCTCTGCTGTTGTACAGATAAATGTGTCATTGTAATACATAACCTAGTTGTCACAGAATAATTTGATTTAATAATTACTTAGTTAAGATGAATGTTATCAGGAGAGTATTGTCTTTGGAACACAGTAACGTGTTTAATGTCATCCACAGATCCGTCGCTTACAAAAGCGCCATTTCTTTGGACAATTTATATCCAAGCAGTAATTTGAAGTTAACATCACCTACAAAGGTATAATATCACAAAATGAGCAGCTCTTACAATAATTGTACTATAAAAAACTAGAACTAATGATTTATTTTAGCCTGAGACAAGCTTGTCAAGTAAGTTTTCTGGTTTCATCCCTGTAAATCAATTGGAAATCACATATTCACGAAGCACTGGACCAGGAGGACAAAATGTCAATAAAATTAATACAAAAGTTGATATGAGATTCCACTTGGACACTGCTGAGTGGTTAGATGCAGATATTAGGAGCAAATTAGCTGAGAAGGTATGTTTATATTGATTTCAATCTAATTATTATAATTAAATTTACAACCACAGCATAAAACCAAATTGACCAAAGAAGGGTATCTCATATTCCGATCAGATCTTACTCGTTCGCAACAGATGAACTTAGCAGACTGTTTGAACAAATTGCGAATGTGCATTGTCGAAGTCACACAAGAAGCGGCTGCACCATCGGCAGATACCGTGGAGAGGATTCGAAGACGGTACTAAGTTACTTTCTTTAAAGTTAATTCAAATTTATTTAAAACCATCTATTTTTAGTCAAGAGAAAGCCATACGAGAGAGGCTGATACAGAAGAGGCTACGATCACAGACCAAAGCTGACAGGAAAGCGCCGAGTGCTGAAGATTTTTAAAGTACTCTATGCAATAAATAATAACACTGTAACAGTTACGATTTTCAATAAATTAATTAGATTATTTTACTTTATGCATTTATTCTCTTTCCGACTTGATTGTCAGACGTAATCGTGCGTCGAAATCTGATCTTAATAATAGAGTAACAAGATGAGGAGGCCGCGTCCAATCCAATGACGCGCGAAATTATCAACTATCTCGACTACATACTATTCTCATAGATATATTATAATAAAATTTAAATTGACTAAAAACGATAGAAAACAAATCATTATACTTAACAAAAAAAAATAATTAGAAGAAAATAATGTAATTTACATTAAAATAAAAAATTTAAATTATCAAATCACTAAATATCTAGTCAAAATTGAAAAAAAAAAGATCCTGCTTGTGTCTAAAACAAATAATTCATTTGTACATATTATATGAATAGAAGAGAATTGGTGCAGCTCTAACAATCTCACCAGCGGAGAAGGTAATCAATCATTTTAAATATTTAGTTATGGGGGAAGGGGAAGGTCCGAAGAGTTCTCAAACATGGTATATCTGTTGTTTAAAATTATCAACTCGATATTTTAATCCCTATCTCTTCGTCTGTCATTGCCGGATCCGGAGTGCCTGGAATGGGAACGGCGATCCCTACTGCGGGACCTGGATCTATAGCTTCTACTCCTAAAAAAAATACAAAATATTTAGGACAAACATCGAGATTTTCTATACCAACATAATTTGATTCATTTAAATTTTTATCTAAAAATTAAGTGATTCTACAGTATTAACTCATTTTTGCCCAGTGCACACAAGCAGGTATAGCAGTATTTATTAATTGTTTAACAATCTAGTGATAAAGTAGCTAAAACTTATCGTTGTGTATTTATTTTTAATTATATAGAATTATATAACCATAAAAGTTAGGCATCAACTCTGCACTTGATGAAAACTGTGATCAAAAGGATAACAGCAACCATTGTTTTCAATTTGATATCATATCGGATCAAATAAGGCAACTTCACTCCCTGAGAGTGTACAATTTGATAATACTGGACATTTTCTTTGCTTTGAAGTATACCATACTCAATAACTCCGGATTCTACGTTGTTTTTTGTCGTTAATAATTATAAATGAAGTTGGGAATTAACCGACCAAACCAACGTACAAAAATTCGCACGGAAGAATTTTTACCGTTATTTTTTACTCATCATGTAAGAAAAACCTACCGCTCTTTCACATATTGCGAGGAGTGCCTTAACGTGAAAAATGTTGCACTAATATGGAGCAGTGATTTTTAAAGTGTGGGTCGCGTAATATATTTAGGGGGTCGTTGGTTGGTTGTTTTTCTACACATACTCAGTGGGCGGTCGCAGAAACTTTTTATGTCCAAAAGGGTCGTGGACCAAAAAGTTTGAGAATCACTGAATAATAAACAAATATTAACCTGCTATCCTTATCCTTGTCCTTATCTCTGCGTTCCCTGGATTTAGACCTATGCCTTTTTGACCTCCTGTCCAACTCCCTTCCTCCTACGTACTGTTCCCTATGTCTTTCACGGTAGCGTTCCTCACGATCTCTCTCGCGGTCGCCACCCCTATCTCTAGTAACGTTCCTCTTCTCCTCCTTACGTTTCTCAGATGTTTTCTAAAATAAATATTAGATAGAAAAAAATCATAATTGATCATTAAAACTCTTACCTCCAATTCAGAAAGTTTCTCACGAATTTTAATAAATCCCAAATGCAATTTTCCTCCAAAATGATCGGCCAATCGTCTGTCGTTATCGTGGATGCCTAGATAAGCTGAACACACTTCGCACACCCTTAACTTTTGTTGCTGGTAGCTACTAGCAGGCATTGAATTTCTATATTCCTGTTCAGCTTCCAGCTTCTTTTTTCTTAATTCATCGACCTGGAAAATATATTACAATATTATGATACACATAAATATCAAAACACGGGCAGAAGTACAAAGAATATTTCAATATTTTACGTAATTATTTCAATAATTGATCATTGTTCCCCAATTATGTTTCTCCATATTTTTAAAGTACTAATGTTTAGCTTGATATTACACTTAAATATGAGATTTATTCATTTAAAAAGTTGTTAAGTATCTTCTTTAAGCTGAAAGTAGACTATTTTTTTCCTATTTATTTTAACAGCATATAATGCTTTCGACGCCAACCAGTTGCTGTTAGGTTACATCATAAAGAGAACGTTGGCAGCATAACAATTGGTGACGCTACAGGTTATTATTATTTTATAAAAATAAGTTGGATTTTAATCAAAATATTTATGATTTTTTGTGTATACCATAATAATATTTTATTATTAAATGTTACTCACCTCTTCCATCAACTTCATACTCTCTTCGACGAAACCTTCCTCTCCCAATTGTTCAGCTTTAGCCAACTTCTGACCAATTTGCTCAGCCAATTCGTGAACGCTGTTCGCCTTGACCGCCACCTCAGCGCTGAGTTCTTCTTGAGTCTCAGCCAATCTCTGCTTGGCGGATTCGGTGCGTCGATCACAATCACCAATGAAAGCTTGCAAATGTTCCATAGCCTAAAGAATGAAATTCAACACGATATATAAACATAAATAACATAAACAAATAAAATCAAACACTCACGTCCAAATCGTAAAAGTAATCCTTGGATTGCTGCGCTTTCTCAAAATCAGCCCTCAAGGCGAGGTCGTGAATCTTGGGGCATTCTCCGAGGTCCATGCGCTGTCAAAATCGACACAATAACAAGAGAAAAGAAAATGAATACAAATAAAAGCATATAGTAACCAGGAGGTTCTTTTTTATTCTTCTGCATTATTTTCTTCTGTTCGTTTTTGCTGTAATATCTACCTTTGCACAAACGAAATGCAGTTGAAGTAAATAATGAAAGAATAAAATTAATTAAATAATAAGTAAATAAAATCAACTTACAATATGATAGAGGGTGGACAACGAAATGATCAAATGAAATAATTTTATATAACATAGAAAAACAAATATATATAATTACGATTTAAAACATTTAGATATTACGTTACTGGATACAACGCACCAAAAGTCCATAATTGTTCATCGCAGATTGGGGGATTTTTGTTTTGATTAGGAAAAATATCGATTAAGTAAATGCTGCTGGTACTCACGACTCGTTTGATTTATTTTTGAGCTAAATTGTTCAACCCAAGAAAACAACAAGAAAAAACAAGACTTTTCTCTCCGTTTCATGGACACACGTCAATAAGATTCATGCAATAAATTTCGTCTTCCCACTGATCTCGTTTCTTTCTGCTTACTTACCAAAAACGTCAACTACTTAATTCCGCCATTAATTGGCGTAAATCTTTCTTTGAATAATCTTTCATTTTTCTACCATACCTTAGCAATGCCGCAAAGTACAAATGATTTATTGAATGAACAAGTAACCGGTTTTCGACTCTCCATAAGTAATATAGAAATAATTGTTCTTACATTGTTTTTGCCCGAAGAAAATCTGAGAAATAGAGTGCGTGTTTTCTCTCGAGTGTGGTATGTATGTGTGTGTGTTTATGTGTGAGTGCACCAACGAAAATTTCAAGAACAAAAATCATAATTGATAAACTATTGACCACAAATTCACAATCGTTCAATAAACAATTGTACTTGTTTAGTTTATAGTAAGTATTATGGAATAATATAGACTTTTCTTTAAACCTAATTAATATATATATATATGTATAGAATTTGATTCATTTGGTTCATACGTACGTCTCAAGTACTTACATAATAAAACTAACACCTATTTCCTCATCATATAATAGTTAATTGACGTTTCTGAAAATACAGTGCTAACATTAGTACTTCACAGGATTGCCCTTTAAATACTCAATCTAGTAACGTTTTCAAAATCAAAACACTTGAACAAGAAATGAAACAAAATTAAGACTGAAATAACAGTGATTGAATCAATCTGCCAGAAAAAGTTACAGAGAGCACTAATGGAAGACTTTCAATTTTTGAAGTAGCAACGTCGGGTTATACACATTTTATGCCAATCCAACATTCAAAATTTGGATGAACACAAAACTTAAACGAAACAATAGTAGAAATAAAATGTAAAATAAACAAAAGATATCACTGAATGTGTGAGAAATGAAAACATTGCAGGTGACTCAAATACCACAATTGTACCAATACAATAGAGGACACTGCATTGATACCATTGTTGCTGTATTTCTTCCTCCCTTCAGTCACCAAGTATTTCAATGCAGTTAATTCACGGGAACTATGGAATTAGCATACACTTACCGTGGAGGTTAGAATTTCGTGAGGGCAGCATCCCAGCAAGAAGGATTTGCAGACTTTAGGATCATTGAATTTCACCTGAAACTTATTGTTCTCACCTGCAGAGAAAACAAACATACGAAAATCGATTATATTAAAACATATGATTGATCGAGTGCGCTGGCAATGCTACATCTATATTGATGCGGCAAGGGGGGGCGCGGATACGGGGGTCTGCGGATGGCTGCAGAATCGCCTATTTATTTTCTTACCGTTTCTTCCGGTGCCCATTAGCTGGTCCAACATTGCTCGCATCTGATCGTGGGCCGTCATTTTTGCGATCTTCCAAATCAACTCTGTCTACAAGAGCACCCAGCAGCCAGATATAAGTATTTATTAAACGCGTCTTGCTTCTACATTAAACTGCATTCAACACAAATGCAATATGGCAGACAGACAGACGAAAATCAGTAACGCCAACAAAACAGAACCAACTGTTCTGCACGAATTGCAGAACCAATTGCTACCAACATACACTTTTGAATCAATAACTTAATTCAGCGCTACGTTGCTGTAGCGCATCAATAAATCCATCGAACCAATCAAAACGCCAACAACAAACTTTCCTAAAAATGCGTTTATATTTAAATATATTCGGCAAATTAAATTAAATCAGAACAATGTCTTGGTACGGAAAGACTACGGTCTGTGTATGATCTTAAATCTAATATATTTGTGATATAAATGCATTACATTCTACATAATCCAATGACTATAATAATACATGTATTATATTTGTAATTAATTAGACTGAAAGCTAAAAATTTAACTTCCAATATGAAATATTAAAATATAACGGAGATACATTTCGGATTATATATTTTGCTATTCCTGGGTAAACCGCATTAAATAGCTAATAATAGTTAATTATGTTTTTCTTTTATTAGTATGGTTATATAAATATTTTAATTTTATATTTGGTTATGTGACTGTTTCAATAAGAATAATTAGTATTATATTTTGATGACTTTTAAAGTAGGAATTAATTATTATTAAAGCCTTATGTACGCCTCAACCATGCGTTTGATCATCTTCAACGAAATCTCTAGCTACATCCTTGCTAACGCACTCGACATGGCTGACCTTATTCCTAAACTTAACTCCGTAATATTTGTTGGCATGCTCCAACAGTTCAGGCCTGAAAGTGGTCGTGATAAACTGCGCTTCTCCCGTTAATTCGTGGATCATATTGGCTACGGCCTTTCTATGCTGCGCGTCCAATGCTTGGTCGATCTCATCGAAAAGGTAGAACGGAGCCGGATCACATTTCTGAATGGCGAAGATCAAAGCTAATGCGACTAGAGACTTCTGCCCACCTGACAGCTGGTTCATTTCCCTCATCTCCGCATCAGAGTCTGTGAAAGACACCTTTATTCCGATCCCGGTGAACACGTCAGCATTTGTATCCTCCGGTCCGATTTCCCTGCCTTCATCGTTATCTACCGTTTTTAGTATCAATTTACCCTTGCCTGCCGGTACCAATTTCTTGAATACTTGTGTGAAGTACTTGGAGATCTGTTTGAAAGTAAACTGAATCGCTTCCATTTTCCTGGTTTCCAGCATAGCCAGCAGTTCTTTGATCTTCTCGTCACCTCTGTCCAGTTCCTCCTTGCGTTTCTGCAGCTTCTCTTTTTGATCTGAGAAACTCATGAACTGGTCGAGCGCCTTTTTGTTGACATGACTGAATTTTTTCAAATGGTTATTAGTCTTCTCCAGCTCTCTGAATAATGCCCTCGATGACATCTTGTGATACTGCGTATAAAGATCTTGAGATGGTATCGCTCCCAATTGGTTAATCTTCTCCACACATTCAGAGACTTTCTGCTCTAATAAATTTTGTTTATTGGCATACTTTTCCAAATGCTTCGCGTCTTCATCGATTCTATCCTGAGCATCCTTCTCAATTTTCTTAAGCTTATCCAATTCCGAATCCTCGTGTTTCATTTTCTTAGTGATATCCTTGATCTTCACATCGATAGATATTAAGTCATTGTTGGACTTCTCCAACTTTCTATCGGTCTCCTCTAAGTCTGCTTTAGAGTTTTGCAGTTGTCGCTTGCGATCCTCCAGTGATATTTCCTGAAGGGCGTGTAAAACTTCATCGCGTCTCCTAATTAAATTATTCGTTAGCAAATTATCTAACTTGTTTTTCTCCGCCTCCAATTTCATGCGCATTGAGAAAGCCTCCTTGTTTTCGCGCTGCAACCGTTGAATGTCATCATTCAATGAATCGACTTGCGCTTGATCGGCAACAGACAACTGGGATAGAAGTTCTTGATGCAACTCTGATTCGAGACCTTCCTTGGTGGTCTGCATGGCTTCTAAATTAGACTTACATTGCGCTAATGAGCGCTCTTTCGGTGTACGGAACCGCTCAATGCTGGCCAATTCCTCTTTCATCAAACGCAAATCTCCTTTGACTTTGTCAAAAATCGCCCTTAAAAGAGAATACTAATTATTACTGAATGATGATGAGTGATCATTATTCACTTGGCCTTCGATGTTTTGGTCTCCGTTTTTTGCATTTCGCTGACGACGTTGTTGATGCTAGTTTCTGTGATGGACAGATCATCTCTAAGCGATTGCAGCTCATCCTCGCACTGCTTAATTTGATCTATCAACTCGGTGCGGGCTTTCTGCATTTCCAGACGAGATCGTGATGGGTTGAAGTAACCACCGGAGATCGAACCGTTCGAGGAGACTTGATCTCCCTCTAAAGTGACGCAATCTAATCCCGTAGTCCTTGCCAACTTTGTGGCCACATCTAAGTTACGGCAAATCAGTGTTTTACCGAAGAGAAAACGCAATGCCTTATCGTATTTCTCGTCGTACAATAATTTCGATACCATTGGTATGGCATCAGCGTCTTGTGGGTATTCTTTCAACTTGGAATTTAACCTGTTAAGTGGCATGAATGTGACTTCACCGGGTAACTTCTGCCTATTCATCTCTTTAAGTATCTGAGTTCCGATTCGATCGGATTCGATGACATGATGAAACAGACGATTGCCTGCTGTAACTTCAACGGCCGTGTAAATTGACTGATCGCAATTGAAATTTTCAATTACCGGTCCATAATATGACCGGGCGATCTCTGCGTCATCTCCTCCGCTTCTTATGAACGTCTCCAAAACTTTCCTAACAGAGTCTCGACCGTTTAAGATTGCTTTTCCTGCCATAGCTCTCAACGATTGATCAGCTCTCTCCAGCTCATCCTTCAATGAAGCCCTATTCTGTTGTACATTATTTTCTTTCCGCCACAGTTCACTAAAACAATTAAATAACATCCTAAAAATCTAATATAATTAATTAAATCGTTCACTTTCTCGTAGTTTGATATTGATCCTTATTTTTGCGCAACTCGTAACAAGCTTTGTTATGTTCATCGATGCAAATCCGTTGTCGTTCCATCTCTTGTGTCTGCTCTTCGATCCTCTTATTTAGTTCAATCTGTTTAGCTGCGTCGCGTTTTAAGTCTTCAGTTAACTTGTCTCTGTGGTCGCGTTTATCTTTCAGCTGTTTATTCAAAGACCTAGACCAAACTATTATGATTTGAAATGAAAAGATAATTTCATTACATACTTCAATTCATTCTGTATCCAACGATCGCGGTCATCCTTCGACGTAAATTGACTGCCCCTGCCTTGCTTGGCATACAGCTCTTTACGTTTTTGTTCCTTCAAACTCAGTTCCCTTGTGCATTCCTCCTCCTTTTTTTTCATTGCCTCGTATTGCGGCTTCACCTTTTCCAGTTCAGCCTCCTTTTCCTTAATATTATTCTCCAAGCGTATTAACTCGTGTTCTGCGCGCTCCTTAGATTTATTATCACCCTGCACCTCCTCCGAAAGATCCTTTATGGTCAGATCCAATTTAGCTTTATCTTTGATTAAATATTGGTTATCTGTGTTCATGATGTCGCGTTCATCCTTCATCGATACGAGCGCTTTTTTGGTTTCTTTTAATTTACGAGAGATAGTTTTAATCTGATCTTGTGCTTTTTTCAAATTTCCTGCCAGCTTTTCCTGCTCAGAACCAGATTCCTCTCTCTGCCTCTCCAACTACAAGTAAACGAAAATTTATTTTTATAGAATTAAATAATATCGTATATTACAGATGACAATTTATGCTTATTCTCATTCAATTCCACTTCGTGTATAATGTACTCTAAGGCACGTCGATTTCTATCGTGATGTTGATACTGCTTTAACTCTTCCTTCTCCTCTTCCAAAGTACTCAAACGATCCTCGATTGTACGCAGAAATTCTACAATTTTTTCGACCTTTCCTTCGGTTTCTCTTAAAATCCCCATAGACTCGTCGCGTCTCTCGTCATACACTCTAGTTCCCGCCACTTCGCGTAATAATTTCAAACGATGGGAATCTGGAGATGTCGCCATTTGATTGATCTAAATTATTAAATGATAAATAACCCATAACTCTTAAGGAGTTTCAAGTGCAACTTACTTTTCCTTGCTTTACGATATAATAAGGATTCGAATTAGAGAATCCTGCTGACTCTAGCAAATTCATGACCTCACTTCTGGGCACAACCTTTTTGTTTAAGAAATATTGATCCTTCTTGGCTCCAATTACTCTTCTCAGAAAAATCTCATCTTGATCAATCTACAAGAACCATTTAATCCAAAACATTGAAAAGTAATGATAGTCTTACTGGCACTCTATTATCAGAATTATCAAAAATAATCTCAACATAGGCATGGACAGATCTTGGCCCAGTGCCTTCATGCAGCATGGATTGCCTCTCCTCTGGGCGCAAATGAGAAAATTCATCACTCAGTACAAACTGTATGGCTACAACATACATAATTAATGCATGTTTAAAAATTGCTACCATTTTTTCTCTACTTACCATAAAAAAAATTACTCTTCCCAGAGCCATTTCTACCTACAACTACATTATGCCTTTTATCAAAGGGCTCAACGACTGTTTGATCACGATAACTTTTGAAACCCTGTATTATTACCTGAGAAAGTAATAATTGTTATTTGCAAATACGCAGTATGTTCGACTCTTTTACCTGTTTAATATACATATTATTTCCAAATATGGAAAGGCTTTCAGACGGTACGAAAAATCTACTTTCAAACCTCGACTAATTAATTGTTAAATAACTCTTGGTACTGACGTCACACCAAGAAAACAGATGAAACTCAAGTTTTGGTTGCTAATCGATAAAATTAAATGATTACTTCCAATGTTGCAATCTCTACCGGCACGGATTCTGCGTTTAATCTAGCAATAATATTGTTAATGTTGATGGATGACCAATACAGAATAATCATTAAAAAAATACAAAATATCAGTTTCACAACAACAATTAACTACAAAACTTACAATTTCATGAAATTGTATAGTGCTGCAGGTTGGTTTTATCGGTTTTAAAGCGGTATGAGCGGTATTAGGAAGCAATTTACATGAGCAGAACTCAATAATTGCAAGGGATTCTCAAACTTTTAGGGTTGCGGCTACGATGTATAGAATATATAACCAGGCCCAGTTGACCTCAAAATCTTCTTTATCTAAATGTACCCAACGCTAATTGGATTTTCAATTGTTGAGATTTTTTTCGCCAAATTATTGATTATCGCTGATTTAGATCATATAGTATTTTGGCGCCAAATTTAGGAAAGACTGTAATAAACACATTGGGTATGCAACATATTTTACATGCTTTGGTTTCTAGGTTACATTTTCAGTTGCCATGAAACTTGTTTATAAATGGCATATCAACATTGATCAATAACGTTCTAGTTTATTAGTGGAATTGTGTAAAGTATTGTGTTGAAGATGTCGATTGACGATTTTGAGGGTAACGACATTGTTCAAAATGCTGGGAAAAAGCTTTGCATCGCGCTGCAAAGCGAAGACAAATTTGTCCGTAAACTAGCTTTAAAAGAATTTGCAGAATCGCTGAAGCCTATGGATCATAATGAATTGCACCGCTTATTTAAAGAAGTTCATATATACTTATTAAACACGCTCAGGGATAGATCAGAACCTGTAAGGGAGCAAGCAATTCAAACATTGCAACTGTATATTCTGGAGAAGTTACCAATAAATGACTACTACATTTCCTACCTGTTTCCAATATTCATTGAAAGAATTGGTTCAGTGGAAATTGTTGAGGAGTCTGAGGAAATTCGTCTACAATTATTACACTTAATCCATGGTATAATTGATAAGTATTCTGAAGGATCACAGCTGAAAGCATTCCTGAATGATTTGGTAATAATTTTAAAAGAAACTGTTAAAGATAAATATCCAGCAATAAAGGAAATGAGTTGCAAATGCATAATTTTATTGTCCAAATATTTACCAAGGGATTTTCATATGCAAGCTGAGAGTTTGGTCAAACCTGTCTTGGGAAATTTTAGCCACCAAAGATACAAAATAAGGATTGATGCTATACAATGTATGGAAGTGATTGTGCTAGCAAGTAGCTGTAAAGCTTTGGAAGAGGTAGCTGGTCCAATGGCAGAAAGACTCTTTGATCAGATACCAGCAGTGAGAAGAACTGTGGCCAGGGTTGCTGCTAGGTGGCTTCTAGAATACAGAGATAGGTACTCATTTTTTTACAAATTGTTGCCACTATTACTTACGGGGTAAGAACAAAAATGCAATACAGAATAGATGAAATTTTAAATTTAAAATAGTTTAAATGATGAAGTTCCAGAAACCAGAGCAGAAGCACATACATTATGGTTGCAGGTTGGTTTGCAGTATCAACGGGAAAATGAGAAAGATTTCAAAGATGAACTGGATTTTCTCACGCAATTACCGAAGCACTATCCTAAAGATTGTATGATTTTACTATTGTATCTGTAGATTATTAATTATTGTTTCTATTTTATAGTGGAAAGACCCAATTTAGGGTGTCGAGTTTTAGTACAAAGGACAATCGGCAAATTAACTTCGGCTTTAGCTAGAGAACTGTCGAGTTGGCAGGCTGATGTCCGTGTAAGATGCAGTCAGTTGCTTTGCGCCGTGGCACATCACGCCGAAGACGGTATCACACAGCATTTACAAGAATTATTAGTCGCTATGTATGCCACTGCTCGGGACGAAGATGAACGAGTAGTTGTGAATGTATATATATGGTATTCAGATAATATTTCAATTTTAATTATCGAATGTCATTTTTAGATTGTAAGAGCTAGCCAATTGATTGGTACCTTCGTGCCGGTAGATACTTGGAAGAAGTTAATACTGCCAGCTATAGAAGATGGTGCCCATTATGGACATCTCACAGTTTTGGCCAACTTAATTCGGGGTGCGCCACAAGACCTCGTTTGTTCTGAGTTGAGAGAAATTTCGCAATTATTGGTAGATCCCAATGTCTGCCAAAGTAGGAAGGTAATTATTGTTTTACCGTTACAAGATTTTATAATAAACACTAAATTGGTTTTGTAGGCTCGATATCAGAAAGAACTCATTAACTGTGTTAACTCGATTGAAGATAAATACTCTGATGAACTGTCTGGTGATATCGGATCACTTCTTTTCCGCATTGTTGCTACAGTCTTCAGTATCAGAGATAAAGAAAACGATGAGGTTTTAGATGAGAGGATGTTTCAAAGATTGAGCGACGTTTTAAAGTTGGACAATGTCGACGATCTGTGGAAAATATTTTTGGAAGATTTGCTGAAATCGTTAAATGGAGATCCGAAGGGTTGGACAGAAGTAACTGTAGATCGGTGCATTTTGGAAACTATTCTTGCTTATTCGAGTTAAATAAAAGAAAGGCAATAGCTGAGAATTATTAGTGATATCTTATTTTTTTTAGATGCATCTTTCGGGCAGCATTTGGGCGTTATTGGAGCGATTTTAGTGGATGCCTTGGATTTGAGTGTCGAGCCTGAAGCCAGATTGAGGACTTTCATCGCACTCACAGAAGCGTTGGATAAAAAAGACGTTATCTTCAAAAATGCAATTAATCTTCAAATATTCTTAGAGACATTGATTACAGGTAATATAAAAGCATTCTCAGATTATTTGTTAAGGGTTTATATTTCAGATGCCATTAAACCAACTCTGGTATGGCACGCAGGACGCACAGCTGAGGCTATGCGGACCATGGCAACTTCTTGCCTTTGCACTGCTTTAAGTCCTGCCATCAATGTTGATCTATTCACAAAGGAACTTCTGCAAACCTTATCGCAGCAGATCATACCTTTGCTATTGTCGTTGACTGAAGACGGTGCATATCGCAGCCGTCATTTATCTCTCGAAGCTTTAGTATTGCTCAAAAATATGATGGTTGTTAAAGAAATTTGGGGGATTGACGATCTCATCAAAATATATCCAGGTATTACCATTTGTGTTTGTTGTTGTCTATTATTTAAATATTTTATTTTATAGAAATACTAAAGCGTCTGGACGATCCGATTAGTGGGGTGCGTATATGTTCAGTTGAATCTATATCCATTCTACTTGAGGATATCCCGGAGGAATTTAAGGGAGACACGTTCAAGTCACACCACGAGTTTATAATTGATACACTGATGATACATTTTGATGATGATGAAATGGAGTTTCAGGAATTGATTAAAGGTGTATTTAAAGTTCTAGTTAAATTCTGCAAGCAGATTGTTGAGGAGAAGGTGCTCAAACATAAACCACTTATTAGAAATCAAGATGGGTGTGATGAAATCATCAAATATATCCAACAGATTGAGTTATAATTTATGCTATTCTGTATATTATAAATAATAAAACACTAACTTAAGTGGTACAAAATACAAAAGACTTGCTTCACTCTTCCTTCTGTGTTAAATTCCTACATCCTGAGACTGCATATTTGAGGATATTCTTCCCCTCGTTAAGTAATTGACTATATACTATTTTTGATTTGGTATGCATAGTTTTGTACTCCCATTCTCATTGACTTTAAGTACAAAGTAAATAAATTGTATATAGACAAACATCATTGCCTTGCACTGCGTTCTGTCTCTATCAGGCATTCACGCACCAGTATTCTGGCATGGACTATTCCTCTTTTAAGTCTCTCAGCAGAGCTACGGCTGCCTGCATATGTTGGCCTCACCTCTCTGCCCAGCTCCTCTATAACCCCTAACAGTTGAGCATACTTGGATAAATTTGGATCCTTATTGGCATCCTTGGCAGCAGGTGGTGTAGGTGTTACAGAACTCTGGGGTTTCTGGTTCATTGGTATGGCAGTTACAGTAACATCACTTAACTTTGATTCCATTGCTTGAATATCTACGGCCTCCATCCCTTGATTTAAAGAAATACAATTAAGAAAATACACATTAACGACATTACAGCCTTCTTACCGGTACTGCTGTTGATCTCTTTAAATAATTAAAAAAAATAAACTAAAAAAATAAAAACATCACTATCACACAGTCACTTGTTAATGGTGTTCTTTTTTTTGCTTCGCTTTGATTAGATTAACTCAATCCAACGTGAAGTTACTCAAACTAAGACGTAAACAAACTTAAGAAAACAAAAAGTTACTATATAATATATTCATCGATATTATTATTGCAATAAAAAAATTAGCATTACTTAGTGCAATAACATAATAATTAGTAAAATATTATTAACTATATAAGTAACTACTTTTATATTTGTACTAAAAAAATATTAAACATAATAGTTCTAATAAACACACCATATCAATAGAACTATTAGTTCTAGTGAAACCATCCCGCCCATATAACCTTCGTGTTTTATTGGTTTTGCTGATAAACAGTAAAAATATAAACAGAAATTAAAATAATTAATGTTATTTCACTTAAAATGAGTGTTGAATTAACAGTAGAGACTGTGAGATTGATATTGAAGAAGACAATTGATGAGCTGCAAACGGCAGAGAATGTTGCAAAATTGGAAGAAGCAAAGAGCACAGTGGGCAATGAAATGCTTAAGATGATGCAGTTACTGTTTCCTATAGTAATGCAAATTCAGATTGATTCATTAAAGCAGTTTGGTTACCCGGAGGGAAGGGAGACAACTATTAAATTTGCACAAGTGCTAAGGAACATGGAAAGAGTGGATCCAGAGATTGCAAGGCTACATAGTCTCATAAAGGCATACTACTTGCCTTCAGTTTCTGTAAATGCAGCCAATGAAACCTCAACTGTTGAAGACAGACTGAATTGAAGAAATATCTAATATTAACTAAGCTTTACTCAATAGTGAACTACTTGTGAATACACAGAAAGACTGTAGTCATAACAGATATATTATTAATTATATATGTAATAATAAAAATGAATAAAAGTGGTAATGAAATAAAGTCTATTTTCAAATGAATATAACATTTCATTCTCCATTAAATCCTTTATTTAAGATGAAGCCACTGAACCTTGTTTAAGTTAATCTCAATTTATCAATAATTGCAAAAAAAAAGTATTAATTTTTTATTTAAAAAATCAATAAAATAATAGAATCTAATCAATGAATACTATTTACAATGTTTTTATTTTTTCAGTTAGCAAATTGAACTTCAAATAATAATTAAATAAAGAAAAATAACATGTATATACTAATATATATATATGCAATAGATACATGTATATACATAAGAAATAAAAATGAATCGCTATACAAATTATAAATAATATATATAAATACAATCAAGTAGGAGTTAATAAATTTATGTATATATTAAATGTTAAATTCGTTTTGCTTCCTTCGATATGCACCAACAAACCAAAAGAATTAAAAAATTGCAGTCTAAAACTTGAACGGACTGAGTTTACACCTTATACATTTTGTCTTATGCAATTACAATAATATAATGTTTTTATTCACAAAAGTGCAAACTTCTTTTTTTTTAAATATGAAATTGAAAGCCAAGTGTTGTATAGAAATGAAATGAGCAAAGACCCATTCAAGTTATTTTGCCATCCAAGTGCAATTGCATTATCCATCATCTCTTTATCCAGGGGGCACAATAATAATTATAATTATTCTTATTATATAAATTTATATATAAATAACTTTGCACCATATTATTTAGAAAAATCTATATATAATATATTATATACTCTATAAAAAATGTTTTTTTTTTAATCCCATTCCGTATCAACTTATTTTTTAGATTTTGGTGTTATAGAAATATAGTAGTTAGGATGAATTATGTAATGTTTTGTCTTTGTTTAGAAAGCTTTTAGTTTAAAATTGCTTTTGTTCTGTTTTGCTTTTAAAATGTATATCCTGCAACAGACAAGAAGAAATTAATACATTTGGAAGAAATTATAAAATAACACATGCAAATGTTGCTACTACTATTTAGTGTCATCTGTATAAAACAAAATAAAAGCAAATAAAAACTTACCAAAAATTGGAAATAAAACAATTCAAAAATAAAATAAAAATAATTAAGAATTGCTGAAGTAGTTTGACAACTAAGAAAGGAACGGATTGGCGTGCGCTTCACCTGGTTTCATCCATGGTGTGCCTAAAGCTGCAGTGTTCGTAGTTGCTGGTGCTGGAGCCCAAGGATCCGGCTGAGTCGCCACGGATGGCGCTGCAGCCCCATTGGACGCAAATGCTGCTTGCACCGCTGATTGCCCGTAGCCCAGTTCCCCGCCTGCAATGAAAGGCGCAGTCTGCTTGATCTGATTCATCGTCGGTTTCGGTGGTTGAGGATTGAATATGGGCCGTGGGGGCGCAGCTACCGGCGCAGGAGCTGTTCCATCCGAAAATGGGTTTGCTGCTCCCAATTGATTCGCTGGTTTACCAACTGCAAGTAGCAAGTAAGATATTAATAAATATGATTGGAGCGATACAATACACTTATATACCTGTAACTAGGTTGTCCAGATTAACGAGTGCCGAATTTTCGCCCAAAAAGGAATGTGGAGTTTTCTTAGTGGCCCCAGTCGAAGGACTGGATTCGTTAGTAAGCGGCAACATATCGCCGAGCAGATTCAATTCGAATGGGTCCGGAATTAGTGTATTATTGTTATTCCCATTGGTGGTACCGTTCGTTGCCGGGAGAGGTGAGATTGTTCTATTTCTATTAGTAATGGCGTCGAAATCGTCCAAATCCGATGAACTCTGGCTGACTGGAGACCAAGGATCATTCCGAATTGCAGTCTCCACTAAAGGCGTTGGCGTAACCTTGGAATTCCAGGGATCCGCCATCGGTCGTACGGGAAGTTTACCTTGCTGCGATGGAGGGCGCGGCATTGCAGTTGGAATCCACGGATCTACAAATGGTTGTGGCACCGGCGAAGTCCCACCTCCAGAACGCCACGGACTCGACGCAGCCTAAAAAATAATAACACATGAACATAACATTATGTTGTGTGGAATTCACTACCTGAGCCTTTTGGGCCTGCGGCATTCCCCATGGATCAACGTTGTTAGAGGCTTCATCCAATCCCACATCTAATAAGTTGATAGGAGCGCTACCGGGCTTGTCTTGAGTCGTCTTGAAATCCTGCTGACTTTGACTGAGCGCCAATTGGAGTCTCACATCGTCAGACCTCCTCTTCTGCTCCTCCTGCTCCGCCTCTTCTCTGGACATGGCCAAAGCCAATTGCAATTGTAGTTCTTCCTCCCCGGCAGTCTGCGGTCTAGCTACTTCTAAATCACGAGGCAATTCAACTAATGAACAAACACGTACTATGAAAGAAGAAAAAGATATTCCTTCGTAGTCATCAAACCTGAGTCTCTGCTTGTGTTCCACTCGCTGCTGCCCTGGAACGCCGGAAACCGTGGGCTCGCTGGAGTGTCTAGCCCTCCGTCGCTACCGAAACCGCTTGCATTCTGGGCGAATCGTTCTTTGGCTTTCAGAGCACGCGCCCTCTCGCTCTTCAATCTTTCGTCGTCGTTTAACAGCGCCACAAGCTGCTTCGCCTTCTCCCTGACATTCTGGCCTTGATCCTTCCCTATTGCAACCAAAAAGATATTAGCACTGCATTAATACAAACAAGAGATACAAAATTCGACGAATACCAACCTGCCTCGTCCATATGTTGAAAGTCTTTAAGAGTCTGTATTGCATAGATGTTCTCCTTGCACTGCTGACCAACCTTTTCAGAGCCTGTCTTGATCAGATATTCCAGCAATACAAGGGCTTTGTAAACGTGCCTCCAGTTGCGGCCATGGTCGTTGAGCCGCTTCCAGATCATTTGCATGATCTCCGTGGAGGCAAGCACGTTATAGGTGAGATCACTGATCTCAGCCATAATCGTGCTGCTAGGACCCCACGTATCATTGCTAGTTGCCTCTCGTACTTTCCTCTGCGCATCAGAGTAATTGTGCGCGAGGTTCATCAAGTTCCTCCGAAGACCCGCCACGTTCACCTGCATAGCACCACCTGTACGTTTCATCGAACACGAAGAAAATATATTGTCACACTATGCCAAAATGAAAATAAAAGAAATAACAACGAGAAACGTGACAACAAACAGAAGAAAGGATTAATTAATATTCTACTTGAATGGAAATTAATCATACCACGGCACATTGCTGCAGAAATTTGCCTAATGACAAAACAAACGTAATTAGTTAATAATGCGATTTTAAATCTTTAATTAAACTGCGTAAAGTAACAAACAACAAAAAGGAAGCAATTAATAGAAAGCAAACTTGTGACAATATGTTTTTCCCCCCAAAAAGGGTAAATATGTGGAATGCAAATTCTTACGTCTTTTTAGTTCCCCTTCGTAGTAAAAAATAAAATAACAATTTTGGGCTGCCTAAGCGCTGTCGTTGATGTTCTGGAACAGAAAGAATAGCAGGAATCAGGTGACGTGCAAGAAATTCGCATCGGGAAACGGCACTTATGGGTTTTCTACGATTTTCCGAGCTGCCGCTAATTACCAAATCGATATATCGACGTTCAAGCATGTAATATTCATAAACATACAAATAGTTACGTATTACGAAAAGAGGACTTGCTTGATTACATTGATTTTCTGCTGGCAAAATTTAAATTAAAAAACATTAAAGAAACAATGATATCAAGGTTTTGAAGACTTTAAGACAGATAAGGTAAAGTGGGCAATCTTATCAGTAAGCAACAAGTTAATGTAAAATCACATGATAAGAATAATATATACAAATATGACGTGCCCGCGCCCAAAGGGGGGACTTTGGGATCACGACAGAGACAACCGATTTACGGAGACACGGTGTATCGGACAAGGAGGAAAACAAGAATAACCTTGTGTTTGTTTATTATTTATTATTCCTGCCAAAGACGTTTGACAGCTCCTTTATTTACATTGCCGCAGATAGTCAATAAATAGATCGACTATGTTCGATTCTTCATCTCATTGCTGATCACATAGAAGTTGACGATTGAAAGCGCAAATGAACCGTTAATTGAATATAAAGGTCATGGAGAAAATGCAATTTCTAAAAAGAAATTTCTGCAAGGCAAAGACTAAAAAAACAGTAATAGGTGGAGCAGGACGAAAAAAACTTACCTACCCGTAGCTTCCGATGGCTGCTCTGCGTAGCGGAAGTCCGTGTTGAGCCACTCCAAAATTCCAAAAGCAAATTAAAACAGTCGAAAAGGAAAAAAAACCTTTTGTTATTTAAACATTTCGGCCCGAATGATGACACTACTCATTTCACTTCATAGGTAATTCCAAGATGGCCGATCGACACTGGGGACTTTCGTATTTACAGTATAAGTGACAATGGCAACACTGACTTTTGATACCATATTAGTGTCCTTGGAAAATCGAAACTTGTAATCAAAATTAGTAAACAGTTATTCACAGTTACGTATCAAGTTTAAAGTCAGTCAACTTAAAATAATGGACAGGCAACTAAACTCGTTATATGTATAAAACAAAGTAATTTAGATAACCATGAATCATATTGCAACTAAGCAATTTTTGCTAAATCATTAGTAATATATAAAATAATGTAATTAAACAATAATAGTGTATTGCAAATCAATGGAACCGCGAATTATAGTAAAACATGATTAACTGTATCATAACAAAAACCGTTAAATCCAGTTTCCTATTTTTGTTCAGTTCATCAGCATTAAAAAAAACGCGCCGTTCTATTTATAAAAATAGTTTTCTTAAATCAGATCTGTCATCCATTGAGAATATGGTGGAAGTGGTAAATCACCATTTACAATGCAAACGTTGCAAAAATGAATACAATGCTGTATACAGTATAGATGTGACGGTTGGCTATCAAAGAAATAACGAATCAGGTAAGATAAAGCTCACAATTCAACAGTCAACAGTTGGCAACCAAAGTACCAGTTTAGTCAGCGCGAAAACTGAATTTAAAGTTTAATTACAATGTTCGTCAAGAAATTATACAGTTTGATTTTTATCAAGAAGGGGAATACAGTTCTTCTAGGGTATAAAACTAGAGGTTTAGGGGTTGGCCTGTGGAATGGTTTTGGTGGTAAAGTGGAACCTGGGGAGACTCTGCTCGAGGGTGCATCCAGAGAGCTTAAGGAGGAGTGTAACCTGGATGCAAAACTGAACCATATTGGTTGTGTAACTTACATTAACAACAACAAAAACCATGCTGATGTTGTTCACATTTTCAAGTCCTCCTCATTTTTTGGAGAAATTGTGGAGAGTGAGGAGATGGCTCCAATAAGATGGTTCAGAGTGGACAACATGCCTTATGAGAAAATGTGGCCAGATACATCAAAGTGGCTTCCACTGATTCACAATGAAGATTACTTTGATGTTACATTTAATGTTACTAATGAAGATAATAGGTGCATGCGTTTAACATTGTATAATAATTATGATGAATTTGTGAAAACTGTAACTCTGTGATCATGAATAAAAACTCTTTCTTTATATGTTGATTCACGTTTTCCAGATCCTATGACGATGCTTGAACAAACATTAATATTTATAAAACGCGACGGGGACGAGATCCTATTGGGTTTAAAGTTAAGAGGGTTTGAGATTGGTAAGTGGAATGGATATGGTGGGAAAATGGAAATAGGCGAACTGCCAGCAGAATGCGCCAAACGTGAACTGTTCGAGGAATCCGGTCTGGTTGTGGAAGTGGCCGATTTGAAGTATTTGGGCATCTTAAAATTTTATCGGTCGGAAAAGATTCTTGATCGTTTGGTACATTTATATGTATGCAGCGTATACAAAGGATATCCACGGACGACCGAAGAAATGAAGCCTAAATGGTTCTCCAGCGAAGCACTGCCATTCAAAGAAATGTGGGAAGATTGCGCTCATTGGATAGAATTCGTTGTTAAAGAGATTAAATTCACTGGAACTTTTTACAGCGATAACATGAACAATCTAGTCAATTATTGCGTCGAAGCTATTTATCTAAACTAAATTGTATAATATATTAGGAAAAGGAAGTAGTAGTATTTATATTTACCCAACTAAATCTTATTCCATATTTTGAATCTACTTCATAGATTTATTTAAATTTGCAAATAAAAAACGACTATATAACCAAGTTATATAATTTATTTAAATGTATTAGAGAAAGAAAAGAAAACGTCACAACAGACATGGAATCTTGAGCTTTCACGTATACTGCGCCTCGTACGTTAATGCCCTAGAGAGATTTCTAGCTATGCCTAACCTAATTAAAGGCTCCAATTCATCCAGTTCACACAGGCAATCCAATCTCTCTTCGACCGCATTCAACAGATTGAATACATCATTAGATGATAGCAAAAGTTCATCACATTCCAGAAGTGTCAATGCTTCGGACAACAAGGTACTCCAAAAACTGAAACAACCGTGTTAATTCTTTTTTCTTTAAATATAGTAGATAACTTACAATTTTGGCGTAAATTTTGACGCAATCAGCGAAACCAGCGCTTTCGCCGCCTCGCGATAACTCTTGTCTTTATGCAATTTATTGAATTGGTAGTATTTGCCTGAAATCCGTTGAATTGTTACAAAGTCAAAGAAAAAGTTTTTTTAAAAACTTTACCTAAGAATATTAACCTGTCGCTGGCCATCATACAGGATCCCAGGTAACTCAATAAATCGACATTTGGAAGAATTCCAGTATCCACATATTTTTTAAGAAATTTGTCTGCAAGGAACGACGCAAAATTCGAGTCTTGGGATCTTAAAGCCCACACCAGAGCATTGCCCATTCTATCGTTCCTCAACGACTTCAAGCCTTCAATTTTAGCGACTGAATGTGCAATATGAGATAGGCCACGCTTTTGTGCCTCTTGAATCACTCTGTGCGCTTTAGATTCGTCGTTTATGGGCACCCTAGGCAACAGTAGTTCTATGGCAGCTAAACCATCAGGAAAACAGTGATCCAAGTAGTTGAGACCTAGCTGCCACAAGGATTTATGTCCCGCCAGGGTATTACCATATTCAAAGACGAATGAATGTCTCAGTTTTAAGGAATCTTCTTTGTCAGTCTGCCATTTCTCCAACTGTTCACAGTGGTATAACAAGTCCATCAGATGCGTCACGAACCATCCGTTTTCTGTCATATGTTGAATTTCCTTAATAATCTAGAACAAATATGTAGATAGGAAAGTTACAAAAAATAACATTAATGGTCTCACTTGAACATCTCCTTCCATCGCAGCCAATAGAACTCTGTCCAAGTGATGCATTCTAGTTCCCATCCGTGATATACACCTCTTTGCAAATGCGCCCAATTCAAATGATTTCACAGTTGGTTCAGTATAAAACAACCAAGCGGCCAGGAGTTCGTACCACGCCTCGCACTGGCTCTGGACTTCAGACCATGCCATTTCTTCGCCGACAATAAGTCTCATCATTAAATGTAAATTCTTCTCACTAATAAATAATTTTGAGTCAATTTTTGATTGCGTATCAACTAGCCAATGCTTCCATCGTAAATTGAACTCCTGAACAGAAACGCCTTCATAAACCCCGTATGTCGGCATACTTTTCAAAATTTGATCTGCTAATTTAAAATGAGTACTATTTGCGGCGGAATGACAGGAAAGCAGTGCCCTGACTACTTCCACTCTGCCTTGAAGCAGACATCCAATAACGGTTTCCCAATAATCTTGCCTTGATTCCAGTGAACCAATTGACTCACCAGAAAGTAAAAAAGCAGCTTTTCTTTCATATTTCGGAAAATGGAATCTGACCCACTCCAACAGGTGCTTAATCACCACATGTCCTGGAATATTTTCAATATATAAGATTTCACAAAGATGCCAGATGCATTCCACTGAATAGAAAATTGTTATAAAGTTCTGTAAGGTCTCTCTCTCCTCTCCTGTGGCTCTCAGCACCTCATCTCTGAGATTCTCCAAGCTGGCTCTAATAACAGAACGATACTGCACACTAAACTGTTGCAAGTGCTGTTTATAATCAGAGGGTTTGTTTTCAACAACAGTCTGCAGATTGAGAAAAATTCCCATGGACTCTGTGACCAATCTCCTTAAGATTGGGTGAAATAGCACAACCTCATGCTTCACATGGAATACTGAAGATGGAACATTCTTTGTGTATTGACTAGGGGCATCTTTGCTACTATGATTAATATTGTGATAAGGAAATACACCAATTTTGTTTCCTGACATCCAAGTGCCAGCTATTCCAGCGCTCTTACATAAATCATTTGGTATCAACTAAAAAAGAAAATGTTAAGAGTTAACCTACAAAAAAAATAATCGTTTAAGACTTAGAGTCACTTACAAAGGTCTTTAAATTTTCGTCCTCCATTTTTTAACAGTATAGTAATTCAACTCAGGCACAAATATTTACGTTTTAAACTCCAAGAAAAGAAGTAGAACACCAAACCACTCCAAGCGCGAAACAATAACAAAGCCACACGATTTCATGTAAACTAACCGCTTAACCGCTTCACATCACATAGTGTGAAACAGGTGTACCAACAATATACCAATCTATTGTTAAACAATTTCTGCAACTTTGAATTATTACATTACATTGTTACTTAGACAATAATATATCAACATGTTTCATGTGATTATGAAATTTTAATTTTAAAAATTTAACTAGAACTAAGACGATGAATTATTTTGTGACTTATACATTTCTACATGAATGAGTCTAGTACAATCCAATACAATCCAATTGACAATCCCCTTGACAGTATTTGACAGTTACTGTCAAATTTAGGATTTGTCAAAATCTAATATAAAATTTCGGATTTATTTATTTTATTGAAGAAGAAAGTAGACAATCAGAATGCCGGAAGCGCAGCCAAGGAATATTGTTGAGCAGTTTTTCCAAACTATGAGGGGCATGCTGGAGGGTCCTGTAGTATTCGTAAGAGGTAACGTATTACATAATTACATAACCTCACATTGTTTAATCGTCGTTTTACTGATTGGCAATGATTTCGTTATAGAAAAGATTGTTGAACCTAATCAGCAGCATTATCCATGGTACCATCAAAAGTTCCGTCGCGTGCCCACTATTGATCAATGTTATAATGATGATATTGTGTGCTATACTGAGGCCAATTTCCAATATAAACGGGACAAGTATGTAGGTGTCTATGAAATGATATTATGTATTGTTTCTAATGTTTCAGGCAAGTTGAAAATGAAATCCTGAGTATCCTGAGGCATCGTTTTGAAGATTGCATGATGTATGAAGCACCTGATCATGCTGAGAAATGTAAAGATGTTTTGAAGCAATATGAGGATGCCACTACCAATTGGTTCATCAAATACGGCGATCTAGGCGCTTACCATAATGTAAAAATGGCATACATGAAACAAAAGCATAGGATGATTTGGGAGCGTCGCCATGGACCAGTTGGTTCTGGCATGAAGCAGGAAGAGAATGAATGAGGAGATACTACCATTAATTGTTAGTCAACATTGTAATTAAATAAACTAATTGATATCAATTTAATTATTTCTCTTTACTTAAAAATAATATAATAATACATAAAAAAATCATAATTATTTATGGATATACAACAGATTTGATGTGTGAGGCAACCAAATGGGAGAGACAAGAGGTACAGACAGAAAGTGAGAAAATGTATGTATACCTAAACTTAATTAGCTAAAAATAATCAATACAATAATCAAAGTGTCAGAATTCATATAAAAGAGAGAATATATAATATAAGAATGTACAAATACTTCAATAATGTGATGTGCTTGCTCTTGCCTCAGAATGAAATTGTACATAAACGAAAGCAGCAGTCTTTTGGGCTCATTCTTTTGCTAATTTCAAATAATTAGATGAAATTATGAATCGGTAATGTATATTTGTTAATTCTGGATTAGCGACAGTGATTTTCAAGAAATCAGCGAGAATAATCCACCAAACAAACGATTTTCGAAAAGTCATTTTGAAATCGATACTGCACATACAAAATAAACAATTATTTCGTTTCCTTGCCTTCTCCTTAAACTACATTAAAAATTGAGCTCTTGCAAAAGACCCAGTTAATATATGTATACATATATCATAATAAATTAACATTGTTATTACAAATCAGTATTATCAATCTAAGATGTAATCCAATAAGACCCTGTTTTGTTATTACATCTTTTAAAAAAATATATATTTTTTTCCTTTTTTATTTTTCTGCCTTAATATCTCAATTTGTTGGGGTGTTATTATTCTACTTTTTCTTTTCGTTTATATTTTTTTAGCCCATGCTCACACACTTAATACACATTGAATACATTTCATATATTTCTACTACTTGCTATATTTGACGATGCAACAGATATTAAAAGAACAAACAATCATTATTATTACTTTAAAAAAAATCTTTGGTGGTTTATGATTAAAACAATTATAAATCACAGATTCACAAAACTGAACAAATTAAAATGGACATTAAAATTATACGATAATACTAAAGGGGCGCATGCACGCATCGTTCCGCGATAATTATGCCAAATTTACATTTTCTCTTAATATGATGGGAACAGGGAGGAAAATCGCCGTTCGCTTTGCATTATCAGCCGTGTTAACATATGTATTTTATTGAGTGGCTAATGAAATACATATTTAACATACAGAGCTGAAAAGCAACACGAAAATACCTAATAATATGTAAATCACATATATCGACAAACACAACATTTATAAATATATATACTTTCTTTTCTTTCTATTTTCTTTGTTTGTTTGTTTGCTTGCTACCTCATCAAAATTGTGCGTTTTTTGACGATTTATGCTTTTAATAAATTACATTTTGTAACTGAGCAACTCCGGCTTCAAGTTGGTGTATTTTGGTTTGGTGCCTGCAAACATATGTTCGGATATTTTAAATATACTTACTTATTTTTTTTTTGAAATCATAAAATATTAAGAGCATTTGTAATTAATTAAAAAAATACTTGAAATGTGATTTACATTGGAGATATTGTAATTGTGTTTAAAAAATAATTAAATGCGTTGGAACATCGATCGTTACGTCAACTCAAATCTGCGTATTTTTATCATTTGGAGAGCCAACTGCTTCATCGTAGAGGCAGCCAGCAGAACACGATTTGACTACTAATTGGTAAAGCGACTCACCAGTTTGCTCATTGTTGGATATGTCCATTTCGTTTTCAGAGACGATCTGGGAGTTGTTCACACCGGAATCGGTGGAATCATCCGAGAATATGCCTACGCTCGAAAATATAATTAAGGACTGATCAGACGCGATATTTCAATATATCACCTTTTCTCAGTAATTTGTCTGGCATCGGCAGCTCATAGGCGGCGGGTGGTGACATAATTGGCATCATCGGGTGCGGATTGGCAGGCAGAAGATTGCGCGTTGGCGAAATCAGCGAATCAGAATTACCCATCAGCTTCGGTGTTCTAGCAGTTGGCAACGAGATTGAGAAATCCATGTTCGAGTTGAATTTTGTAGGCGTGTCCCAATTATTCCACGGAGCTTTTCCCTACATGTACAAATACATAACAAAAAATTAATAATCGTAATTAAATATATAATTATTTGGAAGAAAATACCAAGGCAATCTTTATGCATTTGTATGTATATAATTAATAATTATTATTTACCGGAGCAGGTGGCGTGTCAGGTTTAGGTGGTGTAATTCCTCTATTGTTGCTGTCCAATACCAAATCGTGAGCAGGAGGTGGAGGCCAACTCATACCATCGTCCATTCTCGCGAAGTGGTTGTTGTTGTTATTCCCGCCGTTGGAAGTATTCGGCAACAATAATCCGTAATCTGTGAAGAAAATAATGTCATACGTATAATAAAGTAATTGATTAATTAAATCTAAGAGTAAGACCTGTAATTTTCGGATTAAGAGCGATGTTTGTTTTCTTCCTGGTTCTCCGCATAACGATTAAAAAACTAAAATCGCCGAGTAGTTTCTCGAATGTATCCTCTTCGCTTTGTATAAGCGAAACACCATAGGTCTTTCTGTATATGTTCTCCAGATAATTGTAGGCCACTTGACCTCCCTCTTTGTATAACATTAAGTAGATTTTCGCCGCTGTTGAGTATTGCGGACTGAGGAAAATCGATTCCATGTTTGACGATTTGTTAATCTGATATTAAAGAAGACGTGAGCGCAATGTTGACTTTTACTCAAATAAATATACTTACAATCACATTATTTAACTGATCCAAAGTTGCCATGGTTATGTTGCATTGGTATCGACTATTGTACAGCTTGATCAGTGTTTTCAGATTCATATGGTGTGGAGGATTAATGAGCAACGCCCATATTCTCAACGTCAGCGTGGATTGGTTCTCATTCTCGACCGGGACCAATAGCGGACCAGCATTACTGTATGTTATCTGTGTAAAGAATATATAATATAGTGTTGAACGATTTAATTAATAATTATAATTACCTTCACGTTATCACTCAGTTTAGAGACCAACTCGTTAATATCCTTGCATTCGTAATAATGTGCTTTCAGTGGAAATCCGTACTCTCTTTGGAAGGAAGAAGCTAATCCTTCCAGCGGCAAGTATGAGAGATGGGATTTTTTTATCAGATCCGCAATTTGATGACCCCTAAGGTTTAATGCTTTCGGCAAAGTCAATGATACTTTCCTCTCACCATCCGACAGTTCCTCCACTTTAACCGTTTCAGGAATCGCTTCAAAAAGTTCTATCAGTTTGGTGAACCCGTAATCGGATACCTTGCACTGATGTCCAAAATGGTGATGATAGGCTGGCACGAATTTGTTAAATATCATTGAACACTGTGGCGAGTACGAGAGCAATTTAATGACCTCTTCGGCAAACTGTTTGGTGCGAATGATTTCCTCTCCGGTTTGCTCACGTTTTGGGATTGCGATGCTGATAGAATCCTCTTTTTTCGTGATTACTATAATGTTCTCAGGGACTTCATCTAGCAAATCATCTAGACAACAAAGACCGTATTCGATGGCATTGAATGATTTATTGAGGACACGTTCATAAGCTGCTGGGAATTCTTGCGCCGTTAGCTGCTTAGAAAGGAGGCTCTTCAGAACACGCAGTAGATCAGACGTGAATCGTCGCATTTGCGTGGAATGCGTCAAGGTGATTATCCTTTTGGCACCCTCTCCCAATATCTGCAGGAAAATAGTAATTAATATTAATGCGAAATATTATTAGTTAGATGTTAATATATTACTTGTACTACGTTGGAGATTGGTTGACTATGCAGTAGATCACTTAGTTTTGTGTACCCATAATCTGCAACACGTAATTGGCGGCCAAAATGATGGTGATATGCTGGAATGTATTTGTTCAGTTGGAGTTGGCACCTCTCGGTGGTTTTTAGCAGATCAACCAGTTCCCGACTCAACAAGCTTATATTAGAAGTGATCGATGGCGATAGACTAGTCATAAAAGATTCATCCTTTTCGTTGGACTTTACGAATATATCCCTGACGATATATTTTGTATTGCGATTGGAACCCCCATACTTTAATTTTACGTTGCTGACGCATGTAACTAAGTGCTCTAACGGCACGCCCTTGTTATCAGTTGGCAATGTTTCCCCAAATTCATGTTTATAGCAAACGGCAAAACTGTAACAAATTTAAATCAAACGATATTATATTTCTATGAAGATAAACTTTTTCCGCCATGTGGATTACCTTAGTAGTGGTAGGGTTCCCATGTGAGATGATAGAAGAGTGTTTAATTTGTTGGCGAATACTTTTAAAGGCATATTAATGTGAGGTATTTCGGTTACGTCGGTCTCCTCCGAATCCCATCCGAGGTCCTCGATTCCGTTCAGACCATTCGGGCAGTGAACCGAGCAGTATAAAATATGCGCCTGTAAATCAATCATCATACTGTCGAATGATAATAATAATCGTTGGACGTATAACTTACCCGTTGTAAGTTTGCCGGAGGCGAAGACCTAATCTCGGGAGTAAGTGAGATGATCCTTTCGCCATTGTCGTCGGTTATTCTGCATATGTCTCGTAATTTATTGACCTCGGAAACGGAAACGTTAGTTAAAAAACGCTCTTCCAGCAAATAAAGCAGACGGTAAAGCGGCATGCAATTTAGCGGGGCTTCCTAGCGGTTCAATACATAAAGATTATTGTTTTTTATTTTTTAAATAAATTTTAAATACCTGGAGCAACGTTATGACCATCTCTTTCAATTGATCCGGATCGAGGGTATTGCTTTGGGTGTAGGCAATTATAAGACGCTTGAAACCTAACTTGTAGTGGTGTAGTTTGGAAATGATATTATGCGCATCCTGCTGCGAACCTACTTTTACCAATGCTATTGGACTACCATCTGGTTGGCAAGTGATGTTAATACTATACACCATGGCATACTCCTTAATTAAATTCGAAAGAACATTTCTGAGATCTTTGATAGATGAATCAAAATTGCTGATCACTAACTCGATCGTCTGCTGTTGTCCCGAATTTATCGGTTGGAATGTATTATTCGACGAATAAAAGGCCTACAATAACAACATTCTTGTTAAATAATTCGAAATCCATATATAACGAGGTTTGCCTTGTGATCATTAAAATCGCAACTTGCAGTAGCTGCCCCATTCTTATGGCTTCTCAAAGGATTGCCGGTCTCCTCTTGCGGTGTTCTCGGCCTGCTACCACCATTGAATCCTCTTTGAGACCAGACCTGTTCGATCTGGTGATGAGGTGGACAACTGCGCGACGTTCGAAATGTGTTTGATTCCTGAAGGAATTCATGACAATATAAAATAAGATGGCGATTTCAAATAAATGTTTACCCCAAACGATCTCCAGGATAATTCTCGGCTACCACTCGAAGGTTGATTGTAGAACGCGTTCTGTTGGCTACCGTTGTAACATTGCGAAGGCAAATTGTATCCCAACTGGCCATTATCGCTGCTATTACCACCTTTATTCGCCTTGTTTCGACCAGCTGTAAATAAATTATTTAATTTCTTCTTGGATAAAAATTTAAAACGTAATTACCAAAATTTCTTGGCGAATGGTGGGAACGCCAATCCGCTGGATTTGACACAACGATTTTCCTCCCATAAACATCTTCCCCATTTAGTCGCCTCTGGGCCCTAAAAATATAAAAAATAATTTAAGACAACTTGGAACACTTTCTGAAAACTTCAAGACCACTACGGTTAAACTTGAACTAAATTTATGATAGATGACGATAAGAAGTGAACACGTGGCAAAAAAACTCCGTTCACCATTTTACTTTTTCTATACCAGCACACTTTAAAATAATCTATATTCTGTGAAACAAATGATTAAGATACAAATTATTAAAGCAAATTGCACAAACCTATCTTTTGTGTAAGGCCTATAATGAGACATTTTCTTCTTCTTTTCAAATGTTTAAATAAATCTTTTTCAAATATATTTGAATGAATATATAATTAAAATTAAACAATTTTCAGTGCATTTAAATTGTTAAGCACATAAGATTTAAAAATGTGTAAAGAGAAATGGTTTTAGATGCAATTAAATAAAATTATACACATATTTGCCTCACTGCATGCTAAACCACTACTGATAATATTTCAAAAACTAAGTAAAAATCATACATCCTTTTTTATGGATTCTTATCACCACATTGCAAATAATTTGAGATTGTATTTTTTGTTTATTAAATGGCTTTTAAAAATCCTCATGTACTCACCTTAATGCAAAATCAAGAGATGAGAATCTTAAAATGGCAGTGCCTTCGTCATTATTTACTTCAGTCACACGACCACCGCAATTGTCAGAAAGCAGCTTAAGTCTGATTTTCAGTCTTTTGTCATATACTTTAGGTAGATTTGATACCAACAAATCAACAGATTCTTGTACCTAAAATCGAATTTCAAGTAAATACAATTGAGATAATTGCCATCCATATCTTACCTTATTTTTAAGAGGAGGTAAGTTGTCAGTTATTGTTGAAAATGGGAGTGTTTTATTTGCACATAATATGAGAGCATCTGCTGCATTTGAATTGTGTATAAGGATCACAGTGATTTTCTTTCTATAACGGAGATCTGAAAGATCAGCAGCAAAATTAATATCACCAGATATCAGAATCACAGTTGCAGGTGGAGGATGGGTCTCTGCAAAACGCCGCAAACTTTGCCTCAGTTTTTCATCAGCAGCATTCTTGCTTGTACACAAGACATGGATCATATTCACCTAAACAATAATAATTTTAAATAAGCATTTAAATAAGATTTTGAGCGTATACCTGTGCATCATTTAAATCTTGTATAATCTGTGGATTCTCTTTACGGATATCACAGGCAACAATAAATTCAGCTTCCCTGTGGCCCTCAAAGAAACAGTCCCTGATCCTTTGAACAATGCTTGAAGCACTCTTGTTCTTTGGCACATGGCAATTCTCTATGTCCCAAAAGACTCCAATTGGGGGTAGACGCTTGGACCTACAACGGTTTCTGTGGTGGCGATGCTTTCTTCTACTGCGGGACGCGGACTCTTCAGCGTCATCGTCATCATCAAAACTGGAGTGAGAGCTTTCAGTTTGTGTGCTGGTGCTCCAGGAAGTTGCATGTATTCCATTGTGGGCACTCTTCGAGCGTCTAAGCTCGATACTTCTTTTGGCAAATTCACGACGAAAATTAGATTGGGACGACGCCGTACAATCTGAAACGTCCGTCGATTCAGACCTCTGCCATTCGAACCCGGACAACATTCTTCACGTTTCCGCAACAGCTGCGTACATCACCAACCAACAATTTATAAATGGCTATTGTATCATTCATAATAAAATCAAGCCTTATCCGAGAAACCAGGATATGATAGATATAATAATATCTAATGATATCGAATGAAACATCACACAAGCACAAAATGAAAAAAAATTGCAACCCAAAGTACAAAGTGTCAAAACCATTTTTGACATTCAAACAACCACAAACGCTTCCACCCTTTTAACCGATACAAAATATGAGTACTACTTAAAATTCAATGAATTATATACAGAAACATAATAAAAATAATTTAGTAAAATTTTTAATGATTGTGATAGATATATACAGTTTTATTCATTCAATAGTGATAATTTAAAGATTAACTGCAATTATCTAAATGCGTTTGGGTTGCATAACTGTTTTAATCAAAATAGGTGAACAGTTGTCAAAGTAATTTTAACCTCTAATATATGTTTACAATGGAGAAGATTTTACGAGCTCTGAATTTGAGCGAAGAAATCGATATACAATTAGAAACCAACGATGAGATTGATAGAAAAGTACAGGAAAATTTGGCGCAGTGGCAGGCAGTGGAAAGTCCGTTGGCTCCACTATCAAATGAAGAGTTGGAACTCATTTACAAAATGCGAGAGACCTTGCAAAAGGAATACTTCACACCCACAGATAACGTATGTTGTTAATAGAATAGCATTACAATAATATTGTGATTCAAATAATTTATAGGAGGAGACTGAAGATTTAAAATTGAACCGAGTTGATAATTTTAATGATTATATACAAAGGATGGTAGCTATGGAAAAAGAGATTGAAGATGAAAATTTATATGAGTACATTAATCAGAGGGACTATTTGCATGTGCAAGCAAAAGAATGTGAAGTTTTGCGCAATGAGGTAGAATTACTATTATATTTAAAAAGTTCCTAATTGGAATTCTATTTATTTTTCTTTAGACTGAGAACTTAGTTTTGGGATTGGAGAATCTCCAAGAAACTTATAGGCAGGTTTCCTTGAAAACAGACTCACTTCACAATATGAGTGAACAATTAATGAAGCATCAAACTGAGTTGAAAGAAAAAAAGAGGGAGATCCATGACAAATTGAAGCATTTCACTTATTACCATTCCATCAGTGAATATATTTCCTTACATAGTTACAATATCAACAGCAAGGAATTTATTAGTCAATTAGAACAAATGAATGAATCAATGGAATATTTATCAAAAAATGTTTGTTACTACTATTAAATGCCATAGTTCCAATTGATTAACCGTACTATTTCAATTTCAGGCGCAATTTCGCGAATCTAACAATTACAAGTTTCGCTACGAAAATCTCCTGGCCACTTGTCTGCAAAACGTCTTAAAAAACGTGAACACCATCATCACAGATGCCACAAATCAGGTTATAAATCTCGATCTAAAGAGCAACATAATGGTAGTAGAGAAAGCAGGCAAGGAACCAATGGTTGAAACTGCGTTCTCTTATTATTATGGGAAATTCCAGAACGCAGCCACAAAAATCAGTCGCGTAATCAATTACATCGAAGATAATGTCGAAGATCACGACATGTAAGTGCATTTAGATATTTCTTGTATGTATTTTTATTAGTGATTCGTCAGGTATTTGCGGACTCTCAATGATATACAAAAGTCTTACTTCTCTCAGAGAGCCCCTGTAATGCAATCTGCTGTTTCAAAAGCTTTATTGGATTTAAGAGATAAGTACAAAAGCGATCACAGCATTTTATTTAGATCTGCCGGGCTATTCCTAGTTAAGGTTTGTCAGGACGAGGCAGGATGCTACAATTACTTCTTTAACAACAGATCACAACAATTGAGGTAATTCACTGTGGCAAGTAAGAGGTGATAATAATTTATTTTACATTGCAGTGATTATTTATCCACTCTATGCCAGAATTTGTACGACGTTTTAAGACCGTGTTTGATTGGGATTAATCACATTGAAGTGTTGACTGAATTGTGTACGATTCTTAAAGAGATGCTAAATGACCAGACTCAAAATAATCGTAATGTTATAACGGTTTTGTTTGTATCTTAAATATATTATTTTTTTAAATTTTAGCTGCGCTTGATCAGTTCGTGGAAATTATAAATCAATTGTTGCAAGATGTTGAAGAAAGATTGGTGTTTAGAACGAATATATTCTTTCAGTATGATCTTAATGCATACGAACCGTCGCCAGGCGATCTGGCATATCCCGAAAAGTTGGAACAGATGGAAGTAAATATATTTCCATTACTTTAAATCATTTGAAGTGTTGTCTTTGTATGACTTTGTAGAATATTGCTGAAGAATTGATCGAGCGAAGAGCAGATTCGAGGTCGTCCTCTATTTCATTAGAATCACAAGAGGTAGCTAACATAAACGCGGGTGCAGTTGGACATTTCCGGTCCTTCACTGGAAGTAAGTATTATTTGGCGAAATACACTTGCATTTCAAAGAAAAATATTTTAGATTCTCCTGCTGATTTGCATGGCATGTGGTATCCGACTGTTAAAAGAACTTTAGTTTGTCTATCGCGACTCTACATTTGTTTGGATCGCGAAATATTTCAGGGCGTAGCACAGGAAGCATTGCTCATATGTGTTAAGACCATAGAAAAGGCAGCCGATAAAATATCTGCTAGAAAGGTAATATAATTAATATGATGGAATTATGATTGTAAGGAATATTTTTAGAGTGCGATGGATGCTAAGCTATTCCAAATAAAACATCTGCTGATCATTCGGGAACAAATAGCTCCATTTCAAGTAGATTTCACCGTGAAAGAGATGAGTCTCGATTTTAGTCATCTGAGGGGCGCCGCAATGGATTTGATGCATAACCGTAGTAAAATTTTCTCGCTCAACAACAACGCGATCCTTGAATTTTTATTGGAGGGAACGCCACGTGTTAAAGAGTATCTCGTGGATTCGCGCAAAGAAATTGACAAACATTTGAAAGGATCTTGCGAGGTCTTCATTAGTAATACTACTAATACCTTGATTGGGAATCTGCTACAATGGCTGCAGAAAGTAAGCAGTTGATTGAGTTTAGGATGAAGTTAATTAAATTAATTTACAGGCGGAACACGCTTTAAAGATGTCTAAGACATATAAGCAAAACGTGATACCTCTCAGGGAGCAGGAGTTTACCAAACCACAGGTATTGGCTGGTATAATAAGTAGCACACAGAGAAACATAAAAACGAAGATTCCCGAGATCCAGCGATCTATGCGCCTCTATTTGGCCAATCGAGAAACGGAATTTATTTTGTTCAGACCAATTAAAGTAAGTATTTGTTTTATATTGTTTATGGGTCGGTTGTCTAATTGTTTGTTTTCAGAACAACATCGTCAATGCCTTTATTGAACTAGATCAGTTGCTCGTTGCGGCTAAATATACCGCAGATGACGAGCTTCTGATTGCTTGCCCGACGCCGGAACAATTGAACATTCTCATCTGCTCCGTTTCCCTTACAGCTGATCAAGATCAGCATGCAAAAATGCAAGAAAAATTGAAAGAGTAATGTTTATTAATATAATTAATAATTGTATTATTTTGTAAGATAAAAATATTTAATATATTAATTTCATATACAGAAATATTATCCTTCGATGTTTGTATTTGTCAGAGATAAACAAAAATAATGTAATAAATATGAAGAATTGTATGTATATTTTTAGGAATATGTTGAAGGTAGATTGGTTGCATAATATCATAATTTTTGACAGAAGTAGAAACTTTTGTTATTTTCTAGGTTTTTTTTTGTCAAGACAGAAATGAAAGTAATTTGATAAAGTTTTAATATTATTAGACTATTGTCTCTTTTTTTAAGAAATGCAAAGCAATGGTATGTATGATAGCCAGGAGATTTGCACATTACCAAATGGCCCTATCAGGTGTATATTTTTCTGTGAGTTTCATCCAACTGTGGGCCCAATTATATCCTGCCAGGTAGGTTTAAATATTTGTTGAGGCAAAATTAAAAACTAATATAATTACATTTTAGATTCCAGAGAATTATATCAGCAAAGAACTTTTTGACAGTATTAGTGTATACATTATAACAAAAGCTGAATTGCGGAAGAGTACAATCACTGTGTAAGATTGAAGTAATATGAGATATACAGCATGGTTTATGGAATGGATTATTGTAGGACATTGGATGATTACAAGATTTTGGGCTTCCCAGTGCGTATTGATGACAAGAAGTATCCTAGGAATGCATATCACTTTAATTTATGTTTTGTGTGTGATAGCAACTCAAGGACTGTTCACTATGAGCCAGTTGTCATGAAATTTTCCGAATATTTAATGGCAATGGAAATAGAGAGTAGTTTTCTGTCCTCAAAACAGTGTTCAAAGAAATTGGCGCCCATTTTAACTCAAGTGCTTGAGAAATTGAATACAAATGGTAAGTTTGTTTTGTTGTGTAAGCAATGTCTAATCATTGAACTTTAGGAGAGTGCGCTTTAACTGAAGGTCCAACAGCAACGCACTTGAAAGTGGTGAAGATACACAAAGATCCAATTCAAGTGGCCGATCATCAAGTGCCGGTATTGGTAAGATCGTTACCCGATCAGCAATGGGACCTGACGACACATGCAGTCGCACCTTATATAGATGGTTTCAATCATGTTGCAAGGATAGCTACTCTCTCTGGTGTAGAGAATAATCTAGTCAAAGCATGTGTACAAAATCTTCTCTACTACAGAGTGGTAGCTCTGGTGCCTCTATTCCAATATGGGAACGTCTATTGCACGACATCGAAACTGAAGTATTTGGCTCAAGATTCGGAAATCCAGGATAGATGCTTGAGGTATGTGGCAAAGTCTCCTCGCCAGATGCCCACCCTGAGGGATGTCTTCAGGATGTATGCAGCTATGACCAGAGGCACAAGGATTAAAGACTTGTGTTTGAGGATGAATCCTTCGTCGATGTGGATTAATGAGAGAAAGTTGGTACAATTTGGGGTGCTGGAGGGATTGATACGAAGAGTACACAAGTATCCAGTATTGTTAGGAGACAGTAACGTTCTACAAAAGACTTTGAACGGAAGTGCTAGTCTAGATGAAATCTGCTGCTCAACGGGAGTCAGTGGACAGCAATTAGAAGATCAAATGGATAGAGATCATAACGTTGTATTATTATTTAAATAAACATATACATTTTTATGTAAATTATCAAAAATACTCAAATATTCTTTCATAATCTGAAAATAAGGCAGATAAAACTGAAATCAAAGAATCAATATTTGGCTGAGTATGAAGTACAATAGAAATCTACTTAACAAATAATATGTACAAACATATTTTTCCCGTCTGGAATGTTTTTGTCCACGTAAAAATTAGTAGCTTGTTGAAATTTAAAGTATTTAATTATTATATGCAACTTACCTCACAGCATTATGTTACACACAATGCAAATGTGTTTATTTTGTTGCAGTTGTTTTGTTTTGAGTCATATGCTCACGTGTTCGTTAGTGCATTTTTATATTTGTTATTTTACCTGTGAACATGCTGGACGTAAGTGAGGAACAGATTTCGAAGATTGGGGATGTTTTGAAGGATGAAAATCGCCCGTTGAAGGAGCGTTTTCGAGCGCTTTTCACGTTGAGAAATATCGGTGGACCAAAGGCAGTGGACGCAATAAATGTAGCTTTTGCAGATCCATCGGCTTTGCTAAAACATGAACTTGCCTATTGTTTAGGACAAATGCAAGACAAATGTGCTATTAACGTACTTGTTAAAGTACTCGAAGACACAAATCAAGAACCAATGGTCAGGCATGAGGCAGGTGAGTCATATTGTCTTACCCAACATATAAGATATTCAATTCAAATCATATTTGTTTTTAGCTGAAGCACTAGGTGCCATTGGCTCCAAAGAAACACTGGATATCCTCAGAACATATTTGACAGACCCAATTGTTGAGGTTAAGGAAACATGTGAACTGGCTTTGGAGAGGATCCAGTGGTTGCATGGTGGTGAAAGTATTGAATCTTTAAGCCAGAATATTTACAATTCAGTAGACCCAGCACCACCTGCTTCAACCACAGATGTTACTGAGTTGAGGCAGATACTCTTGAATCCAGATGTTACTCTATTCAACAGGTACAGAGCCATGTTTTCACTGCGAAATATTAATTCAAAGGAATCTATTGCTGCACTCTGTGAGGCTTTGAAACATGGAAGTGCACTATTCAAGCATGAAATTGCCTTTGTACTGGGTCAACTGCAAGATACCAATACTGTCCCCCATCTCACAGAATCCCTAAGGGATGTACAGGAGAATGAAATGGTCAGGCATGAATGCGCTGAGGCGCTTGGCGCAATTGCAACTCAAGAATGTTTGGAAGTTTTGCAAGAGTACTTAAAAGACTCCAAGAGAGTCGTCAAGGAGAGCTGCGAAATTGCTTTGGATATGTGCGAGTATGAAAATAGTCCCGAATTTCAATACGCTAATACATTGAAAGTTGCCTAATGTCTTTTATAATAAAACATGAAAATGTAAATAACATATTTTTAAATTAAACAGCTTTATAATACACTCCAAAATACTTATATACAGTTTTACTTTTTTATATTTGTTTTCATTATCTAAAACAGGGATGCTAAATTAAATAGAGGAGGATTTTACATTTACGTAATTATAATACGACAAGTACAAAAGTAAGGCTTTGAATTCTAAAATCAGCTTACTTCAATTAGACCAATGACAGAATAAACATATAAAGATTAAATGGATTTACTACCCTGCATTCCATCAATATACAAGGAATATTTTAAATCAATTAAAAAATATACTAGAATTGAAAGTCCCATTTCCTAAGGAAGTTAAGAATACCACAAATGTTAAATTAATACTTTTGTTTATAACTTCTTATTGCTAATAACATTAATTATTGTTCAAGTCACTTGGCAGACATTCCGTTAATTTTGAAAATGGTCTAAGTCAGGGGTTCCTAAACTGTGCGCCGAAAATTCTATATATTAATATAAAGTTCGCCCCGTTCGCCCTGAGATAAACCAATGTCGCTGCAAACAGAAAAAGTTTGGATACCTCTGGTCTAAGTCATTTCATGCATTAAAAATCACATTTCCTACAGCTACACAAAACACATTTACTTTACAGTACAAATATTTTTCATTTGTTTAAACTCAAATCATTAAATATCTCGAAACGAAAAATATATGACTTATTATATATGATATTACTTTCATATATAATAATAACTCATAATAACTGGCACATATAATTTTAGCAAATTTTAACAAAGTATGTTAACATTATAGTAAGTATTTTATTTATCTAAGTGATTGAAATGTATTTTGATTAATCAAATTGTTAGTTCTCAAATATTACATATATTTTCGATATAAACATTAGCATGTCACGGTTGAGTCAGTTGTAATTCTGATTTGGGCTTCTACGTAAAGTTGATCGATAGCATGGAATATACCGTTGAGTACCTGATTTAATTGTTCATCCTTACTTCCAATTATACCCAATTGCAGTCTATCATCGTACGTCAATATGCTAAGACTTAAACCTTGAAATAGAAATGCTATTAAGTAAAAAAGCTAAGGCTGTTGTAAGAAGCTTACAGACTTGGTCCAAGTGGTTGATCAAGAAAAATTGGTTTTCAATTGTATCACCATTGAAGAGCTCTAATTTTGGACCACCAGGAACGCAGCTCACACCGCTGGTTAGTTTAAAGCGGCCGAAGACAAACCTAAGTAATGGTATCGGAAACACTCGAAAGAAATATATACCGCAAAGATATCCTAATTTGACCATGTGCGATTCCATAGAATTCTTCAGATATTCCTTGGTCAGTCTTAGACGCTCCAGCATATCATAATCTTTGCTTCTTATGGGTATTTTCACTATTAACCCGCAAAACTTGTTTCCAAATTCATAGCAAGCTTTATTTGATAAGAGCTTAGCTAGACGAGGTATATCAATTTGTCTCGGACAGATGCAGGATAAGTACTTAGGTAATTCATCTTGTCTTGCTTCAATCACTTTTGACAAGGAAGCTGAATAGCAGCTCAAAAGAATGGCTAAAAATGTGGAGTTTGTATTTTTAGATATTATCTTGATTTTCTTTACAAAACGTTCATTATTTTCGCAAATGAAAGCAGTAGAATTCCCTTCGTAACAATCCCTATAAAAAACTGTTCTTCTATCCTTAGTATTTAATGCGATGTTTCTTTTGCACGACAAGTTCTTGATATTCAACGAAGATAGCAACTTATTAGCGTATGCATCCTTGAGTGGATTTGGTTTACAAAAGAGATCACTGAAGATATTGTAAGCGGAAATCACGTCAGCCAAGCTATGGTGGTATCGTATTATCATCAAAGAACCTGACAAGATCACTTCCCAGTTAAATTGATTGTTGAATGGTAACGGTAAGTTGTGCGCTTCTTTCAGAACTTCTTCAGACTCACGTCCATCGCTTCTGATAAAATCAGCGACCACCACGTTTTCGCTCATCACCAAATACATGTAACCCAACAACTCTTTTCGCAAACTCATCAGCTTACCATATCTTTTATCTTTGATTTTTTCGTTGAACTGATTGCGTATTTGCTTCAGTAGGACTTCATTAGGTGTTTCAGATTTTATCATATACACGTGGGTGACTACATCCGGAGTTGAGCCAAAATTCAGAGCCGCCAGATCGTATCCAGTTACCAAGCAAAGAAAATTAGTTCCGAAGCGTATCCTAAGATAGACTTCAACAAGTTTTTGGTAAGACCAGAAGATTATTAGGGTCAGGCATGTGAAGAATGCGAAGAACGGAGCGATAAGCGCCGACACCGGACGCAATTTAAAAACATACTACGAATGTTGGGTACAAATAATTATTTGTTTTTTTTTGTTACTATTATTTTTACCTTGCATATTACGTAATGGCCTTCCAAAAAATTGTACACAATCCCAATCACAGAGCACATAGTGATATCATCTACGCTGTCCCAACTACTAATGGTCAAAACAACACATGCACAGTAATGTATATATTTTAAAAAATGTTCCTGTGCATAATTATTTAAAATAATTAATTATATACATGAATACATGTTTAAAAGACTTTGTTCCTTTGTAATCTATAATGATTGATTGCAATATGTTTTCTAGAATGGTTTTACCATTAGTAAAACCATTAAAAACAGATGGAAGAAAACTAAGTTTATTTTAGTCTTTCATACTTTTCTATTACTAAATGACACTAAAGTAATAACTTAGAATTATTCTCTTTACGGAGAAGTTACATTCGAGCCATTGCAAAATTCCATTAACTGCAACGTTTAATTTTTAGTCGACATAAAAAACCACATGGTAAAGTTTTTTGACGTATCACCAAAATTCTGGGAGGATGGAATATTGCGTGAATAATGGAGAAACTATGTAACTATTCATAATGAATGTATTCGATTGAAGCAAAAGTATTAACAATAGAAATGATAACATTACACAGAAACCAGCATTTAGCCCTGTGGGTTTTCGGTGTCTTTTTTTACAATGCAACCACATAACACTTTTTTTTAAATAGATTTATGAATCATAGAATCCGACGATTAGTTTTTATCAAACTTCGCTGGTTTCTTCCCAAGGAGTTTATCCAGAGGTAGATTTATGCATAGACTTTGTGAGCTACAGGGCCCCATCCAATAAAAGGGCTCATAAAGAATGTTAGTGTAGGCTCCCCAAATAATGTTAAGCTTTTTAGAATGTTTAAGTTTCAATGAATTTTGGGGCCCAAAGAAAATTTAAATTTACTGGCAATTTGATATCTATAAATCATAGAGCCCTAAGCACCAGGTAAAATATTGATGATTGGAAGGTTTAGTGTCGGTTCTTGAAGCCACATTAAGAGTGTCGTTGGTCCTAGACCAAGGGAGGAGTTGATGTCAGTTACTAATACATTTTAAGACTTGAGAGCCCTAAACATTTGAAACATCCATTAAAATTCCGCCACTGTTTCAATGATCCTTCATGCAGTCAGTCTCTAAAATGAGTTTATTCAAAATAGATGAGTTTTTAGAAACTGGTCGATGCCTTTCAGAAAAAAATGTGTTTTAGTGGATTTGCTTGTTATCGAAATACATTTTGTAGGCCCTAGGCAACAGACCAATACGCCGGCCTCTCATCAGAATTGTCTTTATTTTGATCATCTTGTCGTGGCCGACCAATTTATTGTCATCTATTGTATAACTAATATGTATATTTGTTAGGGTCATGACTTTCCTATTAATTATTACAAAGTTTATTTAACGTATCCATCAAATATACAAACGGATACTTGTACGTGAATATTTAGAATAACTTGTGGAATATTCCGAAGGACGGTTACACATTAAATCGTATAGTTGCGTATATTGCATCACCACTTAACTTCTGCAGCCCCTAAATATTTGGGCAGGATCATAAAACTTAGATAAAGAAACGGTTGTGTTTTCTACAAGGTCAAACCCTTACCTCCCACGCAGCCCCTTTTTGAAATAAACACATTTCTGTATTATATAATTTAGTCTTAGTCTGGGGAGCGAAGAGAGAAGAAGTCTTAGTCAGGGGACCGAAGAGAGAAGAAGTCTTAGCTAAGGGGTCGAACTGAGAAGAAGTCCTACTTGGGAGAGTCCAAGGAAGAGCACTTTCTTCATAAACACTAACTTAAGAGGAGAATGTAACTCTTAGTTAATAATACCTGAGATCAACTATTGTCTAGTTGACTTCTTAGTAAAACTCCGATGTATACAATAAAGTTAATTAAGAATATTGCATTTAATATTCATAAACCCCTCTAAGACTCCGCAACGACATAACTACGAGATAATCCACGGTGTCCAAGGATTTCTTAACCCTGGGACACGACAATCTGGCAGAAAACTATTTAAAATATTTTTTATTTATAAATTGATCTGCTAGGTTTTTTTTAAATTTTGTTTGTTTTTGCTAATACTTTTGATCCATCAACTCTATAAAATTTGAATTATGTTGAAAGAAATATTTGATAAAATTCTTACTAAAAAATTAATTAATACTTCGCTAAATCACTAATAATTTGCTGAAAGAATATTAAAAGATAAAGAGAATCTGATCCAATTTTAATATTCGAAGAATAAATATTACACTTAATAAGAAAATATAGATACATAGTCAGTTGACTCTTTAATGGCCATAGGCTGTAGCCTCGTTCAATAGAAATGAATACAACTAACCTAAACTTGGGTTTATTAAGGGTTAGTTGGGGTTAGTCCAGGGCCCCCAAATTCTCAGTCTGCTATATTCTATTATCAACAGCCTCCACTACATAAAGTTAGTGAAGATTTTATATTCTTAGACAAAAAAAAAGATAGTACAAAACTGGTGTTAATTAAAATAAATAACAAACACTGAAACATGGACAATAATAAATTAATATTTAAAATTGCATCTAAAATTAGACTGTTTAAAATATGTAAATTGAAGATAATGACTTTTTCATAATATTTACTTAATATATTATAAATATTTAGCTTAACGAGCGTAAACCGTTCCAGGATTCCTTACTTGTAAATTGAAACACTCGTTAAGCTAAACATTTTTTCCCATATAAACTATTGTAAAATACGATAATACGTTCCATATCGAAAAAAATATCTTAACCTTGTTCTAGCTTTTTAATTTCATATCTATTGTTGGGTTTTGTAAATAAGCAACAAGGAACAATCAATAACATACATTTTGGCCACAAACCAACTTTGATTATTTTTTAATTTTCTCAAATACCTTATAATGAATAAACAACTCATCATTTAAAAATATTAAAAAAAAAACTTGATAAAACAAAATAGTTTTTTTTGATAATTCTTATATTATGTCTCATTTTGACAATTGTTCAGAATATTTTGGTGATTTGAACGAGGAAGGCCGTCGTCACGGGTATGGATGTCAAAAATGGTATAATCAAAAGTATTGTGGATCTTTCGTGGAGGATAATTTGCACGGTGATGGTATTTATACTAGTCTGAAAGATAAGTACATGTATGAAGGGAGCTTCTACGCGAATTGCTTCGAAGGATACGCCAGGATAATACAGGATGATTGCACATATTTCGAAGGACTGCACAAGAAGAACGACCGCTTCGGTCCGGGGGTTCTCACATACCCGAATGGAAATCAGGACGTGGGACTTTGGTTAGGACAAGGCTTGATCCGTTTATCGCAGACAGTATGCTCGCATTGGGTACCCAAGCTAGCTGTATCGAATCCCGCAAAAATCCAACTACTCGGTTACAGGAAGCTGGTGTCAGTGGAGCCAGAGCAGTACAAGGCAAACCTAATTATTCCTATTTATGATGAACCTGATATGATCTACAACGATAATATAAGGAATCCAAATGCTTCTGCTTTTAATAAACCTAGGTATGATAGGGAATTCTTCGGCGATAAAAGCAGTTATATAGAAGTTGCGTTAGGCGAGAATGAGAGCTCCTGCAGTTTGGTCGAGGAGGATGAAGAAGAAGAGGAAGTCGGAGAACCGCAAGAAGTACAAGACGTCATTTCTCTTCTTTTAAGACACGTGGAACGTTTTCTGGATAGCTCGAACGAAGAACTCAGACTAATAGAACTGAAGAAGTGTTTTCTGGAAATCTTACCAAAGGTAGAAACACCATTAAAGATTAAAACTAAGAAGATGCCAGTTAAGAATTTGCTCGCTTGGAATAATGAGTGTATCTCCGTTGAATTGTTAAAGCATTCATTCGTGCATAGGCACAACGAGAACACAATTAACTTCGACGTGCCGAAATTGCTGTCCGGAGACCGAAGCGTCTTCGGTGATCCCGGCATATTAGAGTGTGCTTGCATTTCCTTCCTAAACCATTGCTCGAATGGAAATGAATCAGAGGCAAGAACTCTTGCTACTCATTGCCACATAAATCCAGATTTATCTGATTCCAATGGGAATACTGCAGTATTTTTTGCAGCCTGCCGAGATAGATGGAACATAATCCGTTTATTGACCAATCTAGGTGCTAATCTAGATGCAATGAACGACGAAAACCTTACACCTCTCACGTTATGTCTGACGAGATATATTGCTTACAATAAAGCCATTCGTAATTGGGAGGAGGCTTTCTTAGATGCACCGAAAATTTCGGAGAAAGATTTAGAGGAAATTAACAGTTGGAGACCGCAAAGATCTTTAATAAGTCTGATTGCTAAGGAGTACGTCATTAAGCACAGCGACGGAATTTACTTCGGTGAGTCGGAAGAGTTAATCCTGTACATTCTGCAGGGTTTGCAGCAGAGAGACGCGGATTTTGAAGACATTTTTCAGAAGCTTGGATTAACTGAAGTTAGCGAAAGTCTTCGGAACTTCCAAAAGCCGTACCAACTCGACAAAGGAGATGATGAAGAACCATTTACAACTCAATACGTATTCCATACGGAATTCCGAAAGAAGGTAAAAGCAAAGAAAGCTAAGAAAGCAAAAAAATCTAAGAAGCAGAAGAATAAAAAGGAACCTGACATTGTAATAGAGGAAAAATTGGAGCTAGATGTGATCGTAAATACTATTCGGGTTCTTCTACATTTTGGAGCTGATCCCAATTATGGTGAGCTCCCTATGCCGCCTCTCTTTCTAGCCGTTTACAGTGAAAATCCGCTTATTTTGTGGGAAATTTTGGAAGCTGGCGCTTCTCCTAATCTCAGTTACAAATCCATGACGCCGCTTCACATTATCTGCAACATACCATCCGCAACCAGTTTATCGGAAATGGCTCAAGTTCTCTTTCAATACGGGGCCGATCCGAATGTTCGAACAGCACCGGATCATTGGCTAGAAGAAGGCTTTAATATTATGGGCAAACAGGAAGGCGATCCAGCGGAAGGAAAAACGGCTCTTCATATATTGGCCATGAGGTACGACGAGATTCCTGATGAACTTCTAGAAACTTTAGTACGAGCGGGAGCAAAGGATTTAAATTATTTAGGACACACTCCTCTATCTTTGGCTGTTCTTCGAGGAAACTCAAATATAGCGGATCGACTTCTAAAATCAGGTAGCGACCCAAACCAAATACTTGGCAATAACTTGGGCATTGCGCTTACAATTTATACTTTAAATAGATATAACAACACTATACCTGATATCAAGACCTGTTTAAAAATTACAGACATTCTGATAAATTCGTACGCGAATCCTTTAAATCAGACGGGACTGCATTTAAATTGCATCGAGTTTATGCGTTTGGAGGAAAGCTCTGCGCCGCAAAAGAAAGAAAAAAAGAATACGAAAAAAAAGAAGAAAAAGAAAAAAAACGTTGTTGATATGTACAAAGAGAAACTTGTTAAAATATCGAGAGAAGTTGCATTACGTCATTACCAGTTTAAAGCGCACGTAGAGAATTACAAAAAAGTACTTTTTGGAGATGAAGAAAATAAGAACTTGCTCAAATTTCTGAACATCGATGAAGCCCTAAAGATGCATCAGCTGTTAATTAACAGGAAAATAATAGATATGCGCGAAGATCTGCATGCTCTTATTACATATAAATTATTTCAGCTTTACTCTACAAATGGGTTTAAGGTAAAGAAGAAAAAGAAAAAATATAAGCTAGTTGATGATCTGGCAAAATTGGAATTACCTGAAGAAGATACAGAAGAACCTATTAATGTGAAACGTAAGAGGCGAAAGAAGCACTTGGCAAAGCAAGTAATTAGAGAATTTGAATTGGATCCGAACGAGGAGAAGTATGTGGTATGCTTTCAATGTTTGTTGAAACAAGATAAGATGCTAATTGTATGTCCAAATTGTGGTTTGGTGTATTTCTGTTCTGAGGCTTGCAACAAGGCCAATATTCGAATGAAGGGAACGCGTCATCCTTGTAAGGGTTTATTTTATGCTGAGCAACTGAAGAGATACTACGAACTAAAAGCTCTGGGGTTGAGTCTACCAAAGTTAGGTGGAAATGCATTGCTTGGTTTAAAAAAAGAGCTTAAGAATCTCGGTGATTATCTAAAGGATGATTTGTTGAAGAGTTTATTGGGAGAGAATGGAGAATTCGTAAATCCATTCACCACGGTACTGAACAAGGATACCGCAACTGGAAAACGCAAAGGGAAGAAAGGCAGCGGCAGAGACAGTAGTGGAAGAAGTAAAAGTACAAGTAGTTACGGTAGGGGGAAAAGCAGTAGAGGTTCAAGCAGTGGAAGAAGTAGAAGCAGCGGCATGGATTCAAAAAAGAAAGGCCGGAGAAGTGATGATTCTTATGATACATCTAGAAGAAGTAGGAGCAGGAAATCTGGTAAAAGTACCAGGGATGATGATGATGATGATGAAAAAGGAACTGGAGGAAAAAAGAATAAACGAGGTAAAAGTAAAAATCGATCTGATGATGATGATGGTGACGGCGGTCAAAGAAGTAAAAAGAGCAAAAAAGTTAATAAGAATAGAAACGATGATGAAAGACGTAGTGGAAGAAATGTACAAAATAAACGAAGTAAAGGTAGGAAAGGAAATGACAGTGATGATTATAATGATAGAAGAAAAGGAAAAAGAGGTAAGAAAGGAATGAAGGATATATCTGGAAGAGGCGACGATGGAAGGAGAGAAAAAGGAAGAAGCAGCAGCCGAAAAGGGGACGGAGATAATGAGTTAGATGAAAATTACAAGAAATCTGATGCAGCTCAATTGAATAATGATAAAACTGGAACTCACACAAACGACGGGGATAATGATAAATTGAAACAGATTGTGCGTTTGCCCAATAAATATCAACTGTTCATGAGGAAACTAGCTGAACTCTTTCCGGACTTTGACTGGTCCTCATTCCTCTTGCCTTTTATCTGCTTTACAGACGGCCAACTCTACTATCGTTTCGCATCAAGACCGCCGATTTTTTGCCCAACATACACAGGCATTTAAAAAATAAAGACGAAAAACAATTAAAAATAGTTGTATTTCAAAAAAATATTTTAAATATGCATATAAAAATTATACGTTTTCGTAAACCGATTTCCTCTTTTCATTTTCTTCGTTGTGGTATATAATCATTTCATTCTGCAGCAAAGGAATGGCTGATTCATTCTGGAAGATATCATCGTCGGTGATTGAAGTGCGGATGTCCGTTTCATCAACGTCTACTACTGACTTCAGCGCTTTGAATACGTTGGGCTTCAAATTCAGGAACACCAATTGACGAGATTTATTCTTGAATGTCTTAATCGCAGCAGCAAGCATCTATAAAATAATACCAATTAAATTTATATCTAGTGTTAAAGCGATTGCATTAAATTAGTACTTGGCAACCGGTGTAGTCGATTCGAACAAGATTCTTCAGATCCAATACAATTGGCATGGAATCGTATTTTACGGAGAGCGTCATCAAAGTGTCTGTCATGTAGTTGACGGATGGGAAGAACAGGCCCAGTTCCGGTTTCACCAGTAAATACTCATTTCCTTTTCCGTTCTACAATGGAATGCACATTAATTTTGTTTATGATTGGCAATTATATATGAATTTACTGATTTTATATCTGTGTGTATCTCAGGCCTTGTCCATATTTTGATCATTGGAATGATGTTCAGGAAGACCCCAATCGCTAAGCCGACCTCGACACCTAAGTACAGGCTCGAACAGAAAGTGACCAAACAAATAAAGCAGTCAAATTCTAAAATAAAAAATATTTGTTAGCTTCTATCAAAACATGCTGGAATAACAACATTCTTACTGTTGCATCTCCAAAGCTTAGGAATTTCCCAATATTCGACCATGAACATAACGGCACAAATGAGAACTGCCGCAATCGATGGTTTCGGGATAAAATAGAAATAGGGTGTCAGGAAGCTGAGTGCCAGTAGAATCATGGTTCCTGCGTATAGACCTCCCATGGGCGTTTGAACGTTGCTAGCGTTATTCACAGCTGATCTTGTAAATGCGCCCGTTGTGGGCATAGCGCCTACGAACGAGCCCAAGATATTGGATATACCTAAAGTCATCATCTCTTGGGTTGCTTGAAATACGCTTCCGTCAGCTAAAGTAAAACAATTATCCATTAGTCGATTGAAAACATTGAATAAGTTTAGCTTAACTTACAGAACGATTTAGCGATTGCTACGTTGGCAAGAACAGCGACGATTGGCAGAACGATTATACTTGAACCCAGAGTATTGATCATTTCCACAAAGGATACCGTCTCGTTACCGTTTGTAGTACTGAAATTGGGTAACTTGAATTCCGGAAGACCCGGTGTAATTTTGCCGGCGATGACGAATGGCTGCTCCCCCGTATTGTACTCGAAAAGGAATGCAATAATACACCCAAAGAGGACGACGAGCGCATTCCTGCAAATTGCTAGATACCATATGGCCTTCTTCAGCGTTTGATTCTTGAAATCGATCTGGCTGATATATTTGATACTTAGCAATACCGTCATTGAACCCACACCTAAACAGGTGTCGGACAGTTTAGCATATTTCAGATGGGCAAACAACTCCCGCATCAGATTGAAAATGCCAACACTAGTGAACTTGATGCCTAGAATATTTTTTAATTGTGCCAATATGATGATGACTGACGTGGCCGAAGTGAAGCCTGACGTTACCGGAGCAGATATAAAGTCCACCAGGAATCCTAAATTGAAGATGCCCATCAGCAGCTCGACGCAACCGGCCAAGAAAGTCAGCAGGACAATATAATCAATGCCCATACCATTTAGGTAAGAGAAAGTGAGCAAAGACATAAGGCTACTGGGTCCGATGGACACTTGCTTGATGGTGCCGAAGAATATGTAGACGAATGATCCCATAATGGCGGTGTAGAGTCCGTAATGCGGCGGAAGCTCGGCAATAGAAGCGTATGCTATCGACTGGGGCATCATAGTTAGTCCGACGGTTATACCAGCGATCATGTCTGAAAAGAAGGCTGTCCTGTTGTATTGTGGAAGCCAATGCAGGATCCGGAATTTGTCGTAGACGAAACGTCTCATCTTCGATTGTCCCTCGTCAGTCGTCACTACATTTACACAAAAACAGATGAGATTGAGTACAATACATCAAGTAACACTTTTTAAATACTTACTATCTGTGCGCTTACGGTTTTACTTCTCTTCTATTCGTCGCTGCTGCAAAATCCTCGGTTTCTTTGGACATAAGTGTTGTGTGTATCGATGGGTACACGAACGGACCTGAGCGCTCGTCGGTCGCGATATTATTCACTGAATGGAATCAAAACTCCAAAGGCTTATGCTTTTAAATAATTTGAACCGAGATTTACATACGCAAAGCCAAACTAATCTCCTACTGTACCTTATCTCAGGCGATTTTTGGGGGGCCAAATCATGGTCCTCCACTGTAAGTAAGCAATTAAAGCGTAGTGCACAACAACAGGTACGTAAACTCCATCATAAAACTACCATACCGAAAATCATCTCTAAGTCAAATAAACAACAACGACGTCATCTAAGACTCCGATTATGCAACACATACTTGGAGGTAAGCATACTTAGATAAACAGGACTCCAAACGAAAACAAAAAAAATACGTGTATACACATAGTAAGTAAATTCATTGTTTGTTCAACACCTAAAGCCAACATAATCCTTTGGGCTTTTTCCGTTGTGAAAATAAATTAACGAAAAAAACGACGTTTGATAATATTCGCTATTTACGTAGATTTATATCAAGACTGTCAAATTGAAATGTGATGTGCGTGTCATTTCGACTTGTTCTTCTCCCTCAGTTTTCTCTCCCTTTCCTTGGCTCTGGCGCATCTCTCCCTCGCCCTTTTCAGCCGTTTTCTGTGTCGTTTCCATCGTTTTCGCCACTTCTTTTGAGCAACGGTGAGTACTTCATTTCCTCGCTCGTATATTATCCAGAAGATCACTGCCCAAGGGGAATTTCTCATGCAGTTCGGCACAAAACCCTTATACACTCCTTTTATTCCTTCGAAACGCCACGTTTTCCTCAAGCAATTCCACGTAGACCTGTATACTTTTCCTCTGCAATAAAAAATCTGGCGTTCCATTAAGCATTGTATTAAGATTATTAACCTTAATTAATAACCTTCCACGTTTGTCGACTGGTTGATTCATCATGCGAGTCTTTAAAGTATCCAATGGGGTGGAAAGCAGGGAGGTGATGAGGCCAGAGAAAGCGCTTGAGGCTATATGAGTCGGAAGGCCATCGCGAATTTTCAATTCCAGGATGTAATCCTTGGATAGGTCGTAGCAAGCAAGATCGCCGAGGTTGATCAGGCTAGCTCGAAACGCGTTGGGAAAACATCCCTTCCAGAAACCCATCGGGCCGCTGGTTGCGTAAAGGGTTCTGAAGGCGCCCAGCAACACGCTTGTCCTCGAACGCATGTGTAGCAACTCACGTTTGCCCTCCATCTGAGCGTAAACTTTAGCCACATCTGCTGGATTCCCTAGGAAGGATGCAGCAAAACCAGCAGTCATACCACCTTGATGACAGAAACCACACAAACAATTAAAAAAATTAAATTAATTCAATGTGTGTATCACAGTACTAATTGAATTGCTCATGAAGGTCGTCATATACGCTTCGTTCGGAGGAAAAACCCATAGCTTCAGGTAATCGTAGCCTGCCATTCTTGGCCCCGAATAGAGAAAGTGGCGCGCCAACTGCCATTGCATCCCTTTGTACAAACTGAAAAAACCTTCCTCTTTGATAACACCCTTAAAGGTATCATAAGTTCCTCGATAAGGCTCTTTGAACATTTTCAGATCGACCTTGTTTACAAATTCGCCTTGTAATTGAAGCCGCGTCTTTATTAGATCGAACGGGTACGTTACTGAAACAGGATAGTCATTTAGAATCTAATACCAAAGTCCGATAACCGTTCGAATTAACTCATTTCGGCCATCCATGCTGAGCCGACGGTCAAGGTATAGGCACCCCAAAAAGATTCGGCAAACGTTCTCTCCTTCTCCCTTGCCCCTAGTACAACCGCAATTACGTTTCCCCTGCAAAATCAATGTTCAACCGTGATCAGTAATAGTGCACAATAAACAATACTTTTTCTACACACTCACATTGTCACATCTTAAAAGTCTAATATTGACAACATCAAACCTGTTACTTCTATAGCGGACTCGCTGTTTTGATCCTGAAATCATGATCACGTAACTATTGGGTTGTAAGAAGAATATAAGTCCTTTCGTTTTTTACAACTAAAATTCAAAAAGTTATACATTCTAAAAAAGCTTTATTATTAAGTTTATTGTCCATTATTTTGTATTACTATGGCCTAACATTCAATCAATTTCATAATGCCGTCTCTCCAGGAAGTTCTTATTACCATCTAGACCAGCGGTCCCCAACGTTTTTTCCCTCACTGACCACTAAACTGAAATTTTTTAATCCCGCGGACCACTACAGCACTTTAAAAACTAAATATGAAATAGTATTTACATTGGGCCTTTTATAAAAACGCAACTTAATAATGCGAAAATTGCAAAAAAAAAGGATTCAGAATATAATGAAAACATAAATAGTCTCTCGTCCATGGAAAGTCGCACAAAGCTGAGAGAAATACACCATAGTAAATAAAATGGAAAAAATATGTTCTTTGGGCGGTCCGGTACCCTTTGATCCTGCGGACCGGTACGATATGATCCGCGGATCGAGAGTTAGGGTTCACTGATCTAGAGCACAGAGGTAGCTCTAAGCTCGAACTAACCATTCTTGAATCGGGGATTCCACGACGCGATCGGTAGCTACAGAAGCCCTCTAGACATGGCCGCTTGAGGACCTTTTCTAAAATACAGCATGAAATGCCGAAAATTCACATTTTTTCTTCAATTTCAATCTAAACAAATTCTCAAACTAGATAGCAAAATTAAATAAACTTTACACTAAAATGTAGCTACAACTGCATACTACAACTATCGTTATCAAAAATCCCCTTCCATTTAACTATTCACCGTCCACTGGACGTAAACGTGTACACACCAAAATACGAACGGACTTATGTAACAACCCGATTGTTCAGAAAAACATATATCATTAACGTAATAAACAACGATATTTTTAATTAGTTCATACAAAACTTAACTAAACAATAATAGTAGAATTTAATCTGATTGTGACTCATTAGTGAAGTATTTTAATGAATTTTTACCATTGAATTATCAATTGATTATATTTTTGTAAAGCCCGTACACTAAATTAACTCGATTTGTAAAGTACAATGATCTGCTCTGGAAATAGGAAACTTTCCAAACAATCAACTATGTTTTTTTGGTTCAAGGTTTTTGCATTTTTAAATTACATATTTAGTAAATACAGCTATGTTCTATGTACATCTTTTTTATTATTAAATTATTTCGTTTATCAAATAAATTTTATCGATTCAATTAAGATCTAAGTGTTTGAAATTTTATCAAATATATATGTATGTGTATTCATTTTCAGTGATGTCTATTCTAGCATTCATCAACCAACGAAAATGTGAGAAATATTTGGGTTGGATTTAATGCAAATTAGTAGATAAACAAAATTGATAGACAAAAAGTACATTGTACGACAAAAATACTGAACTGGCACGTCAAAATTGAACGTATAATCGTCAGGAAATCGACATTCACAAGAACATTGATCTATTCCAAATCATGTTAATAATTATTTTAATTATTTTCACATTGCAAACTGATTGATTTTTAAACTATGTTTTTATTTATTTAATTTATTAAATGATGATAACATTACATTTAATAATTTGATAAATTGGTATTTATATGATTCATTTACGTATTTTTCTATTTAATCATAAGAATCAAGAATAAATCGTAATTGTTAATGAAATATGAGAAAGAATAACATTACAAAAAAATCTTCAATTCCATTTATACCCTCAATCTAGGAGTGTAAACGCTTATTTATATATACTGTTGTTAAGTAGATTCATAATTTTTTAATGTATATTTTAAATAGTACTCAGCTTTGTAATAGTGTTTTGCAGTGAATAAATAATTTTTCCTATTGGCAATGAACCACGAGGCAAATATTGTTTTCATTAGACATTTGCATTGGAATCTTTGAATTATTTTAATGTTAGATTTGTTTGGTTGAACCTCGCTTTTTTTTCTCTAGTTGGGTGGAGAGTGTTGGTGTTATAGTGATTTATCATCAAGATAGAAGACTGAAGGTCCTCACGGTCAATAGCTATTTAAAATATAAATCTTCTAATAACATTTGTTTAACATGTCTTTGCTTCCGTTAGTTAAAAGTGAAGAACTCTGCCAATCGTTCGATTATGTAATTGAAATCACTTCTTCCTATGTTAGCAACGCGTCCGACATTCTAAAAATATATGCGAAATATTGTGCATTTCATGGTGGCACGGAATTAGAAACGGCCAGATCTTCGCTCCTTAAATTGAAAACATATAGCATATATCTCTGCCTGGGTGTTGTATGTGTATATGTTTACATATGTATGTGCGTATAGGCTTTTGAAGGAAAAACCACAAAGGACTAAATAAACATGCTTAATTACGCATCCGTTAGATTATTACTGGAGCACAGTTTCGGCAGGATTAATTAATTGGAATTTTCCCTGCAAACGAGATGTGACGTTAACAAGATAACGAAGTAGTTGATAACATTCTGTAAATCGTTGCGGAAAAATTGAAAAATATGCATATGTTATTGAGCACGTAATATCGTGCTACCATTTGTTTCCTTTGGGTGTGTTTGGCGTTGTTTGTGGAAGAGATTACAAAGTTTTTGGATATTTAAAAATGTTCAAAATTCGAATTGGTGCGTCGCACAATGTTGCCAACGTCGCCCGCGCTGTGGCTTTCGTACGCGTCAGAGTGTCGAGTTTCAATGGTGGTTAATGGGAGTGTACCGAGGCATAGGATTTTAGTGTCGGCGGAGAGCGCGGGTGAAATCGAGGAATAGTTCTGGAACGATTCCGGGTGGTTCTGTTTGTTTTTTATTTTGTTTGCCTTCCTCACTCGCATCGTCTACCCCTTCCATTCTGCTGCAATGTTCCTGGAGGAGTTGTATAGGGATTAGTGGCGGTTATTCGAAGAGTCAGCAGCCTAATATATCTATAGATATACACACAGGAAGAGGTAGAGTGAGATAGCCGAAGATAAAAAAAAGAAGAAAAACAACGAATGCAAGAGAAGAGTGAACATCATATACGTGCTGTTCACTCATACACACATTTGAACAGAAAAAAATAAATCCGTCAGCGGCCATCTGTAAATCGCCCACCATTTGGATCAAGTGACAATTGGTGAAGAGTGAGGAGGGACATTCCTGTGAAATTTGAATATACCGTGCGTGCGTGCAAGAGAGTGTTCTTTTTCTTTCTTTCCCTCTTCCGACTTCTGTTTGTGTTTTCGTTCCTTTGGTTCCGTTCCTGTGTCTTCTCTTTGTCGCTATGGAGGCCGTAGCCAAGCACGAATTCAATGCTACAGCTGAGGACGAGCTCAGCTTCAGGAAAGCCCAAGTGCTCAAGGTAATTTCCTACTGCAGGAGGGGATCATCGCATCCCAACCGATCGTCGCTCAGCACTAAACGCATTCCTCTTTTGTTTTTGTAGATCCTAAACATGGAAGATGACATGAACTGGTACAGGGCCGAACTGGACGGCAAGGAGGGGCTGATACCCAGTAACTATATTGAAATGAAAGACCACAAGTAATCGCATTCCGATAACCGATAGACCGACAGTAGCAGTAAATTATTCTGTTTCATTTCAGCTGGTATTATGGCAGGATAACAAGGGCAGATGCTGAGAAGCTGCTGAATACGAAGCATGAGGGCGCCTTCCTTATAAGGATCAGTGAATCGTCACCAGGCGATTTTTCTTTATCAGTAAAGTAAGAATTATCAGCTTCCTGTAACAGCTCTGTGGTTTACCAATTTCCTTTTAGAAATAACTATTTCATAATTCACTCTAATTATTACTAAATTTTAGGTGTTCTGATGGCGTGCAGCACTTCAAAGTCCTCCGAGACGCACAGGGTAAATTCTTCCTTTGGGTGGTGAAATTCAATTCACTCAATGAATTGGTTGAGTACCACCGCACAGCATCAGTCTCCCGCTCACAAGAAGTCAAACTTCGAGACATGGTTGCAGAAGAGGTAAATACAACCAATAGAACTACTGTTCATATCATGAAATTAGAAAGAAACTAAGCCCAAAACCACACAAAATCTATTTATCAATTTTATCTACAAATTGCATGCAATTTCATTGTTTATCATATAGTTATTACTAATCATAATTTGTTTTGTGTTTACACCTCACACATTGGGAAATTCTGACCTAAACATAGAATACGTATCAATCCGGCCCTGCGTAGCCTAGTTTTCTATTGATATTTATTTATTCTGTTGGTATTTCATTTCCGTGATAATAACAAACTATCTTTATTAATTTTATACATGTAACGAAACGTCAGTTAATTAACACACGTTCCATAGCTGCGAATTAAAAATAAAATATTTCTTTGTTCAAAACGAAGTAAAGGAATTATGTGAAATTGCAGGTTGCTGTGTCCAAAATCACAAGGTAAAAAATAGAACTTAAAGCAAACAAAGCAAAGCACTGTAAAAAACAATACGTGGTGAAAAGAAAAAAAACAATATGCGAAAGGGTGGTTTAGCCCTTTAGCTTTTTGTTGCTGGCGTTCCCATACTTTTTTTTGGTTTTTTTTTTCTAAATTATAATTAATTTTCGTTTGTTTTGTTTGTTTTTCTTTTATTTTCATTATTCACTTGATGTTTTTTAATCTACTTAATTATTTCATCATCAGCAGCAGCCACACTAACGTGTGTCAATTAACTTGTTTGTGTTGTTATTGCCATCGAATTAATTACATAAAGCGCGCGCGCAGCATAATTGATGAATGTCGTCCATTGTTCTAACTAACGCATTTAATTAGTTCTAAATTTCGCTTCTCACAATGCTTTGTGATTACAAAGGTCAATGCAATTTGGAAACGATAGTGCTGAAAGATCAGTTCGACTATTACGTCGATCGTATCCTATTGCATCAATCGGTACGCAATTGACGTATTTTGACCAATTCAATTTTGATATCGGCTGCTAACGGGAAATGTTAGAATTGACAACCAAAGTTTCTTGTGATGCGTAAGGATTTCACGACTATATGAATCTTGGTATAAGTCAATTTTATAAAATGTATATCATTGAGAAAGATTTTATGAATGCTTAAGATTAAGATGCTTAAGATTAAGATGCTTAAGATTTGTCTCAAGTCATAATTGATTGACAACCTATGTGAATTTTGTCATTAGAAATATTGTCAGGTATAAAAATGATAGGTTATCTGTCAATTTTGATGTAATTCATCATATAAATATTTTAATATTGGATATTGATTGTCATTATTTGTTACGTAACATGTATTCTGTTTTGATTTTTAGTGTTTAGTGCAAGCCTTATACGATTTCACGCCGCAGGAGCACGGGGAATTGGAATTTAAACGCGGCGATGTAATTACCGTGACGGACAGGTGTGATCAGCACTGGTGGAACGGCGAAATCGGCAATCGCAAAGGTTTGTTCCCGGCTACCTATGTAACACCGTATCGCTCATAATGGAAGATGATCCACACATCTGCCTTCTTCCTTCACACATTGCATATTCTTTTTGACACAAATCGAGGAATGAAATGCGAGCCAGCGCAAATCCAGAAACGAACACACAAATTAAAACAACCAACCAAACCTTCCTCCGGAGCGTAGAAGACAACGTATATTATTCCCCGGGGTTTCCGCCTTTATCTTTCTTATTCGTTTGTTTTTTATTAACTTCTTCACGTATATTCACATATAAATATATATTATATATTCATTGCGAGACATTCGCATGGTTTCCGTTCGAGTTTGCCGCCAGATTGACACGATTCTTTGAGAACACGATGTATGTATGGTCTGAATCACAACAAGACATCTCCTTTTTGGCGTGATTCAAACCGCAAAAGAACGCTTTTATTAATTATAATTAATACAGTTTAATGTTTATTTTGTGATAATTTTAGTAGGGACTTTTTATTATTAATATAATAGTTATTATTAGTACTCATACAACATATTTTCTTCACCTTTATTACTATTATTACAACTACTACACATAGACAATGAGATGCATTTCTTTATTATAACTATTATTGATAATTCATTAATTAACTATATATATATTGAATCGGTTGTTATTTCTATTTTATATATTTTGTTGTTTATTTGCTCATATTTTAAAAACGAAACATTTTGTTTGTAAAGAAGAGAGAGAGAGATAGAGTGAGAATGAAATTTGATTATTCAGTTCATTTGAAGCGGAGGCGAAACCAATTTTTGGAGGCAACGAATCTTGACTCTACACTTTCAGTGCAATTCTAACAAATATTATCATTACGTTGCCTTAGCTGAACACACAGATATATGATAAATCGCTTATATTTGTATTGTAAATAATTTTATCTTTCATTTTAATTCTAGATAATGTGCCAGGAATATATAAATATATATAAAAATATAATATATTATTTAGTTTGTACGTAAAATATTCTTATTCTTCGACGTTTTGTTCTTCTTTCAGTCTTTCCAGGTTGGCATTATCTCTTTTATTTTGTTTGACGTATCAAAGATAACATTGAATCAAAAGAAAATTGAAAGTAAATAAAAGATGACGTGTGAAATTGCTCTTTGTAAATACTAATATACATATTATATATAAATATATTATTTTTTAGTTACATTAGTATATAGGTATCCAAGAAGAAATAATACATAAGAGAGTAATTATTTTTTCCATTAAGTGCTGCATTATATTTAGTGAATATAATATGCCAGATAAAAACTATTCTTATAAACATTTATTTACCACCATATTTCCCACTACGCCTAGTAATGATTGTTATTTGATTTCTAAACGGATCATTTTTTTAAGTACAGTGGAACCTCGCATGACGAGCATTTCGCTTAACGAGCAAAATTAATTAAAAAAAAATGACTATTAATGAGTGACGATGAGAAGACCCAGAATGCGCGCCTGCTGCTTCATTTTTAAAACTTTTGTACACATATGTTTCATAATACGAGTATATTAAAAATCCAGAAATTTTGGAACGCATTAAACTCGTTAAGGAAGGTTCTACTGTATCGAGATATTAATCGAGGTTTGCGTTTGAATCGATTTAAAAATATTGGTAAACGTTAATCGTGTGATGTTTTTTACACTATAAAACAGTTAAATTTTATTATGCAATAATAATTATTAAAATTGTTAAAGAAAATATAGTTTTTTATTAGGTCCTAGTGGACTTATACCACTTTAAATAGTAACATTTAAAAAAATAAAAACGAGGAAATTAAGTCCATATTTTTATAGACATTTTTAATGTAAAAAATAGTAATTAAAATGAAGAAATGTAAACACGAATAATCAAGTTTATTATGATTTAATTTATATTTAAAAAATATATAAATAACCAAGTGAAAAATGTAAGTATTTTTTTAATATAACTAAAAATATTTTAAACTTATTTCTTTTTTACCGTTAGCATAGTGATGGTAAATAGTTAGTATGTAAGGCAGTAAACTCATCACATCTCTGTACAGGTATCACCCGACTTACGAACTAGTTCCGTTCCAAAGGGTTGTTTGTAAGTCGGGGGAATTTTAAAAATTTCAAAATATACTTATCTTATCACACTTTATCATGGATTTTACTTTTATATATGTTAAATTGCTAACTGCATACATTTTAAAAAAATAGATTAAAATAAATAATATACTTACAAATACTTTTCAATGTAGACATCACAATTATTTAATAAAAAACGACAAAAGAAAGAAATGCAACAAAACAGATAGTAATTATGAATTTTTGTTTGGACAGTTAATTTTTTTGTTACTATATATCACCCTTTAACAAGTTAGAACTTTTAGTCCGGGAGTCGGGGGATACCTGTATTTATATCTTGTTATTTTATATAATGGCACATTTGCAGTCCATATTTTAGAATTTATTTGCAGTAATAATATTTCCAGTTTTTGTATAAAATTTTTCGCCTTTATTAAAGTTAAAAGACTTTTCTGATCATTATTTTCATAAATTGATCTAAAATTAGTAACGTTATCTTCGTCTATGGTTGAATTTGATAATTCCAAAATTATTATCCTCTTCTTAGTTTGGAGCAATCTTCAATTAATATTTCTCAAACTGCTTTATGGGTATGGGTTTCTTTTTTATGGGTATGTGAACTCATTGTAATAACTGAATGAAGTATAGGACTTGTGCGAAAGTGCACAGTGAAGTAAAATCAATAATAATTGCAATAAACAGTTGTTTTCATTATGCTTATGCTAGATTGACTTTTTCCATTTTAAAACAAACAGAAATTGCGATATTTTATAGCTAAAAAAATGATTACATTATAAAGAAATCGTGCTTCATTGTATGATATGATTGTAAATATAAAAAGAAGATATTTTTGTCTTACTACAATTACTATTAATTCATTATTTAAATTGGACATATATTGGATTTTTTGTTTGTTTCGGTCTGAGTTTCGGATCAGATTTTTTGCAGTAACACGATTTAAGCTTTAGTCTTTAGCAATTTTGTAATTGGTAAGTCCAGAAGGGATTAATTAAATTTAATTTGGGATTATAACAGCGTAAGATATGAAAATTTAAAATTGGTGAAATTGTTTTTGTTATGTTGGCAATGCTGAGCACAAGTAACCGTTCACTTTGTTCCCTTACGAAGCGTTCTTTCACTTCAAATATTCCCTGTGGCATTGACGCACGTAAGTTTACTCTTCGTTTTTCTCAGACATCCTTCATGTTTTTAAAAGGATTTTGTCTAATCTTCCAATTTCGAATATTCATGATTGTTATTGAATATTTAGTTACATTGATTTAGCTATACAATAGCAGATTTTACTTAATTTTAAAATCACAATCCAATACATAACCTCGCAACTAGTATGTTCTTATTTATAGGATTGAGTCGTATAAGCTTCGGTTTTTTCTTAACGTGCAAAATAAACTGTAAGAAAAATGACTCGCATAACGTGCGATGTTTCGCATAACGCGAACGCTTTTTATATAAACAAATGCGGATTATCCTCGTTAAGCGAGGTTCCACTATATTTTACAAAACATTGACGAATTCATTAGAATTTTGTTTATACCATTTACAAGGTATTTAAAACAGATGTTGAATGATAATATTTTGAAATTGTGAGGGAGTGAATATGGAAGTGGTTTTATAAGTTATAAAAATGTAACCTCATATTATTGTTATTATGTTGATTGTTATTATTTTAATTGAACTATGTTCATTATTATGATGATCAAAATTCGTTCCTTATTATATGATTGCTTATGTGATTATAATTCTTCCAACTGATACAATTTACATTGATCAGGTTTTTGTGGATTTATTTCTGGAATTGTTTATTAATATTTTTTGTTTTCCGTTTGATGGTTCATTCTAGGTTTGTCGTAACTCAAAAAAACGTGAAGATGTCGGGAGGTTCAGACATTTTAGCTCTGAAAGAGGATGATGTGACCAAGATGTTGGCCGCATGTACCCATCTGGGTACATCGAATTCCAACTTCAACATGGAACAGTACATCTACAAGAGGCGTCCAGATGGCATCCATATCATCAACTTGCGTCGCACTTGGGAGAAGGTTCTTTTGGCCGCCCGTGCTGTGGCTGCCATCGAGCACCCAGCTGAGGTATTCGTTATCTCTTCTCGTCCATATGGACAACGTGCTGTGTTGAAGTTCGCCGCTCACACCGGCGCCACCCCAATTGCTGGACGTTTCACTCCTGGTGCGTTCACCAATCAGATCCAAGCTGCCTTCCGTGAACCAAGGCTTTTGATCGTCACCGATCCCGTCAGTGATCATCAACCAATCACTGAAGCTTCTTATGTCAACATCCCAGTTATTGCTCTGTGCAACACTGACTCTCCATTGAAGTTTGTTGACATTGCTATTCCATGCAACAACAAGGCTACCCACAGCATTGGTTTGATGTGGTGGCTCTTGGCTCGTGAAGTAAGTTATTGTTCTCTAATAGTAGACAAACATTTTAAAATTGTCATGATGATAAAAAATCGTTCCTTTATTATTGATAAATAATGATATATTTTTGATTTTTCCAACTGATTTCAATCAAATATATTAACATTTAATGTGTATCCTATTGAATTAGCATTAATATTGTTTTTTTTTCATTATAGGTTTTGCGTCTTCGCGGGGATATCCCACGTGACCAAAAATGGGACACCGTTGTCGATCTCTTCTTCTACCGTGAACCAGAAGAAGCTGAGAAGGACGAGCAAGCCGCTAAGGAATTGCCCGTTGCCAAGCCTGAACCAGTTGTCGAAGCTCAAACTGAATGGCAGGACACCGCTCCAGTTGCTGAACCGTGGGATGCCAGTACTGAACCATTGGCTCCAGGCGCTGTTCCAGCTGTTGCTGCTCCCGCAGCTGTTCCAAGCTTCAACACCAAGGATAATTGGGCCGATCAAGTTCAAGAAGATTGGGAAAAGAACCCGACCGGCGCTGCTGCTGCTGCTGCTCCACCAGCGTCCAACTGGGGTGCCTCCGAAAGTTGGAAATAAGTTTTCAAAATAAAGTGATTTATTACTTTTACATATTTGTATTTCTTTGAAATTTTACATAACTAATTGCACTCTAATGGTCGAATTGAAGTAAAATAACCAGATACGTTGTTATTGCACCAAAGAACTGAAAAAATATTAATTTTATATAAGTTCCTATTGATTATTGATAATTACCGAGTATACTAAGGTGCCGTCCATCGGAAATATTCCGTGAGCGCTAAGTCCAATCTTCTGGTGGTAAATCTGCAAGGTGAGGTTGCTCATCAAGTTGTCCAGTTCGATGCTGTTTTCTAAATTCAAATCGACTTTGTTAAGTCTACCGACAAATTTGTCGGCTTCCTCTTTTACGTAAATGCAGGGGATCGTGATTTCCAGGAAGCTAATCAGATACAGTAGATCGAAGATGATGGTTTGAGCATTCAGACTTTTCAATCCTTGCGCCATCTGACATATGCTGAAGGTGTTGTAAATGATTTCGACAAATATCATTGGAATATTCATTATCAGAATCCACGCGAAAACTGAATTCAGAGTTTTACTGAGCGTGATCAACCGGTCGTACAGTTTTGCGCATCGTTTCAACAGATTGACGATTGGTGGTCGCTCGATTTTCACGTAGTCATCGATCACCCAGCACTGTCTGTACATCAAGGTTCTCAGGACGTCGTTCAAAAATGCGAAATTCTCTTTAAGCAAGAGAACCGTTGATGCCCAAATCATATTGGTCAGGTGCAGCAATACAAAATTGATATTGTCGACAGCGTAGTGAACCAGTGTAGAGTAGTCGAATCTACCGAAGGCGAAAGCTAACTGCTGCAGCACCAGTTTTACGAGAACCAAAAATAACATGATCCTTACTTGGCTTCTGTAATTGTTGTATCTCAGTTTGAAACCCATCTTAACGAATTGCGAGTTTACGTTGGAGATACCTTTGTAGAACTCCAGCAAACGCCAGTTAGAGATGTTTAAGATGGCCATCGTCATCAGTGTTACAGGAATTCTGCCATAGAAGTCCATCACTTCAACAATCGTGGGTATAGATCCGCTAGACGTTAGTGGCGTTTTTAAGATTTCTCGCAGGACAAGGACGATTATGTAAACGGCAAGGATAATTGCCAATCGAAAATAGTAGAAAAAGGAGTTGATTATTTTTCCTTTACTTATGCTGTAGAAGCGTGCCATGCCGAGAAAATTAGCTACAAGAAGTATAGGCATTGTCGCTTCTTCCATTTCTTCAAGTGGTTGGAACTGAAGTGCTGAAATATTCATATTTACCCGTACATTGATTGATTAGGTAACAACCCCCTTTTTTAATAATCGGAAGTGGGCGTTTTTACAAAAGTAATTTTCTTGATTAGTTTCTGTTCAAACTGACTATTGACACATATATTTATGCGGACGCACTTTAATTAATGCTGTAATAGAATGCAAGAAATTATATGTTTTTTTTGTGATTCATAATCTTATTGAAGAACGTTAGCCAACTAGGAGAAGACATGTAATAGACTAGGATTTTATAACTATGTTTATTCTTATTCCGAATTAAATAATTGTTTAAATAACAAAATATATAATGTTTAAATAAATCATAAGTATTAATTATTGATAAAATAACAATTAATAACAATTCTTCTTTTGCGTCTCCAATCTCCTTACTTGGTTTGTGCACTGCACAGTTTCATAAGTGCTCTTAGAAATAAAGGACGTACAGGTTACGGGTCTATATCGCAAGCCCGATAACCGAAAGACCGTCTATTGAAATCCCGACAGTGTCTTTTATTATTATAATTTCTACAATAACATTTTTAAATTATTCTACTATATTTTAATAAGTACGACGAATACTGAAAAAAATACTTTTAAGACCTAGGCCGATGGCTCTTTTGCCCGATTATTAATTTTTGTCATTTATTCTTAATAACAATACATAATATTAATTATTATTGTATTTTTTTTTCGTTGACTTATTCATTATAAAACTTAAGAATAAAAAATATTCTATAATAAAATTATTTTATGTTTTTCATTGTCGGGACTATGGTAGTCGGGATTTCGATATAGTCGGGATTTCGATACACTCGGGATTTCGAACGTCGGGATTTCGGTTATCGGGCTTGCGATTGCCACCGATTGCCATTAATACTGCTGTATATTGTAGATGTTGGGAATGGTATTTTCATTTCAGCTAATTTCTTTATGAAGTCAGTGGTAGCTCTGTGGTGTATCTGAAATATCTGATCTGAAAGCTGAAGAGTGTATGGTCTATAGTTAAAATCTCATCACACTCACATTTATACCATTCCGTTCAACCCATCTTGTGGCGATGGGCGGGGGTAATAATTTAAAATATTGTTTTCAAATCATGTGTTAAATTGGTTGCATAACTGGGTTTCATTCATATAAGTTAATAGGACACATAATTGAAAAATGAAATGACCGATACGCACACATACACGCAACTGGGACAACAATAAGCATATAAAATAAAAGAAAATGGTTATTTGTCTTTTACATATTATTTTTTATTAGTTTTTGTATAATTCATGGTGTATGTCAATTTTATATAAGCCTGTTTTAGTTATAATTAGGTACACGCTAACTTATCACAAGAAATTAGCAATTTGTTACGAGGATGTTATTGGATTAAAATTTACTTAAGTAATAAGTCTATAGAATACACTAGATGAATCATGTCTATAATGTGTAGTTGCAATCAGTTGCAATCTTTCTACTTTCGTTCTTGAAATCATTAGTTGTTTCATAACATTATACTGTGTTCATAATGTTATTAATGTCATTGTTAAGTAATATGTAAAAAAGAAACATAATTTATGAACAACATAAATACACCAGTCAATGTCAATAATAAAAGTACATTAATGAATTTTATTGAATATTATTTTCTTTCTTCATTTACGAATTTTATATTTTTATATAATATGTTGTTGCTTATTATGTTTACATAATTGATAGTGAATTATGTTTATTAGCAATTGATATTTTAATATTTTCTCATGAATCAGAAACTCGGAACATTAAAATGTATTCGTAAATAAATGACAAAATTAAAGAATAACTGGGCATATAAGTAAAAAGTGATTGTGAAAACTTTGAACAAAAAATGGATCAAGAGCATTTTCAAAATACTACTCCTTTTAGAGAAAAACATTTAAAACATCGAAATTGAATGCAATTGAATGGTATATTGTCAACTGACATAATTTATGTAATTGTGACGTTTCTATGCTCTTGTAAGGCTTTTTATTGTTATTATCACATTGATCTTGGAAAACTAGGTTACTGTAGAATAAAAAAAAAACTAACACGAGGGCTGACAAAAGTATCTTACTGACAAAATTTAAAAATATTTTACAATAGAAATGTACATTTATAAAAATAATTATATTTAAATAAATATTAACAATTTATTTAAGAAAGACTATAGATTCATATTGTATTAGATTTGTTTGATTATTTTTTAAGTCATTATTTAATGTTTACAGCTAGTTCTTTATTTTTTACTGTATATCTTAGGATATGCACATGTAAATGCTGGAGTCGAAAATATATATTTTTTCTGGCGCAACTCCCATCTTTCTACGTTCGTGCGTGTGCATTCGGTGTATTTATAAATCCGATCCGGATTTAGTCGAATTATTATTGACGATGGCGTCTTCAAGTGAACACAAGTTCAGAGTGGAGAAAAACGAAATAGTAGGAAGGTACGCGGTGGCACATGTGGTGCTAAATCCTGGCGATGTTATCTTCGAAGAAACTCCTTTCGCTCACGGCCCAAAGCCCGGTAAGAAACTACAAATATATGTATTATTTCATTGTACTTATTATTTTTTTTAGATCACCCTCCTATGTGCTTGGGATGTTACTTCCCTGTGGATTGTAGCTACTTATGCTCGAAGTGTAAATGGCCTTTGTGTGGTGCGGAATGCGAGCAAGTTGCAGCTCACAGGGATGCAGAGTGTAGGGTGATGGAAGCGGCCGGCGTTGGTTTCCAACCTGTGAATGATTGCAGTCAGATTTGCCTGCAATTCGAATGCATCACACCTCTGAGGTATGAGCGTTGAATCTGTTGAAATGATTTCATTCACAGATAATTTCAGAGTTTTATTGGCTAAAGAAGCGGATGCTGAGCGGTGGGAACGCGAAGTCTCTCTGATGGAGTCGCACGACGAAAAGAGGAGAGGTTTGCCAGTTTGGGGCTTCAACCAGCGGAATGTCGTGGATTACCTGAGAGGACCGTGTAAATTGGATCGGTTTTCGGAAGAGCTCATCCATAAAGTTTGCGGAATACTTGAGGTGAACGCGTTCGAGGCTCATCCCACGAATGGCGGTTATTCTATACGTTGTCTTTACCCGAAATTGGCGATACTTTCGCACAACTGTGTATCCAATATAAGTCACTCGATTCGGGGCGGCGATTTTGGTGTTGTCACGAGGGCTTCTGTGAAGGTTGCAGAAGGTGGAGAATTGTTCTCGAGCTACACTTACGCTTTGAATCCGACTTTAGTGCGCAAGAAGCATCTGAGAGAGAGCAAATACTTTGATTGTGCTTGTTCCAGGTGCAAAGATCCTACTGAGTTGGGTACGCACATGGGTACATTGAAATGTTCCAAGTGCGACAACGGAGTTATCATTTCAGAGAGTCCGCTTGATTTTGATGCGAGATGGAAATGCACTCATTGCGAATTCAGCACAAGCGCTGCAGCTGTGATGCGCGTGTACGAAGCAATACAAGCAGATCTGGACAACGTCGATGAAGGCGTGGAGGATGCGAGCCAAGCGATTGAAGCGAGAGAAACACTGTACAAGAAGTATAGGAGCGTTTTGCATCCGCGCAACACTTTCCACACTATCCTAAGACTCTCTCTGGCTCAGATGTACGGAAAAGTAGAAGGTTATCAGCTGGAAGAGCTTCCGGATCTGCTTCTGGAGAGAAAGGTGGAGCTCTGCAAGGAGCTACTACAGAATTTAGACGTGATCGAGCCCGGCTTCACCAGGCTAAGAGGGACAATTCTCTACGAACTGCACGCACCTCTCATTCTTCTAGCCAGGAACTTATACAGAACGCATAGCATCTCGAAGGAGGTACTTAGGTGCAAGCTTCTCGAGGCAATCGAGCTGTTGAATGTTTCGTCGCGGATTTTGTTGTTGGAGCCGGAGACTTCTGTAGAATATTCTCTGGGGAAGGGAGCAGCAATGGCTAAGCAGCAGTTGGAGCAAAATTTGGATGAATTAGTCGACGCAGAATTGTAAACGGGATAAACGAAAAACTTTATTCAAAAAATTAACAATCTTTGGCATTCTGTTATTGCACACGTGGCAAGTGAAATTAACAATCAATGGTTCATGTTGTCGGAGGTTAGGGCCAGCGATGTTAAAGCACTTCTCCTACCCGGATTCACCCCCAGATTCTCCCAGTTGATCCAAGATAAACGGGCAGTTAAATCTGCAATTATAGTAGTAGATTAGTACCATACATAACAAATACAATATATACACTTATTATATTATTACATACAATAATAATTCAATTGTTTCTGATAATTAGAACAATATAGTAAAACACTCTCAGGCCCCTCGATACACATCGATCTCAACATGACAATTTCACTTGTATCAAGCAACTTTTTATGTTAAATTATATTTGTGAAATCTATAAATAAAGCCGTTACGTATGATTTTATAAAATAATCGATTTTCATTAATGTAGGTATTTTTAATAGTAATATTATTGATTCATTTAAACTACGTTTTTTTGAGAAGAACATGTTGATGAATAAACGAACAATTTTGTTTCCAACGTATACGTGATTGTAGGAAATAAAAGTAATCTATAAGAAATTGGTATTTGTAAACAGCAAAGATAAATATCAAAATGAAACCGAGTGCAAATTTATGAAATATTTTCATTATCAGCGCAATGTTAATTTTGATTTATTTAATTTCTTACTTTTTAAATATTAAAATAAATATAAAATAAAAAATAGATTTTGAACAATTAATTAAATTATTGAAACTAATATAATTTATTTAATCGTATATTCAATATATTATCCATAATAAGCACCTCGTTTAAAAAGAATTAATTAATAAATATTATTAATTCAACGCTTTAGTTGATTATTATATGAACCAATTATCATTAATATTATGGTAAAATCCCCATTGGTATACAATATGAATACAGAGGAAAAATCTGTTAAAGAGGAAATCCCAAGATCAAAATTGTAGATTATTTATGTAACTAATTATTGAATTAGTAGAAATATATAATTGGAATTAAATCCAACACATTGATGATAAGATTCATCATCAAATCGATAATTAAATACGTAAATTTAATCTCAAATTGACCTTGATCATAAATAAAGTATTTGAAGTATTAACTGTTTTATTTTGTTTACTTTAAAATGTGTTCAGGGGATACGGTATTCCCAAAAGTAGTCTTTCATATTAAAAATGGAGAGAGCCACACCTGTTGTTCAAATAAAAATAATAATGTAGAGCAGCGTTACGGAACTTAAACTTAGTAATTGTAATAATGCATCCAAATTGAAATTTAGTAAAATTAATATTTGTTCGTATAAATATAGTCAACATCATGAAGACACCGTTAGGAAATAAAGTTGTTAACAAATATAATTATTGCTAATAACAATTAATTAATATGTTGGGTTGCATACTTTAAATTGAACTGATCTGTTACCAAGGTAATCATTAATGAAACTCCGCTTCGCGAAGTTATTATTTTATAAACATATTTTGAATGTCAAAAGGGAAAAAGTTAATTCGTGAATTAACGAATTGTTATTTAAAGAAAAACTTTAATTTATACTGACCACTTGTGTTCCAATTAGCTCTGTCCGCTTTGATTTCGCCTCGAAGACAACGTTCCACGTAGGTGAGGGGATCGCAGTCTGCAGTCAGGACTTCCCTGAGGAGGGCTATATAGGCGATAGCCAATCGAAGGGTGTCAATCTTGCTGAGCCTCTTCTCGTAAGGGAAGGTAGGAACGTGCATCCGTAGCTCATCAAACGCGGAGTTTATACTGCTGTACGTGACATCAAAATTAAAAATCTCTCGTTCTACAATACATTTTGAAAGAATCAAGTAACACCCTCGGACATCTTCATTAGGTAAATTAATTTACTCACAATTGATACTTAAAAATGACTAATTAAAAAATGAAATGTCCAATATTGAATAAAATGACATATTTTGTAGTTCATTTGTATTAGATTATTATTAGAGATCCGAGGAAGTTAAGTTAATTAAATAAAACATCAATAGTTAAAAGAGTACCCGGTGGGTCCAATAGCAGACCTCAGCATCCTTTTCCTCTCTCGGATGTTGGCCGCGTGTCTTTGCACCCTGTATGGAGAGTTGGAGTAATATTCGCCGTTCAGAGAACCGCTGCCGCCGCAATGACCTGCATCCACTGAAGATGACAAAATATAATTAATTCACAATCTCCGCATGAATGCAACCGAACTGTACATACCATTATTATGGTTGGAGTGATGCATGTTGGTCAGGTAGTGATGCTGCATGTTGTTCCCGGAGTTTCTTCCGGCGAAGGCGCAACTGGGAAGCTCGGACAGCTCCTCTTCGGACAAATCATCGGTGGCATTGTAATTACCATACTGTAAACTGACGAAAAAATCCTCAATCAAACACTGGTGCAAAAAAAAGAAACGAAACGAACACCACTTACTTAATCGGTGGAGATGAGGAACTGTCTGGCAGTTGGGAATGCTGACGGCTGGAGCTCATGGTTATCTCAATTAAGTCCACTTTACACTACTTGGATGACTGAAAACGGAAGTGAGCGTCGATCCCCAGGGGGTTTACTATTTATACGCTCGGGCTAGATTCTCTCTTCTTTTTCTCGTTGTTATGTGGGGGTTGCGGAGGGTTGGATTTTGTTGGTTTCGGATCGATTTTGGGCGGAGGGTTGCACCAATAGCGATTAAGCTGAAAGCCCATTGGTCGTCGGCAAATTGCAGGGTTGAACGGGCCTCTGCTCCTGACAGGTTTCTCTTTTCTCTTCGCAGTCGGAGTCCTTGATGCGAAATAAATTGGCCATCAACTGCAGGCCCATCCAGCGCAAGGGACATTTCGCTCACAGAATCAATACGCGCCAGACATTCTAATTTTGTTTGCGTTATGTACGCATTTATTCTGTTTCAAGACAATTTAACTAACACAAAAAATTTTGTAATAAATTATTTGAAAAGTTTATAGAACAAATTAAACCTTTAAAAAATTACACTATAGCCTCCAACATTTAGAACTTGATTTTGTAATAACTTTATTTAAGATTTTTATTTTATTATCTTAATAAAAGGGTTGTTCGTAAGTCGAATTTGTTCGTAAGTCATGGTTTTTACCATATTACAAAATTTTCAAACTTGTGTTCAAAATTGTTATTTGTGTTTTATTTTTTTGTGTAAAATTTAATAACATTGGCATATTTCCGAATAAAAAGCTAAAGAATAATAATAACCATAGATATGAAAAACAAAATTATTAAAAATCGAGACCAAGTTATACTATTTTTTCTCCGGCATAGAACGGATTAACGGAATTTACATTAGTTTATATGGGAAACGTGTTTCACTATACGAGAAAAAATCCGGAAATTTTGGAACGGATTAAAGTCGTTAAGCGAAGTTAAACTGTATACAGACTTCAAAAGTGTAACATTTAAGACTTACCGCATAGATTTAATTAAATTGTTATACAAAAAAAAATACGCATAAGGTAAGTTATATGTTTATGCATATATTTTATTGTTTTGCTGTAAATTGGAAAAAAAGCTTTTTCTTTCCTTTTTAAAAAATCTTGTCTGTTCCGTCAAAAGCGAAACTTATGGTCATGTGTCATCATGTACTATTTGTTAAGTGACCATACGTCCTTTATTTAAGAGGACAGTCCTTTATTCATTGCTAAATTTATTTAATTTCTAAAATCAAGTAAACATAAATTGATAGGAGTTAATTGTTGTGCCTACATATTGGACAATTGCATAAGCAGTGCTGTAGATTGTCTTCCGATAGATATTAAAGTGATATTAGTAAACATTTATTTACATTTCTATATTTACGCAATACGAGTAGAAGAGTTCAAATAATTATGAGAAGACGCAGAGCTTCAATATAAAAAGCTTCTTGGTTACAGTGTGTTTTGCTGGCTAACTCTTTTAACAGCTTTATATAGAATTTTTCAACTATACTTTTTGAATCTTGGAAAATGTTCCAAAATTCTGAAAAACTTTTTCAATAAAACATTAGCCAACAGTTTTTGTGCGGAAGATGGGGGCGCATAAAAGAAACCGTAAAAGAGACCGCATAAAAAAAACGCATAAAATAAATAACAAAATAATAATTATACGTGGAAACATTTTAAAACATTTAATTTCTCTTTGTACATATGGATAAATTTTCAAAATGCACATACATAATTCACTGCTACTCGTAATAATCCAAAACGCGCATCTTTTTGTGATGAATTGGTTCAAAATCGACTAACAGAATCGTTTCAGCAAGCTGAACATATGCACACTGATAGAAAACATTACAATGGTTTCAACGCCGTTGGAATTCATGTATGGCATAAAAAAGTACCGCACAAAAACAAGTTCTACTGAGTTGAATGTTCAATCACAAGAAATCTCAATAAAATCCATACTTTTAAAGGAATTTAATTTAAAGTTAGTTGCAAGAAAAAATGATGAGTTTCTTCCTATTGTTATTAGATAATTGATTTTAACGTTAGAAAAATCAGAAAATATACAAGCCAAAATATTCAATGATTTTATCAAACGTGCATAGATAGGTGTTTGAATGGGTCACATTACACGAAATCCCTTTGTGGTTGAAGGTAGAGAAAAACTATATTTTTATTTCGCATCATTGGTCTGTAAATATACTCGACAGTGAATTGTTTGATGAAGTTTCATGTGTAAATACGACACAAACAAAAATATCGACGAATGACGACAGATTAACAAGCCCTGACTGACATCAAAGATGGGTTGATATTTTTGAACATTTTACAGCAAAAGAAATTGATTTCAAAAACATTTGCAAAATTGTAGAATTTTCTTTATGTCTCCCTGGTTCTAATTCCTCCGTCAAACGAATATTTTCATAGGTAAATAATATGTGGACAAATGAAAAAAGTAAGTACATTAGAAGCATGTATTTCCGTCAAATACAACTTTCAATTGAACTTTTTAATACGTGATCCGGTACTATTAAAACAAAAAAATCTACTGAAAAGTATCAAAATTAATGTTATTTAAATTTTTACAATGTGTAATAATTAAAATTGTTTAAAATTTTAATGTATAATACTATTTTCTTAATAAATATTATAAACTTATAAATTTATGTAATCTGAAATTTTAAAGAATTATTATACATTAAGCAATTAATCAAACTTACTTAATCAACCGAAATGTATATACGATAAACAATATCATTATATCAAATTGATACTTTATATTTTGAATTGATAATGCAAGAAAGAACATATTTTTATTCAATTTTTTAACTTTTGTTTTATAGATATCAAAATTTACGAAATAAGGTTTCGACGAAATTTGATAATATTGATTATGAATCGACAAAAGAAATCATACGTTTGTGAGCAAAAACAAATTGATTTTCCAACATAGATTCTACTTATCTTTCGATAAATTTAATTAAAAAAACGTTTAATATTCTATAAACTTATCAATGCATAGCTGCGGTTATTCATATTTTCTTACGTATTATGCACATTTTTTTTTGTATGCTTAGTAATAATTATTTTAGTAAAGTACAGGAAATAATATAAACACTTTTTAAAAATCTATTGAATGCAGTTTCGAGTAGTTTATTATAATAAAAAAATATTTTGTTTACTTCAAAATAATATGATAATGATCATTGATAAACTTGTTTGTATATATTTTTTTACTATATTTTGCCAAATTTTGATTGGTACCGCTTATCTATTTTCTCATACATACAAAGAGTTATTGACCGCTCATATGGATTATTTTAATATATTAATAATAATTTTAGATTTTATAGAAGATTAGTTTTATGAGATATTTAACCCTTTCCAGTCCAGTGATTCCAATTGGAATCATTATTTTTAAATGCAATTTTGTCTTTTTATTATTAAAACTGTTGGAAGCAACTACTGTAAATTGAAGCTAGATGTATTACAGTATGTAATATTGAATAATAAAAAAACACAGGTACGATGCTTTTTATGATTAAGTAAGTGCTTTTATAAAGATTTGAATAAAACATTTTTTTTATAAATTTGGGCTGGAAAGGGTTCATTTCCAACTCTTAGTGTGACGGTAATATTTGCTGCGTAGTCGCAGTTGATTTGTAAAGAAGTTATTTGTTACTTAATTAACTTGGTCGTTAGAATTTACTAAAGTAAATTTAGCTTTATTCAGATGTGTTGTATTAAGACAAAAAAAAACATATAAATACAAGATAGATTAAATTATCAGCATATATCAATTCAAAAATGCTGCATGATATTTTCTAATTAAGCAATTGTCTAATTTAATAATTCTTTCAATACAGTGGAATTGTTAATGGAACTTATTGTTTTCATCTTTATATCTTCTGAAAACATAGCAATTAATCATTTTAATGATCAGCAATTACCAACTTTTTGCAAAGAACGTGTGTTATGTAATTGTATTTAATTAACGTGAACGTAATTAATAAATATTTATAAATGCTTATTTCTTTTTCCCATCTTAATAAATGTATTATTAATAGTTTTCTCTTGTTTTTTTTTATTAATGTCTACGATTAGAGAAAATTAATTATTATAACAATATTACAATAATTATTAAATTAAAATATATTTTATTTTCTATATAAATAATTAAATTGGTTTTGTTTAATGATTATGTTTTTGTACATTATTTTAATAGTTAAGCAGATTTTACAATATCATTTTCAAATTGGAGTTAATAGAATATTCTATTTTTTATTGCAAGATTAGAGAAATATTTTAATATGGGCGGGAAGACTTTGATCGACCTTTGTTGACAATTGTAGTCAATAAAGATGTTTAAAAATATTTCAAGGGCAGAAACACCTGTGGTCGATAGCCTTTTGCCGCAGATGGTTTTTATTTTCTTATTATGTTATTTTATTTAGTGATTTGTTGCTTAAATGTTATTATTTTTTGAATATAAAATTATATTGAAAATTGATTTTTTTTTAAACAAAAAGCACAGTTTTCAGCAGACCAATGACCAAGATTATCATATCTGATGTCATTCACAGGAACTGTGTATGGTTTTTGTCGTTTATCATCTTCATTTTCTTGCTGCTCATCATCTTTTTCTCAATGTCTTTGTCAATTTCATTATTTTCATGTAAATTTTGCTTTTCGTTTTCCACATTTTCTTTTAAAATTTCTTTAAATTTTCATAAAACTGCATTGGTGGTATTCCATCATTATATAACAAAACATCCAGTAGTGGCAATTGCGTACATAAATTTCAAAGACCTATGAAGGTGATTGTTTGTTTAAAAAAAACAAACATAACTTTCGTACAGTAAGTTCACAAACCTTATACTTTACATTCCAGACAAAATAATGTTCAAATTATTCTTTGTATAGAAAATATTATATCTTATATATGTTTGACACTACTATTTTCCACCTTGCCAGCACAATAATAACCGTCACTTAGATATGAAAATATTCAAATATGGTAGAAGTTAGTAACGAAATATCTTTGCAATAATTTGTCGAGACTACATCTAGTGTTTTATGCTGAAAATCGGTATTCAGTTATAAAATTGAACGCTTTACATAATACGGTCCGAAAGATTTAAGCTTTATATCACCACTATCAATCCGTCGGTTTGTTTGTTGTCTGAATATAAATATCTATTGCAAAAATATCGGACAATAAGATTTGTTGGTAGTCCTAACGGTTAGCCAACCGAATATCAATATAAGTTTCTTACTTTTATATTTAAGAATTGAGCTATTTGAAGTTTTTAAAGTTTCTTATTCAGTTTTCTTCTTTTAAAATTTTATCTTGAATCCCCAGGATAATTACTACTAGAGGAAGAGAACTTTATAAATCAGTAGTTGGAAAACTCCTCAACCACTTATCAGCAGTCGAAACCTACGCACTACCAACCTACCTACAAAACCTACGTATATCAAAAGGAATATAAAAAACTATTTGAATATTGAATCAGTCTTCCGACCGTTTGTCATCCTGAGCTCAAAAGTGTCAATGACAAGCAACCACCTAAATTATACAACAAACATACAGACTGGTATCCGAATTTTGACACACCGAAGGTTGTCCATCACTGACCTAGAAGCTGTGGAATTACTTACGCAGACAATCCAAACAGCTGCTTGGGAAGAAACACTGATTAAAACAAAGTACAAAGAAACCGAATAATGCCCACTTTTCATCTATGAAGCTATTGACGAAATACAAAACTTAGAAAAATATGGGAAAATTCCAGAATCGTAGTTGCTGGATAAACTAAAGTTATTGATAAAGAATATGCAAAATGAGGCGATGAAAGACTACCAGGAAGAAATAATTCCCACATAAATTACAACCTACTCATGGAAAGCTACACACATCAGTAAATATACGAAAACCTAATGGGGAGTGGGCAAGAACAAGCAACATCCTAATGTCAATAACAACCGATTTGCTAAATGTTCATTAGAATAGATTGCAAATAAAATTGACAAAAATAAAATCTTTACTCCATTTCCCGTTGTAGTGTGTTTTAATGCTATGTACGGAAATTACCAATATATGATGTTGCGGTCCGACGGGAGAATGTACTTTCGTATGAATGTTATGTAAGTTTGTGTGAATAAATAAGTGTATTGTATTTATAGCAGTCCAATATATTTGGGTTTCTTCTGAAAAAACTGAAAGCATTAGATTCCTGGTACATTTATTTACATTCATTTCTTAAGTCAGTAAAGCATTCCTCAAAATCTCTTCATTGGAACTGAAGACTCTTTCATTCATTTTTATTTTATTTTCGGAAACAGTCAGAAATCACAAGACGCTAGGTCGGGTCGTACTTATAGAATTAAGATTCATCTACGATAGGTGATAAAAATCGTGGAACCCATCTAGCGGATTTCTTCGTGTAGCCCAAGTTATGATTTAATATTTGCGACAAAGCCATGGAATTCAAGCCCAATTCATAAACTACCATTTCTTGTGTCATTATTGGATCTTCATCAATTTTTGCCTACTTTTGTTTCAACGTTCGCCCTTCACAGAAAAATGTCCTTTCTGAAATCTTTGAAACCACTTGGAAATAATCACAAGGGATGATGCATTCACTCCATATGCATTTTGGCATTCCTGGAAAATTTGGATAGGCTTGAGTTGACGTCGAAATCCGAAGAGAATGGCAAAACAATGTTATTGCTGTGTTGGTGGTGGAATTTCTACCGACTATACATCACTAATCTTGCACATTCTCCTATCCATTTTTTTCGATCTTCTTGAAATTTGACATGAAATATCGTTAGACTTTAACAAATTGACAAACAACTTTTGTTTTTTTTTGAGGATCAAATGAATTGATGTCTACTATGAGAACTTTTGTTAGACCCCACGTAGAGTTTATTGTTTTATATTAGGGAAGCGAGGTGTTTAATCACCGAGATTCCACTATAGCTATTATAACAATTATTGTAATTTATGTATTAACCAGGCATAGGAAAAAACAACAATGATTATATAGTGATTATAGAGTGAATGGAAGCAGCCGCAAGGATTAAAAATGTGGTCGGGGATTTTAATCGCCGGTGAGATTTTAAAGTTCCCAGCGTGCGGCACAAATGTAAAACCGAAATAAATAAATTAATCTCATTTTCAAATAGGATTTAAAGAGCGCGGTTTCTCCGGCCGGAGCCCTTCGGCCCCGTGATCTGCGGCATCCTTTGTTCCGCTAATCTCTCGGATTCGAACGGGCAGGGTTCGAATCGGGAGCGCAGGACCTGCCGCCCCTTCCGGTGGTCGGTGTGTAAAGTGGTGGAGCCGGCGGTTTCCAAACGATGTTTGACATATGTAAGTGGCCACCGTACCTGCACGTGCCCGAACGACGGTCGTCACGGCACGCGACCGCCCCTCCATCCAACGCATCGCATTTTCAGACGAACGAAAAAATACCCCCTGTCACAATCACAGATTGTATTTATTATTATTATACGGCTCATAAATTCATGGCCCGATTATTACCGACGCCAAATTGGCATGTTAACAGTTACAACCCTCTCCGCGTGCATCAAACAAACTGAAAAGAGGAGCACCGAAGACGTGTAATCACGTTTTAACCCCTCAGGACTCTTTTATTCTATGTTTGTTTTTTTCTCACACGGGATACGTTCAAATATTATTCTTCTTCTGTTTAATATATACTGTTACTACTTTTTTTATAGTTACAATAATATCACTTAACATCAAAATGCAGTGTGTTTTAAGTGCATCTTGTTTATTTATTTAAATATAAAAAATACATGTAATACACTGTATTCTAATCTTCAATAGAATATTGACAATTTCCTGAAATTAAATCTCTTCAGTGGTATAAGACAGTATTTCCCAAATTTTCGACATATGTGTACCCCTTTTATAATTTTTGTAACACTGAGTACCCCTCGTCAAAAAAATGCATATACGAAATAATAATAAACGGAAAATAAAATTAATTCATAATAAAATATAAATAAAAGTCATATTATAAATAATATTCATTATAATCAACCATGCGGTTGCATATTTAATAGCCTGTTCCTGTTTTTGACTTAATGTCTTTTGTACTGTTTATTTTTATTATGGTTTAAAGTACTCAATTAGTCCGGTTTCAAAGAGTCGGATTTGATTATCGGAACTATTTTTCAAATATTTATACATTGTTAAAAAAAAGATTATTGATTATTGGACAAAAAACTTATATTACAAGTAGAATTTATTTGATATGTGGTTCGCGCATCCTACACAACTTGTCAAGTATTATTTAGGCAAGTACTTGATTAACTAATACTAATAATTTATTGCTAAGAAGTTCGCATTAATTAAAAAAAATCAGAAGGATTTGGATAACTTTCAAAATAAGTAATGAGTTTAATAAAGATGAATTTTCGTTTTATAAATCAATAATATATTAATATAAATTTTGTTGTTATGCATTAGATTTCATACTAGCTAGATACATTAGTGATTGCATTTCATAATCTTTATTTCAAAATACACGAATAGAGTATAATGACTCTCAAGAATTAATAAAGCAGAAAATTGATAATATCAACGTTTTTTTTATTATTTTTTAAACAATTAACATGCTTCTAGTTATCTAGGTCAGAAAGACCTAGGTCGATACCATTATTTACACCAGGGTTTCCCAAACTATGTTCTAATAGTTAATAGGTGTTCCGTGAAAAGCTGAAATGAAATAATTACCAAATAAATATTATATAGCCTACAAGATAAACAACGTGTTCCGTGAAAATATCAGGATTTACAGTGTTTCCTTGCAGGAAATCCTGATTTACATTTACAAAATAAATGCAGTTTACGATATGATTAAATAAGTAATTATTATTTAGAACTAAATTAATAACATAAAAATAACTGATTTATTTTTCAGATTACAATTTAGAATTTAATTAATTTCATTTTAACCACAAATCAGTAAACATACATTTATTTGAAACGTGTCAATATTATTTGTTGTTTTGCAAGACAATGTCATAAATTTTCCATCGGATGTTGTATTTCATTGTACTTATTATATTCTTTGACACATCTTCCAATGACTTGGAAACATGCTGATGCGTATGGAAATTAAAATATAGAATTTATTGTTGTAAAAATTTGATCTCTATTGAAATTGAGCATGATAAAAAAGTGGAAAGGTCTATTTCTCTTTCAGAACTAATTTACAAATGTATATTATTTTTGTTGTTGTCGTTACTAATTATGTTAAACTAATATATTCTATTTTATATATATTTTAACAAAAATATTATATACAAATTGTTATATGAGTTAATCAAATTATGTTAGTTTAATGATATAATGATCAAATGACAATTTGTCTTAATTTTAGCTGCAATGATATGAAATTAGTCATTGATTAAAAAAAAATGTATATATTTTCGTTAATCTAAGTTTAACCCTTTTGGTACTTCAGGTACATATATGTACCACTAAGTGTTTTCTCTGGATCAAAGTTAAATTGTTTGATATTGAAGCTTGATAAGTAAGTATTTTGTAATTTGCAATGTTTTTCATAATGTATTATGCATGAATAATACATATTTTCCAGCCGTGTGATACACATGTGCACCAACAGTATTAACGCAGAACCCGATTCAACCTTTGTTCCTAAATACAGTATTCCTGATAAACGTAGTTCCAAATTTAATTCCAATATAAAGAGGAACTCATCACTGGAATATTTTAAGAAAACATTCCCTCTTTGCATATGTACATGGCACAGTGTACTAATGAGTTACTCGAAATTTTGAAGAAAGAAAGAAGGAATAAAACAATATAAGAAACCTGTAGAAGGCTCTATCAGAAGACGCCGTAGCAGGTGTTCAGATGCTAAAAAATAAACGCGTTCAAAAACCATGTGCAAACAATGTCTGATTCCACTATACAAACTTTGTTCTTCATTGTTCTATTCCTAAAAACTTTAAAAACTATAACAGACTACTGGTACACCACAAAAGACTACTGGTACATATAAGTACCAGTTTCTCCCATTCCGCCCTTACATGCAATAAATTTATTGTTTAGCTAAAACTGTTCATTATTCAACCATTAACCATTTCGAGATGGTACAAAAAAAATCCCAAAATAACATCTACTGAAGGCGGTACTCGAAAGGTTAAAATCTTTTCCAAATAAAAAAATACAAATCACAAACTATTGCGTACTAATATTTATTATGATTCCATTGAGTTTTTATTAATGAAAGGCGTTTCAATTATATAAAAAAGAAATTTAAAATTTATAAAATGTTTATATTTCATTCCAATAAAATACAACAATACGTCGCATAGACGGCTTCGACCAGTGTGAATTCACTATAATACGGTTTGAAAATTTGAAAGAAAATTAAATTTAAATTGAACAAAATAAAAGCAAATTTCAAAAAATTAGTACACATAATTATATTTTTACACTATTTTTTGTGCTTTTTATTTTTATGTGGTTTTATTACACTGTGCGAGAAATAATAATAATTTTTATTACAACAATAAGAAAAAATAAAATGTTTTCAAACAATAATAATAATTAATTGATAAGTTAACTGCTGCAAATGGCTATTAAGACCATAAGTCTTTGTGCCCTGTGCGAGGTACCGCCGCATATTTTTGTATAATTAATAAATAAATGATTGCATGCTCGAATGAATCATGAAATGTGTGATTTACTTAATTATCAAAGAAGCAATTTCATTATAATTCATGATTAATTTCACATTCATTTTTTCTAATGTTAGTGACGTTCCATTAATTAATTTGTTAATAATGTTTAAATTAATAGTATACACATCAAAATATTATGATTATAAAGTTCTTTAAAAATAAATAAGACAAAAATTGTAGATAATCTGTATGCAAAGCAAATGTACCTTAATAGAAACAGAAATTTACAAATTCATGTAAACATTTACATTTTTTAAACGAGAGTCGCACGAACATACTCATTATACATATAAACGTACATTTTACATTTTTTTGTGATAATAAAGTTCTTAAAGATATTGAAACTAATATATAATTTTTAAACATTTACGATAATTTTGTAAACCATATATATATTGTTCGCACGAACGTACAAACGTAAATTTTGCCGTCTCTGTAAATATTATATTTTAGCTATTAAATATCCGAATCATCTGCATAACAGTCAATTCCACGCTGTCTACAAAATCAGACATACAAAAACATGCAAACTACTTATGCTCAGAATAACTCGTTATGCAATATTGCACGCTTAAATTTCCGTACACGTTCAATACATATTCATAATTTAACGGGAACGTGCAACCGCGAATTTAATAGGTTTTCGAGAAAAAAAATGTTAATAAAAAAAGTACGAACAAAAGAAATAAATAAAAACGCAGATTGAAAAACATAACGAGGCAAGGTAAATTTTGCGACGTGAACGAGGAAATTTATTGTTCGTCAACACGTCCATAAAACGTTTAATGCGAATGAATTGGTTTTAGGCCGCGCGATTCGACATAATTGTCTCCTTGGATGCGCTGATAATTTTTGTGGTTCACAGTTCACATTGTAGACATTGTAATCAATTTTCTGTTCCAAAGTTTGTATAATGTTTTATTTAGAGGTGACCGAATAGGCAACGTTTTAACATTAATGTTTTAATCATGTACTCTTGCCGAATTGTTTTGACTTACATATTTTTAAGTAACCATGAAAATCTGACTTTGATACTAAATAGAAGAAGTATATAAAATATTATATATTTCTTCTGTTATATTTATTTTGTATTTGCTGGATATATTTAATAAAAATATATATGTGTTTCTTGTAATAGAATGCAAATTATTAACACATTACTTGATAAGTAACAAGTTAAGCCAGATTATATTTTAAAATATAACACCTCACTCAATAACTTCGTGGGATGTCGAATAAAGCAACAACTTTTGGGCAATATTCGATTTTATTCATCAACATCGTCTCCTCAAGAGTAATACATTCATTCCAACGCTTCTCTAACATTTCGATACCTTTCTTCTAGTAGGCCTCAAAATACGCTTCAGTTTCGGCAATCTCTTCTTCATTGGAGACAAATCTCTTTGCCTTGAGCATTACTATTAGGTTTGCAAACAGGCAGTTGTCGTTGGGAGCCAGATCTGGAGAATACGCTGAATAGGGAAGCAATTGAAAGTGCAATTCGTTTTGATCGGTTCATTGTCTTGGTGAAAGAGCACTTTTTTCTTCGTCATTTGTTGTCGTATTTTCGCAATTTCTTCCTTCAATTGCACCAATAACGCGATATAATATTCGTAATTGATAGTAAGGCCAAAACCTTACCAGCTGAAATTTGTGTTTGTGACTGCTTTGGACGGCTTTCACCCTTTGCTGTCCACTCATTTGACTCTGGAGTGAAGTGGTAGATTCAGGTTTCATCCATTGTTACACACCGCATGAAAAAATCCATTTTTACTTCGCTTTAAGCTCCAAACAGCACTAGGAATCATCAAAATGGTGAATACACTGCCTTCTGACATCTTTAGGGTGTCAGCTATCTCACGCATCTTCAATTGCCGAATTTGGGCGTTTAAAATCAGCAATCCACTTCTCTACCATTTGTCTCGACGGATCAAACACTTATCAAATTTGCTTTGCATATGAAATTCAGATTTTTCCATTGTTTTGAAAATTATAAAAGTAGCTTCACTAAATCTATTGCAACTTGTGAACTAAACGTCAGATTGGCATGTAATTTTGACAGGCGTCGTTTGGAGGTTGGTACTTCCTAAAAATCATATGGATTTGTCGATAGAGGCAATTGAGTGAGGTGTTTATATTGGCAATGTTATGAAGTCTATACTAATGACTTTCTCTTGAATGAATTATTCAATGTGTTGTTTCGGTAGAAATAACCTTCTTTATAATGTGTGTAGAATATCATTCAGCTTATTTAAACTATCCTTTATTTTCCAAGTTTTATTTACTTATTCAAAAAAAATTGCAGAGTAATTGAGTCGAAAATGATAAAATGTATTCACATACTGAAATATACGTTAATTTATATTTAGTATTTCGCGACCCCCTTTTTACTTGAATAATTTTGTATAAGATAAAAATAATTTAAACAAAATTTTAGACTGAACTGTCTTGTAATTATTCTCTTATTAAAGCAAACGCGCTTCGGATATTGTAACGTTTCTAATCTAAATATAGAAATAAACTTCAAATAGAAACAAATTGCTTGAATTTATGGTTGTGCTCATTTATCAAAATTGTTCTGTTGGCCATGAATTTTGTTTTCTCAAGAACAAAAGGCCTGGAATAAATTCGGATATTCTGATCTAAATCAATCAATATCAGTAAAGCATGAAAAAGACACGAATGTTCTCAATTTTACATATGCTCTACTGTACAATGAAAAAAATTTAAAGGAAGCTCGTATAGATTTTTTTTTAGTGCGCAATTTAAGGAAGTTACTTTAAATCGATACATTTTATCGAAATAAATATACTCAATCTATTTTTTGACAAAAATTTAGAAATTAAGGGAAATTATGTTGAATTGCTATAATTACTCAGTGAAAAGTCACTGCCCGCTACTGATACATATATTATTTGAAGTGAAGTTGTTCTTGGTGATTATGATAGTTCTTTAAAATAATAGTAATCAAAAGCTTTTCATCAAAATATAATTATTAAGTGGTAATTTTTCTTTCATAGTTGTAAAACTGTCCGAGATATTTACTGAACCGATTACGCGCACAATGCGAGGTATAAATATATATTTTGTTTCCTTTTTTTATGGTTGCTGCAATAAACATTATTATATTGTTACATTTTATGTAATTTATCGTTGTTGCAATAAATGTTGTTATCATTATAATGTTTTTATTGTATACAAATTTATGAAAAAGAAGGTTTCTGTTTTCAATAAGTTTAAATCTAGAAATACTTTATTTTCTAAACCTTGATTACAATATAAGCTAACTCATTTGGAGCCATTATTTCCTCGAAAACTAAACTGATGATCTCGTATAAAAATACATTTCGTATATCTCAGTTGGAGACAATCAACGAATCTCTTCTCAAAATATACAATAATTTTGTACTTTATTTAAATGATTCAAACATTTAATTCTTAAGTAATAAACAATTTAAGCAATTTAATATATGTATCAAATGATTGAAATTATTCTAAAATTAAAAATAATAGAACTGATTAAATTAATTATATAAATTATTAAATAAGAACGTAATTATATAAAATTATTATTAAATAACATTTTAAGATTAATTTGAAGTGCAGATAATTTGTATTATTGTTTTTTATTTATTAATGACATAATGCTTTATTTTTTTATCAACAGATAAATTTAAGTTATTTTATGATAATTGTAAATAGATTATGTTCTTAAAGAGAAAAACATTTATTTAAGTTGAATTTTGCAGATATGATTGGTTGCATATTATAGCATAACGTTTATTTTTAATTTAATTGAGATAATGATTAATAATAATTATTAATTAATAAATAAATTTTTTTTTAAATAATCTGTATTTTTTTATTGATGATATAAATATAAAATATATAATTGAACTTTATACTAAATTAATAAATTCATGTTTCATATTTTATAGCGTCAAATACGGCACAATAGATACTTGCTCTTAACAGAATAGTGAATACCATCTACCAAGACCTGGAAAGTAAAAGAAACTGCTCGGCTACCTCTTAGACATATCGCAAGCATTTGACAAAGTTTAGCATCTCGGAATACTATACAAAAGAAAGAAGAATTTGCCATATAATTATATTAAAGTAATAAAATCATACCTCGATAATAGAATGTTTCAGGTAAAAATAGAAGACGAATATACCGATTTATTCCAATAGAATCTATTTCTAAAACTAGGAACACTACGATTACAACATTCGTTGATGATACATCAATCTTTGCATCAAACGAGAATCCAGCAGTAGCATCTGAATATCTACACAAAAATTTAGATAAGCTACAAGAATGGCTTAAAAATGAAGAATAGCAGTAAGACTTAATGGACAAGATCTGCCCAAAGCAACAAAAGTAAAATATCTAAGCATGCTTCTCGGCCTAACAAATGCCTAACAAATAGTATTAGGGCTTCATGGTTCGTCAGGAATAAACAAATACACGAAGATCTGCATATAGATATGGTCAAGGATACAATACCAACATTTAGTAGTAGATATCAAGATAGACTGGAGTCACATACTAATGTTCTGGCTATTGGCCTTGTTGACAACTGTGAAACCACAAATAGGCTGAAGCGGTGCAAACCACTAGATTTTGTATATAGTTTTAAGTAATTGTTAATATTCAAAATTAAAAAAATATATATAATTTAAAAAAAAACTGATACAAAGGCTATTGGCCATAGGTCTTTCTGCCTGTTCAATATATTTAATGTCAACCGTGATCTTAAATTTACTCAATATTCAAATTGATGAACAGATTGTGAATAAAATTACGACATATTATTTTTTTCATAATTTTTAATTGGATTTTGAATTCTTGAATTTTAAAAAAGAAATTTAAGTAATCTGTTATTGAAATATCTTAAGTTATTATTTCTAAGTGAATTAAACCAAAGAATTATGTACATATTTACATTATAATTAATTTCTTTTCGAAATATTATATTTGTTAGAAAAAATTGGAATATCAATTTTTATAATGTGCCATCTAAAATGACTTCAAATTAAAAAAAAAATATTGCAATGAAGTTCGATTCATCAAACACAGGAAAGCTTAAAATAACAACAATTAATTAAAATGAAGCATATTTTTTTAGGCAAGTTTTATAATTTATAAAAAATGGTAATTCTTCTGGAAACTTGAAAGTCCAGAGAACAATTATGCATTTTGCATATAATTTATTTAGGTTTATCAAGTTATAAAAGACATTCATTAAAGTTTCAAGTCAAAATAAAATAGTTAAATTTGAAGATAATGAAATTTAAAAAAGTCTCTTAGTAGTTCCAAAGTGGCATCTGCATTGTATCGTGTATCCTTTTAGCGATAAATGTTATAAATAATAAAGTATATTCTTTTGCATTAGTAAAAACCATGTGAATTTTATTTAAATTAGGAAACCAAGGACTTGTACAATGCTGTATTTAAATACTTATAAATATACATGATTGCTTTTTCGTCACATTTGGTTTTTGTTATAATCAATTTTTCATTTCATTAAGTTAAGTTGTTTAATGTTAAAATCAATAATAAGTCATAAATTAAAATGTATTTGTTTATTATTTTGAAATAAACCTACATATTACTCTAATACAAAGCTTTATAGATATTTACATTATTGTTTAACATCTATATAAGTAGGAATTATTACAAATTAGCAATTATTAATAACATTGTTAGCAGAATGTCTGCTAATTGATCGTATATTATTAATGAAACAAAATAAAACCATAAAAAGCTAAAAATTTACCCGGATCAAATTTCATTGATTCGTATATTATACGATGATTCTCGAACACGTAGCGCAGTCTTTCCTCAAAATCTATGCTTATTTGAGATATAGATAAACAGGATATTAAGGAGTTAATGCAGGTATCTGGTGAGGGCTTTACCAACGACGACCTTCAAGAACTAGTAGAACAAAATAGTGATTCTGAAGACGATGAACCAAAAGAACTTCCTAGAGATTTTCTTGGACAAAGTTTAGAAATGATAATCGAAATCGTTGATCAAATTGTAGCGAATAATCCAAATTTTGACAGGAGTGCAACAGCAAGAAGACAAGTTTTGGGTGCGATAGTCTGTTACCAGCATTTGTTTAATGAAAGAAAAAGAAAGCGATAAATGACTCTAGACGATTTTATCGCCAAAAAATCAAAAATATCAGAAGAGCCAAGACCTTCATCACAAAAATAAACTTAATATGCAAATGTTTATGTTATATAAATTATATATTATAATGCAACTTAAAATTAAAGGAAAATTTGTTCATTTTTGGTCAAGTGTTCCCGTTTCCCTATTTGCTATGTGTTAAACTGTCCTTCTAGAACGTTGTTTCGTTTAGCGCTCTGTCTTCAGGAACGCATCTAAAGCGCTAAACGAGATCTTACTGTATATGCAAAATAGAATAATGAAAAATATCTAAAAAACTAGTATCAGCCTAAGCAGCCAACTTAGTTCTTGAGACCGACTTTTCTACTTACAAAGAATCGCGATCAATCTGATCTATTTAAATTAACTTTTTTGATCTCGTTTGCTAGTGTCACATTGTAAATTTTTCAATTTGTTGTTTTCCTGAAAAAGAAAAATCAATATCGAATAAAATCTACTACACACATAGCTCCCTATACAATCTCAGAATTTTTGAACCCTGTCGTAATGTATAAATAATAATAATATTTATTGCAAGAAATTACCAAAATATAAACTTAACAGAATAACAAAAGTAGAATTAAATTTTGAAGGGGATTTGATGTATTCTTTTAATTCACCCTTCATGGATTCATGCCTTCATATGTTGAATAGTCCGAGATTATTTTTCAATAAACTTAATTGCGCCTCGAGAAAAAAAAATCTTGCAAAACAAAAATGAATGCCTCAGAGGATATTGGCGAAACCGATTATTGGCACTATGCGAGGTATTGCTGTATTTGTTCGCCCCACTTCATTATTCGGTTCAAGAGATTTTAACTATCTTGCGATTCTAAATTGTTCTTTATTATATCAATAAGTTTGTGATAGTACATTTTTTTTTACTTTTTCTGGAAAAGCCTTTGTAAGCATGTATAAGTATATTTGAATTTATTAAATGTGTGTTTTGCTTCAGTTAAAAAAGGTTATCGCAGCTGTAGTCAGAAAATTGATTTTATTCGCAATTATTGGTAGTTAATCAATTGAACAATTGCCTAATGCTGCACGTAAGGAGATATATTTAAGACGTACCAATAACTATGTACGTATGGCAATTACAGTTACCAGTTTAGTTTCAGTGTCAGCGGACTCCATTATAACCAATGTCACGCAAAATATGGATGCAGCGTGACAACGCAAAGGTTAAAACCAATACGGCTTGAAACGTCACTATTTCATTTTAATTAGACATTCAATAAACAGATTAAGTTATTATAACGAGTAGGTTACATTTATGGTTAGACATCTGGATAACAAATTTCATTCTTCGAATTAATTTGCTAAATAAATTCAAAATAAGTGCAGTCCATATATCAAACAGAAAACAAGTCTTAAGTTCTAGAAATTTTAAAGAATATTAATAATAACAAAATTTAAAAATTACTGTTTTTTTTATTATCATCATATTAATATAATAATAAATTTAAATTTAATAATTATATTAATAATTCCAATTAAAATCTATTATTAGGACACAATAATATTTTAAAAATTTATCAGATTTTGTCAATGCTTTGAAATTGTTTTACAGACTAAATTGATAAAATGTATTTGAGTCAATAGGATTTTACAGCAGTTATTTTTTTTTCATTTTATTATTGTTGTGAGTGAAAACGTTTAATTTAAGAATCTATGGTTACCTTATTTTCTATTAATAACAATTATTTTTTCGATGATTATCAAACTGTAATGTTATTATGTTAATGAATTGAAGGAATAGAAATGTAATCGGGTTGAGCGGAAATCGCTGTGATTCAATTGTGTGTGAATATTGGGTTTTAAATGGGTAAACAGATAATGGCGAATTGAATTTACTTGGGGTGAGGACGATGGTGCAGACAGTTTGTTTTGTTGGTGGTCGGCAAATAGATTTGTCACGGTTTCTCTCTCGAGTGGATATTCCCGAATGAAGGGGGCTTGAATAACTCAGAGCCTAGTTCCCACACGATCCCTGTGTATCGCCGAGGGGCTTTAACTAGTCGGATGGGGTGGCAGAGAGGGTGTGGTGTAGAGACCTCCGACGAGAAAATGAGGATGAATGAAGAGCGAAGAGAAAAGGGAAAATAAAACATATTGTTGTGTTGTGGGTACTTAGGGAAGTGTGGCTTATCAATTAGTGTTTGCTCCCCCTCTTCACGCGCGGACCATCGATGTGCATGGTTTGCGTAATGAATTGTCGTAAGTGTCAACGACACAAACACGATAATTTCACGCTCTTTTCACCGATCGCAGAACCTTCGACACCTCATTACCGATTTTCCGCACGCCAATGACAAGAGTTCCTTTTGTTTTTCGTCCTGGCAACGCACGTCGCATATTATTTTACTATTTATAATTAGTTCGTCGTTGTTGTTGTTGTCGTTGTTTTTTTGACAATTCAATTATCCGGCAAGGATTCGTTAAATAAGCCATGGCTGACGGCGACGCGGAAGTAGTGCGTAACTTTGTCTTTATACTTTCATGCCTTTCTAACGTGACTTCACTTTTCAGCCTGAAGTGTCGCCGAATAATGAAGAGTCTGAGAAGAAGGTCGTTGCGGAGGATACCGAAGAGAAAAAAGAGGAGCTTGACGGCCATGAGATTACAGCAGCGGCAAGCATGCAGAGTTTATTGGATCAAGTGGTAGATCGACCGACAAACGCCGATGATGAGGAGGCCAAACTATTGGAGGCCGTTAGCGAGTATGCAGTTAAAGAAGTTAATATTGAAGAACCAGGCGAAGATGGTGAACAGGAGGATGGTCAACAGGACGTTGATCATAAAGGTAATCGACTTTAATTCACAATATAATTATGCAAATTGAACATTACCAACCAAACCTTATCCTTAGACTTTGATTCTTTTTACATCAATTTAAAAAAAAAAATAAATCAAACTAATATTGTATAAAATGCAATGAACTTGTTTTATACATTTCTTGGTAACTTGTTCAAGTACTTCTATACGCTGTTGCACATACTTGTCAAAAATCTTGGAGCATATACAATAGATCAGCGGTTCCCAAAATTTTGTATATTGCGACCTTCTTTTTAGAAACCCACTTTATCCTATTTTTAGTTTATAATTTTGTCATATCTTATGAATTTTTATTTTTAAATAATAAAAATCTAAATTCGCGACCCAGATTATTAGAAAAAATATCTTTTAAAATAGCAAATATTTTGATAAAAACGTAGCGAAACATTTATTAATATTTTATAATCAAATAATTAATTCTTAAATTGTGGAAATGTGAGTGTAAATATTATTAGTAAGTTTTAGTAAAGTTATATAATAAATTTAATTATCGATTTCAAGGAGGGTCCCCAAAAAAGGCCGCGGGCACCATGGCGCCTGCCGTCTAATTTATGTATACCTGCCGCTGTACCACAAAGCAAAAGATTACCCGTGTTAACTTGGAAAAAATCCCCTTAATTTAGCTTATAAACATGTAATTAACTATAAGTTCAATAATAATTGAATTGTTTAGATGACCAGGCCTATTCGAGCGTACAGGTTGTAGTCAGCGGTTTCGATCTGGCCATGGACGATGATGAGGAGATCGTCGAGGAAGAGATCGAAGAGTCGGAGCCATCACTGCCGACGCCTCTGGACCGCTTCCCGTATTACGAAAGATATTTGGATGCAATGAAGGAGTACGGTGTCATCAAGAGAGTGAACAACTTTTACCATAAAAAGATGGCCGAGTACTTCAAGAAACGCAAGATGGAACACGTTATGCGTGAGAGTGAACATCCGGAGGAGGTGTATATGAAGTACGCGAAGAAATTGGACAACTTCTACGATCTGATATCGCGGGACAAGGAGCAAAGGGGAGCAATCAACAGGGAGATGAGTAATATGAAGGCGGTGCGAGACGAGAGGTGCAGCAACGCTTTCGAGGACTTCAAAGGAATGATGCTGCGCGAGAAGGAGATTGGATCGGGCTTGATTTACACGAAAACTGGAAAGGAAATTCCGGATAAGGTTTAAATCCCGATTCGAGAATTTGTGATTATTGTATGATTATTTGCATATCTGGCTTACAGGCTTTGGATAAAATGATCAACATTCAGAGGGATAAGGCTGCCGAATTGCAGGAACTGCGGCTCACGCACATCAAGATTAGAAACGCCGTGACAGATAAACATGCAGCCATTAGGGCCATGGATAGGATCGGAGATAATTACACGCTGATGGAGTTTGAGCAGTTGAAGATGGAGAACCAGGGTCATGCGGATAAGATCGAGGAAAGGGATGAGGAACTATCGCAGCTGAGGAAGAAGTGTAACGGAGCCATGCAATGTTTGGCGCACGTTCGCGAAAAGTGCTCGGCCGTCGAGATCAAGACCAAAATCTACAAAAGCAATTTTGATGACAAAGAGAATGACCGAATAAAGGTATTAATATAGTTTTAATTCAAAAGATCAATACTAACCTTCTTGATATGATGCATGCATTAAAAAAAGTTATATTTTTAAGCAAACATTTTGAATTTTCATTTTTATTTATAAATACACAATATTTTACTTTCGTAAGCTGTAATATGTCTTTTCATTGTATTAACACATAAAAGCCGTTTTAAATCAGATGAATTTTGCTCAATGAAAAATATACATATTACAAATAATTGGTAATTTATTGTTGATTTTATAAATCTTTTCAAGTATTTTTCACGTATATACCCACATTTTTTGATATTATCTGACTATAGAAATGCCTTGCATACATTGTATATCTATTTCAAAGTAAAATATTAAAACAACATATTTTTTTAATTAGGCTAGGGAAATGGTGAACGTATTTAAATTGCAGCGTGATAACTACCGAAACGAAACGCAACGAATGAAAGAGGAGTCGGGTCTCTTAACCAAAGACAAGCTTCTAAATGACATGGAGAGATCAATGGAGGAAATTAAAAGCTTGGAAGAGCTGCTGGCGAACGAATCGAAGCGATTCGAGAAACTTAAGAGAATGAACGAGCAAGTGAAGAAGAGCTACGAGAGGGAGACGAAGAAAGTTAAGTGCATGATTGCTTTCGCCGCCGTACGCAAAGAATCCGCCAAGAAACGCGGAATGAAAAAGAAAAATAGGAACCTGTCAGTCGATCAACGCCTGAGCAAAGTGATGAGCAAGCAGTTCTTCATCAAGATCGACGATTTTTGAGTAGGCGGTTATTCCGTCAATATTTTTTATTTTTATTTTTTTTTACCGCATAATAAATGTCAAAATAAGTCTCTCAATTTTATATTGTCATTCGTTGGGGTTAGGTTTCTGTGGGGTTTGGGTATGGCTTTGGAGACGAAAACGTCCTCTCATAGGCAAATCAATGAATCCGGTAGTAGAAATATGGTGGAAGGAAACGGGGAGACCGAATTTGTGAAAGTGGATGGGCATGAGGGTGAAGAATCGACGAGGACGTCTTCAAATGTGATTAATCAAAAGGAAACTAATGTTTTGGAACATGGCAATGAAGAGGTTGATTCGAAAACGAAAAACGAGGTTGATGCAGAAACGCTTGTGCAGGAGAAGAGTGTGAAAGAGATATCGACTGATAATGCGGCATTGAGCAAAATCGATGCAATTAAGGAACCATCCGTAGCTACGATTGGATCTGAAGTATTGCAGGTGGATGATGAAGAGACTGAGAATTTGGAAGTTGCTATAAATGAAGAGCATTCCGTGGAAAAACAAGAGAGCGAGTATCAAGGTGAAGGAACAAATCGAAGGAGTACCGGTTAATTACTAGTAATATTCGAATTTTCAGAGATAGATGTTACCTTTAGTTTGCTTATCAAAGAAGAGGAAGAAGTCGTGGAGGAGGAGTGCTTTGAAGAAGAGGAGGCTACTCCGGTTATCCTCGACAGGGAACCCTATTACCCTATTTTCCAGAAATCGATTAAGGATTATGGCACAGTTAAACGTTTGAATCAATATCTTCAACATAAATTGTCCGTGTATTTCATTAAACGCGAAGTAAGTTTACATTATTATTATCAATTTTACTTATTCTTAAATCAAAATCTGTATAAAATACTGTTTAAATAATTTTATATAAAATTAAATTATATACAATTTAAAAGATGCAAAACGGATTAAATAAATGCTAGCCACAATAATAAATACAGTTTATAAAATTTAACAACTTTGATGAGACCTTACAAATAAATTAACTTCTATGTTTTATTCGGCTTTAGATGACTCATATACTGAAGGAGAGTGAGCACTACGCCGAAAACTCACTTAAGTACAAGATGAAATTGGATCAGTTCCATGATTTGATAAACCGCGACCGTGAGGAACGGCAGAAGGTGACCCAAGAGAACAAAGAGCTTAAGGAGTTAAGAGATAGGTTAAAAATGGAATCCGCAGAAAATTACGCGAGTCTGCAACAGAGGGAGCGCGAAACCGGTACCGGTTTAATATTCACCAAAACTGGGAAGGAGATGAGTGAAAAGGTCAAAATTCAGTTTGTTTGTAAATACGTGATTGTTTGTTATTGAAATTTTGAGTAGATGTTAAGGCAGTGTCTGAGCAATCAGCATGATAAGGCGATGGAATTGCAGCAGCTGCGATTGCAACACGTAAAGATAAGGAACGCGAGCGCTGATTTGCAGACAACATTGAGGGCGATGGACAGGATAGGAGACAAGTACACGCTCGTTGAGTTTGAACAGCTGAAGATGGAGAATCGTACCCATCTGGACAAGGTCGAGGAGAGAGACGAAGAGCTTTCCAAGTTACGGAAGAGATGCCACATGGCCAATCAGGGTTTGGCACACATCCGCGAAAAGTGTTCTGCGATAGAGATCCAAATAAGAAAATTGAGCACCACGCTGACGGATTGCGAGGATTTACGAATCAGGGCAAGGGAGGAGGTGAATCAGCTAAAGCAACGCAGGGATTATTACCGTAATGAAACGCACAGATTGAAGCTGAGTTCCGGTTTGCTAACCAAAGACAAGCTGCTCTTAGACATGGAGAATACCATCAAAGAAATCAAGAGCTTGGAGATAGAGATGCAGCAAAAGAACTCGCTGTTCGTGAAGCTGGAGAACAAGGTGAAGAACATGAAGAGCGCGTTCGAAAAAGAGAGCAAGAAACCGAAGTACAAAAGACAGTTATCGAGTTTGCCTAAAAAACGGGGGATACGTTTAGCTCTTCGCTAATCGGCACTTGTATACCAATGATTGAGCGCGCAGTCGGTCACAGATTGATGAACGACCTGAGAGCGCATCACGCTGTTATATTCCACAGTCAGAACCATATTTTAATTACGCTGCTATTTGTAAGGTTTTGGTGTCTGTGCCGAAGCCATTCAGTTCTTATTCCATTTATATTCATTCGAGGAACGCGCAATAAACAAGGGTTTTGTGCTCGACACCCTTTTTCCTCAGTCCTTTCCAACAAGCCAACGACCACAGCAGTAATAGCAACAACAACAGCAGAAGCACGAGATGCAGAATGCCAAGAACATACAGATTCCACCATCGGCTGACGAGAGGACTTTCCTCATACCGAACCAAACGAAAGGTACGTATGTGCGTTGTTGTTATTGAAGATAACCTGTGGAATCGACAGATAAGATTAGAATGGAAATCCGACCACTTGACCTTACGTTACGCGTGGATCCGTTTAATTCCATCCATTCCACATAAAGAGTATATTTATTTATGTATTTATTGGCGACAAAATCTGGGAAGAGATCGATGTTAATCACTTCAAAAATGCGATGAATTGATTGCACAAACACGAAGCTCTAATTGATCCCGGAATGCAACATCCATCACCCATCCGATATCATCATCGTCGCTGTTTTATTTGATTTATTCACCTTGGCAAGCCGATCCATAACTCCTCAAATCGTTCGGAATTTATTTAAAAAAAAAACAGCAAAGACATAACACGCTCCTAATTGCAATTCAATCGGCGTGATTGTGCAACGAAACATTAATTTTTTTCCGCTTCGTTTATCCTCCTCCAAAAAGGAAGCTCCACGGAATGAACGCAGAATTCTTATTAGTCTCCGACACTCAATTTCGGCGTGACGCCTTGGCCTATATATACAAACATACACATATTTATATATATATAAACATATACGGTGATGGATTTATTTGTTATTTTTTTTCTTCTACCTCGATTGTTTGCGCAAATATTGATCTTCGCGGAATTCAAATATATATGTTGAATCGTGAGGCTCGTGCTGCTGCTAGGCGACACCCGTCTCTGTGATTTCTTTTTCTTCTTCGCGTGCACATCACATTTTTTTTTGGTGATGATTTGACGAAAAACTTATTTGAAATTAGAAGGAAAAAATGCGGATTTGTCCGGTTTCGGCGTTGATCTCGTGCGATAAGATATCATTGTTCTCTATTGGATTTCGACTCTATGTCTTGTCTAATCTTTGCCAACAATTCGCTACTTACTTTAATGGATATTGTCTTAATTATTATCAAGTGTGTAGCTTTACGTATGCCGCTGGGTCAGCTGATGTAAATTACGGACTTATCACTTCGTTACGTGCATTACCGAACACCCGATAACAGTTCGATGCCGAGCAGTTATGTAAACAGCATAAAAATGCATTCCTCATTTTATTTTAATTACACTTAGTATTTAATATCTAAACACATCCCCCTCCCACGAATGAAAGAAAAACTTTCCAGATACGTCAATAACCACTTAATTATTTTTACTCCTCTCATCTTTTGTTTGTTTTGAACGTTCGTACGATTATTTATGTTTTCCATGTAAAATTCCATATTTATTAACAACTTTTAATTTATACAAAGCTAAGTCTCAAGTGTTGCAGCTATATGAGTAACAATTACGTTTAAACACAATGCATTATATTTGTATATACTTTACAAAATTGACTGAACTATTAGCTTCGACTAATCAGCTTCCGACAGAATTGTGAGAGTATTTTTAAGAATCTATATTAAATCTAATGTATGCTGCGTGCTGAAGTGATTAGAGAATACTTCCATAACGTTTCCGTTAATATTGTAGATAAAAATAGCATTTGATTGCTGGAGAAAACAAAAGAAATGGGTGCAAAGACCTGGGAATATTCGAAAGTTCTTGGACTATCGATATTAAATATTGAATAAAAAAATTGTAGAGTACAGTAAAATGAATGCAGTCTTTGTGTTGTTTCGTTTTGCTTAATTGCATTTTTAAATGCAACCTTTTATTTTGTGCTGTAAAAACCCGCATTTGAATGGTTCGGGTAATCCCCGAATTATTTTCGAAGGAAACTCGCAAATTAATTACATTTCAATTCTATTTTGTCCTTCCGATTTGTTACGTGACTTGAGTTTTAATTTTAAGTCATTCAACTTTGACATTTGACATTTTATATCACAATTTCACAAATATGCTGTTACGAAGTGCAATGATTCTGGGTTACGCCAGATCAAGAGAAGTCTAATTACTTGAAATTTATGTAACCATATATATAATATACTTCGCAAAGAAAAAAATCAAAGTCGTGAAATACATTTGAATTTATAATCACTATTTAGACTGCATACACTTCTGAGGGCGGTTGGTGAAGTGAATATCAATTTGTCAATGCCACTGTATAATTTGCGCTGATATTTCTTAAAGGAGAGCTTTAATGTAATAAAGATTATTTTTTCTATATTCTGGGAAAGACAGACAATAAGCTAATAAATAATGTAATTAAGTTAAGTAAATTGGGACATCATATACTGAAATACCTAACATAGTACGGGTAATCGGTTCGGCCAATATCCCGTATTTTTTCAAACCGGACTAATAGAGAAACTAAATACAATGGAACCTCGCTTAACCTCGTTTAATCCGTTCCAAAATTTCGGGATTATTACTCGTATAGTGAAATACTAGAATAGTGAAACATATTGAAAAATGCACATAATATGTGATGTGTACACTGGTTTTAAAAATGATGTAGAGACTTTTCTTCTCATCGTCACTAGTTATGCGAAACGTCGCTCGTTAAGCAAGTCATTTTTTTTACAATTCATTTTGATCGATAATTTCGCTCGTTATGCGAGGTGCTCGAACCTCGAGGTGTGAGGTTCCACTGTATAGTAATACCGAGCATAATCCAAGTTTGTTTTGAAATTTTTGAAACGGATAGTTAATCCGGACTGATTGAAGCACTATTGATGTATTTGTAATCCCAAGGACCACTACCATGACAAAAATTGCAAATATATTCAAATTGTTCAGTGGTCCAGGGACCACCGGTTTGCGACCGCTGCTATATAATAATTCACTGATAATTTTGACTTCTTTCATATATTAATAAAATATCTATTTATTTACGCATCATTTATGATAAATTTACTGAAACGCATATTTTTATAACCTCCAAGTTATTATGTGATGACATTTAGTGCTGCGTCATCTGCAACTATTGTCTGCGTTGATGTTTATAGATCGGACGTATCTGATAAGATAAAGTCCAAGTACAAATTATTGGCATAATTTGAACGAAATTGATTATTATCCGCTAATATTTGCAATATTTTATCAAAAACTTGCTAGATCTCTAGAAATTTGTATTATGTTGTTTTATTATGAAAGAATTTTAACGTGTTATGTTTTTTTTATTAGTTCTAGATATAGGATACAATAAATATTGTCAGTGGCGGATCTGATGATATCGCACAGGCGCAGAAAGCGCTGACGTGACGTCCTCTTATATCAAGGGGACCTCAATCTTAAAATGGGCCTACGACTTTAATGCAGCCCTACAAAAACCAATCAATACTTTTTTGACTAAAAAAATGGAAATATTTAGAGGTGAGCCTCACAATTAAGTTACGTCTCTAAAGTGCTAAATCCGCAACTGAATGTTGTGTAGCCTTCTTATTTCGTGGGCCCATGAGATTCTCAAAGAACTAGTTGTTTTTTAAATAAATTCTGATTTTAAAATGATGACGGTAGAATCTAGAAACAATGAATGAATTTCTTGTAAATGTGAAACAAACTCGCATCAAAAACAATAATTGCGATTTTTTCAATGCAAGCTGTTTTTTTTTCTTATTACTGATAACGTTTACAGAATTCTCTTTTTTTTTCGCTCGTGCGATTTTCACGGAAATAAATTGATTTTATTGCGTAATAAAATAAACTGCTCTTGCTCTTTGTCAACTTGAGAAATACCGTTATAATTTTGGTATTTTTTTATATTGACCTTTTGTACATTATATTATGATTTCCTGATATGATTACACGATACTCGATAAGCGGGCGACGGTCAATTGGTCGATAGTCAAATGAACGATATAGTAATGAATCAAATTTGAAATGTAAATAAAAAGAACTAACCAATTACATTCTTATGATAATAATTTAAGGGCGAAAAGACCTCAGTCTTAAATAAAATAATAATAATTTATTATCAAAAAAAAATAAATAACATAAAACAGTATAATAAAGTAATTTGTTCATGCTTTAGCTCCACAACGGATGACAAAAATAATATTTTTATTTAAGAATTTTGCAAAAAATGCTAGATTACGATAAGCAAAATATAATAGAATATTTACATAGATTTTTGTACAACTGCAATATGAATTCATATTACATTTTTGTGTGTTGTATTTCAAATTAATTATAAATTCTCTGTCTTTGTCGTTGTCTCTCCAACGTCAAGAGCTCTTTGGTTATATGTATTTAATGTTTATTTATGTATAATTGTTGTTTTGTCTAAATTGTCGCCCAGTTGGTGTGTCCAGCATACCAAATGTGTAGAAGCGTTTGGTCGAGAAGCTAAACGACTCTAAAAACTCGACCATAATAAGACAATTACAATTACAAGTAGGAATAATAGGAGACAAACGAACCAGATAGAGGAGGCGCACCACCAACCTAGGCGGTATATATGTTAAGTTTAGTTTGCATCAAAGCAAGTTACATTTTAAGTTATAAATAATTGGGTCTATAAGCAAATATGTTGGGCATGGAAAAAAGGTTGAGAATCGCTGATTTATATATTATGTTAGTTAGGACAAGACTGTATTTATTTGCTAATTTTAATTAATTCTAATTGATTAGTGTGTATATTAATATACACTAGTACCAGTACTTGTTCAAGTAATTTGAGTACAAGATACTGGATAAATACTTATTAATTTTGTAAGATTTGTAGCGTATGCTACTTACTATAAAATGTATTTATATCTATAGTTTTATACAAAATTATGTAGTTATGCCAATTACTTGATGTCGTGACATCTGTTACTTAACTTTCACAGTTTGTACCTAATGCTTATAATTGACTGCAATTGTATAGCAAATGGAGTGCATATATATAATTACTTGGTGCATACAATTCAATTTACTTTTACTTGTCAACCGCATTCGGTAAAGTAGTTAATGTTAAAGTTTTCATTTACAAAATACTACAGTACAGTTTGAAATTCTCAAAACAATCTAAATTATAATTGAGCAAAATAAAAATAAGTTCTAAAAAATAGTAAAACAAAATTATTTATTATTGTATTTCTACTATTAATCAAGTGCATTTCACTGATAATTGCAACTTAATTGATTCCGCGTAATATGAATGAAATTTGCTTTTGACAGCAGCTCTACAATTAGTCGAATACAATTTACTGGTATTTGACAATTAAGTATTAATTCGTACATCAAAGCGAATTTATCGATGATCTTAAGACAGTTTACTATATGAGAAAGCTTTTTCCAAAACTCTTTGATGGTAAAGTTAGCGTTAGCTTTTTTCATCAAGTCTTGCAAATACCTTGAATTGCGATCAAGGTATTTATCAATGATTTGTGCAGCTGTATTGGAATTCCTACTGCGAGCAGGTTTGTAGACAATGTTTTGACAGTAATTGTATAATTATAGGAAAAAGACAATGTTTGAATAGTAATTGTATAATTATAGAAAAGAAGCAATCTTTGACACTACCTGCACTAGCATTCGATTACTATATGCTTGTTAATTACATCAGACAGCAATGTGAGTATGAAACTGAATACAGCACTTGTTCAAGATCTGCTTTAGATAACTTGTTTCAACTTCTTTTTTTTCTTCTAAACATTTCTTTCTATTTATATCGTTCCATTTTTCTTTATTCTGGATACATGTGATATTGCAATATCACCGAGTATTAAGTTAGACTAGTCGCGATTGTAAACGGGTATTCAAATTATCCTCATTCAAAGTTCATTCAAGTGTTTCCCTTCTCATAGAAACGAATGCATTGGTAGTATTTTTACTAAATGCAATTATAATTGTGGTGTAATGGCTTAGCGGGAAAAAGAAATGCGTTATCCGAGAGTCAAGGGCACGGCGGAAACGCTTCAACGTGCTCCAACTTTCTTGCGAAACGATCGCTCCATTCTACGACCTTTTTTTTTTTCAGTATATCGATTATCACGCAAACCTTGCCACACAGTTGCACTTGTGTTTTTGTTTTTCGGTTGTTTTGCTTTAGCCAAAATTCTATACAAAGTAGATCGATCGATGATAATGCACTCTGGAGGTGTGTTTTCGCGTTTGCTTCTAATTCATTATTTGTTAGTTCTCTCATTCTTAAAAAAAACTACATCTAATCTTTGGTATTGATTGTTTAGTGGAATTTCACGTGTAAAATTCCGTTCTGTCGTCTTTATCGAACTGATTGTTATCAATTGAATGAAATTGTACATTTAGTTTTTTTATAATCAAATTACCATTCAACTTGGATTTTCGATGATTGTATAATATTAATAACAACACATTCAACGGATTCTAAAAAACCTGTCAAGTTTAGATTAAGCGATTTTAAGGTATTTCGGTGGATTAACGTCAATTTTGTTCTTGATAAAATGGACGTTAATCGATAGATATTAGTTGTGGATTTATTTTTTTTTATAAATCATTGTTTTATTTCTGTTATTTCAGTATTGTATTCAAATTGGATCATTTCACTAATTTTCTTTGTTTACTTGAATATACTTTGTCCAATAGATTATAGATATTTAATATTTTCGAATCGAATCTTTGGAGAAACTTATGATTACGATATTTAAAATAAAATCATTGAATTCCCATTTTTGTATAATCATCTATTTAATGTTATACCTAATTATCAAATTTATGTCAAAATATTGAAGTGTCTCTTAATTGTTTTTGAAAAAGTATATAAAAAATATGTTTGCAAATTTTAAGTTTTACTTACTGGATTTGCAGATTTAACACGACTTTACTGTTTAATATAAAATTTGTGGTATATTCTTCATGTAATATGTGCAAATTAACAAAAGTTGTAAAACATATAGGATTAATGTTAAACAGTAACTTTTGTGTTCATTTCGATGATTAAATTAAAAACAATATCGAGCAGCATCTAATTTGATTGAATTCACTATTGAACGCAGGTTAAAAAAGAACCCAATTAAATCGTTGTGGTAATGCCACAATTTAAAGGTTATGTAAATGTCAATTATAATAAAAAGATAATTTTATAGGTTAGGTTACAAAATGATAATTATGTGTTGAAATATATACATTTTAGAAGTTTGTTTTAGTTTCACAGTGTAGTTAGAATTAATTTTTAGTTGGGTTGTTATTGTCATTACATTATTTTTGTAGTTAGATTTCCGATGAGAAGTCGTTCCGCTCTTTTTTGTTTGTTTTTGTTTTCTTTTTGTGGCAGATTGTGAATGATTAAAAGTAAAAAAAAGTTTGTTTTAATAATAAATTAAAGTGTTGACACTTTTAAAAAATGAAAATGAATCCCTGGTTTATAGTAAAATAGCACAAGCGGATTGAATATTGTTTCTAGAAACCAGTAACCGACAAATATAATCTAGCGTTAAATACTTATGATTACAACTGAAACTACTCCAAATTCATCGATGAAAGTGTTTTTTTTTATGTATTAAGATTCAATTTCCGTTAAAATTTCTCTCTCCTTCCCTCATGCTCTTATCATTTTATAAATACACAGTTTTCATCTTAAAAGTTTTCTTTCTCTCGCACGATTATTAATAGACGGTCGATGGTATCGCATGTTTTTTGGTTGGGAGTTGTTCGTTATCAAATAACTCTACATGAATATAATATAAACTTAAAAAAAAAAATCAGTCAAATAAAATTAAAAAAACAGCTTCAAACCACAATGAAAATCCCCGTGCATATAAACATTTCGCAATTCGTTTCAAGAATTACCTGCCAAGCAGAAAATAAAAAGAAACATCGCTCTGAAATTCCCATTGTTTATCGTATATATTTTTGTAGTATAATTATTATGTATTCATGATCGCAATCGTTTTATCTTGATAAATTTTTTCCTCTTTTAAAAAATCATTTTATCTGCGAGTTTGCACTTGTTTGTCGTTCAATAATCCATGGGAACATATCAAATCTGCAATGTGATATTGATTTTTGGAAAAAACAGGAACAGCAACAGCAATGATAAAATCGAAATTTTAATTGGTTTTTGCTTTCAGTTTTTTTTTGTAATAATTCGCGAAAACGGGGATTGTGCAAAAGTAAGCGATTATCGCGACGATGATCGTGCGCTTATTCGAGAGGCTTAAGTAAATTTAAAGAAACTTAAACGGATTTGGGTTGTTTTCAACCAAAAGGTTTATCTGTGCGTAAACAGTGAACTTTTGTTTTTGGTCGCTTGTTATTCAACGTTAATTTAAGGATATTGTGGTGAAACGTGCCGTTCGTTTCTAGTTATTTCTCCAATTAAGTGTTTAAAAATATATGTGGATTATCTATTTGTGTTACGTTAAAAATTTCATTCAATTTTAAGGAATAGCATAGAAATTTGTTTGTCAACAATTCACTGATTTTGCGATTAAAATATATTTGCTATAATATAAATATTTTTTTTCAATGCATTATCAAGGAATATTTTTTTTTGGGATCGGAGATTTAGTTTAGCTATTATGACTGTAGCTAATTGAATTTTCGCGTAAATAGCATTGATTCGCTGATACGTTATCACCAGTAGTATGTCTTTTATTTTTCAGCAAATGAAACTCATAAAAAAAATAGAAAATCAAAATGTTGATAAATATGATCAAATCGAAATATATATTTATTGAAAAAAAAATTAAGTTCTTTAAATTCCGATTGAAAAAATAAACTTAGACACAGTTTTGAAAGAAAAGAAAATAAAATTTTAAAATGTCTCAGAAAAAAAATACGAAAAAAACTGTCACAACAAACCAAAAAATTTTTATACATCGAGGAAACTAAAGGAAATGCACTTCTTTGGATCCCACTCCTAATATCGTTGCTATGAAGAAACAATATATTTGAGATTGAAAAAAAAAGAAGAGAAAAACAACCGCTTAGACACAGAGATCACTTCTTCTTTCTGGCTTCCGTTATCTAATCTTGACTTTTTACTCTCACTTGCTCGGTATTTAGTGAAACTAGTTCTTCTGGTCTACGAGATGGAGAGGCAAGAACAAATAGAATAGAATATACGCATATCAATGTGTCCTTTCTCTCTTTCGATTTTCTGGTCTCCGTGAGATATCATCGTGTGTGAGCCGTGCATTTCAATTTTTTTTTCCATCTCGTTGTCTCCCCGAACAGTACAGGAGTGGAAACCGACTGATCTACTACTACTACACTAGTACCTGAGGGACTTGAAGTTATAAAAGTGAACACACTGTACTAGACCATCGCATTCAGAGACCTGTCGCGGGCGCGCACATACATAACTACATATACAAAAAAAACGAACACATACAACTCTGCCCGCCGCGACGCACGAATAGTTTCATTTCTATTCTTATTTTCTTTTTTTCTTTTCTTTCTTTTTTTTCGATTCATAATAAAAAGAAGAAACCTCACCGACTGTGATAATTTCAATACATTATAAGAAGAGTAAACAGAGAACAAAGAAATAGTATTAGTATATAATAGAAGCTTGTGATACAACCGGAGAAACAAACGAAGCATCAACCTATGATACTACCAGGACGCCTGATTTAAGTAGCAAACATGCTGACCGGCTGGAGATTAACGCTTTCAAAATGTAAGTCCAAATCGAATAATTGTCTTTAATTAAAAGAAAAATCAATTTTAAAACCTAAATTATTATCGATAATCCTTGGATTAACTATAGTTGATATGTTTTCATAAAAAGAAAACGATGAATTTAATGAATTAATTTATTTATTTGCAAAACAAAAGTTTTTATTACTAATTAAGTATGTTTAAGTATACATTTATTTCAAGAACAAGATCAAAGTAACTATAAATTTCGATTGTTTTACGAGTGTATAAAGTTTATTAAAACTCGTATTCACCGATAACAACTATCACCAAAGCTTTCTTCGCCATTCAACATTGGCATTTATGAAAATTGTGTTCTTTTTTTCGAAAACAACGAATAATATGTTATTTACATGATAGTATTTCGCGACAAAGTATCAATATAAATCGAGTCAATTTTACCGGGCATACCTTGAATAGTTGCAGTCAAGTAACGCTCGATTCATGTTCGACAATTTCAATGTCAAAAGTGACATTACTCGCGTCCAATAGCGAAAACAAAGCAGCAAGTGCACGCGTGCCTACTGAATATGGTTAAGTTATAACAGTTACCATAGTTACTGTTATTAAAGCACCTAATTTTGAGCGGTCACTTATTTTCATAATTTAAAACTTTTGTTGTTTTTTTAAGAATTACGTCAATTAGAAAACTTATAATAAAAAATTATACGTTTCACTGTTTTTAGTTTGTTTTCGTTTCTCATTTATTCTTATTATTAGGAGTAGTATTGCGCAAATGCCGAACAATAGCTTAATCATATGACTATGTTTTTTTCTAAATACAAGTAAATACACTGTGGTTATAGACCTCACAGAGAGAGTGAGAGTGTCTCCAAACATGTGCAATTTACCGTTTCCTGCATTTGTTGAAACGTTCTTCAAACATAACGAAAAGAAAAGCGTAACCGTACAAGAAGGAATGTATTCAGCGCGTTATCAAGAACACGCACTTCAAAGTTACATTCAATTCGCGTGAATTTTAACGAAGAAAAAAGAGAGCAAAATAAAAGTGGCAACAAGTGTCTGATAACTTGTTTAGATCGATTGATAACGTTCACACTTGAGTTGCATTGTTTCAGATTGTTTATCTGTGCAGCAGAAACACATAATTCGTCTCGTGCATCTTAAGGATGAATGCATTCAGCGTATCGCAATGTAAATAGCGTAATTCTATAGTGTATCTGTTTTTACTTTATACATTGCTAATTAATCAGAATTAGCTAGCGTTAATTGGTTTTCATTAGCGGTATTCCAGTTGGAGTTGGCTCAAAACAATTGATAATTAAATATTGGCATGTCAACGGTTGGGAGGGAGGTGTGATCAAAATGAGCCTTGAATGTGGATGCGTTTTTAATTGTATAAAAACCAATTTTCTAATGTGCCAAACGTTGAAGGTGTAACAGGAAATACGACGAACATAAATGAGTGGAATGAAAAGCGCTGCACAGCCACATGTATAATGGCCATGAAAATGAATTGGTATTGGTTAGGTCAAGTTAGGTATGCTCTTATTGACTTATTGTTATTACCGTATGGTCATGGTGAGGAAGTCCAGTGGAATCGACCTTTTTTTATGTAAATGCATATTCCGATATACACTCTTTTTTTTTAAATATATAAATATATATAAGAAATTAATTAGCTTTTTGCGTTTGCATGAAAGGAGAACGTGGTACAAATAATTTATATTCAAAACAAATACAAATAAAAAGTTTATTCAATTATCTATGAAAATTAAAAAATAGAACAAAATAATAATAAAAAGTAAATTACATAAAATAACGTGGTAATGAATATGACCTAGTAGGAATCAAGAAAAAAATGCAATATGTTTTGGATGTTATTTAGATTAATTTCAAAATAAATCCAGAAAGTGAAATCAGTTTTTAAATACGAGTTACAAGAATTGGAGATGAATGATATAGTGAATCGAAATAATAATCTAGTTACACTAGTTGTAAATTTATGGAAATACATTACATTTTTTTTCGGTGCTTAAGCACCAACCACCGTTTTATATTACGTTGCACGATGGAAAGTAGTAAATATATATTGATATTATATATTGTAACATGTGATGACTTGTTACTCTAACTTTATTTGCAAAATTGTTAACCATTTGGCGTTGTTGCAGGTTTCGTGATACCGCAAAGGTATATCGTAGGAATCATGGGATTTCTGGCGGTAGTCAATGCGTACACGATGCGAATCTGCTTGTCTATAGCGATTCTCGATATAGTGGAAGAAGAAGACCACAAATGGGATAGGGAGACACAAGGACTTGTCAAGAGCGCATTTTATTTCGGTTATGTTATAACTCATCTGCCGGGCGGAATACTCGCGGAGCGATTTGGCGGGAAGTACACGCTCGGTATTGGAATTTTGTCCACAGCGTTCTTTACCCTGTTAACACCAGTTGTGGTGGAATGGGGTGACTGGCCGGGGTTGCTCGTCCTCAGGATACTGCAAGGTCTCGGAGAGGTAAGAGGATATTGTCTTGAGAGCTGAATCAAATCGATTTAACACGAAATTGTTGTAGGGCACCACGTACCCGGCTCTAAATTCGCTTCTGTCTAAATGGGTTCCAATACACGAGCGGGCGAAAATGGGAACGCTGGTGTACGCGGGCGGTCAAATCGGAACGGTCGTCGGAAACACGGCCAGCGGATTCCTGATCAAGGCCGCTGGTACGTGGACATCAGTCTTTTACATGTTCGGCGGCATCGGCGTCCTCTGGTTCGTCCTTTGGACACTGCTCTGCTACTCCGAACCCAGCTCTCATCCTTTCATCTCCGATGATGAGAAGAATTTCTTGCGCAAGGAGCTCGGATCTAACGAACAAAAGAGTAACGTGCCAACGCCGTGGAAGGCAATCCTGACTTCGGTGCCGTTGTGGTCGCTTGTTGCTGCACAAATTGGCCACGACTGGGGCTTCTTCACGATGGTCACCGACCTTCCCAACTTCATGAGTGACGTGCTACATTTACAACTGGACCAGAACGGTATTTGGTCTTCTGTTCCTTATATTGTGATGTGGATCGTCTCCATGAGTTCCGGTTGGCTGTGCGACTGGCTCATCCAGAAGGACTTTATGAAGGTCACGTTTGCGAGGAAGTTCTTCACGGCCATCGCAGCCATCGGGCCGGGCATATTTATCGTGGTCGCCGCGTACGCCGGTAACGACCAGACGACGGTCATCGCCTTATTCACAGTTGGCATGGGTTTCATGGGCACGTTCTACTGCGGCATGAAAGTCAACGCCTTGGACCTTTCTCCGAATTATGCCGGCACACTTATGGCCATCGTCAATGGAATCGGCGCCATCACCGGCATCATCACTCCATACCTGAGCGGAGCTATGACACCAAACGTAAAGCAAATTCAACCTCGCACTAACCCCTCCAATCTATCTCATATTATGTATATTTGCAGCATGACGTAGAGGAGTGGAGGATCGTTTTCTGGGTCTCGTTTGTCGTCTTCACCTTAACCACATTCATCTATGTGATGTGGGGAAGCGCCGAGGAGCAGTGGTGGAACACCCCTGAGAAAGGAAATCCGAACGCCGCAGAGAAGGACCCCAAAGCCATGGTGGAATCCGGCAACGCCTCAACGACCAAATAACCTGTACCAGTCCATTCAACGCACCACACGCATATATTTTTATATATTTATTTATTCTTAAGTTTAAATGTACTATTATTCGAGAAAACGATAACATTTATCGATTTTTTATTTCAGTTTTGAATACGAATAAAACCACACCGCAATGCGGTCCATAACCATCGTTGTCTTTAATAATATGCAACCACTCAATCAACCCTATCTACCTAAACAACAACCCTATCTACGCAAACACGATCCAATTCGACTTTGACGTTTTACCACAATTCGAGTTAATTGAAATCAAGTTTGACGCTTTGTCAAATTAACGATGAGACGAAGAAAGAAGTGCTCGGTTATATCCTGCATTTCACCATGTGAGTATTACCATAAGTTTATGACTTCAATATCGTCGATGATTCTGTTAAGGCCATACGGCCCAATTGAGACATGTGCTGGCTGTGCTGATGCTCTTCGCCGTGATCATATTGTATAGCCAGAGGGTGGCGCTCAACATTGCAATAGTGGAGATGGTCGAGCAGCCTGCTAAAAAGAACAAAACTAGTTCGAACAGTTGTCCGTTGCCTGAAGGCGAAGAGTCCTCGGTCATTAAGGACATCGAAGTATTTTCCGATGGTTTCCAATGCTTGTTCATAGCTGAAGCTTTTACCCTCAGGGTGGTAAGATCAAGTGGGACGAGGCAGAGCAGAGCTACGTTTTGCTGTCCTTTTACATTGGTTATACGCTCGTCCAGCCACCAGCGGGCTTCATATGCGACAAGTACGGTGCCAAATTCATCCTGATCACTTGCGTTGCCCTATCCTCCGTTGCCACGCTCTGCATTCCCATCACCGTCATTTTGAAGATGTCTTGGTGGGTCCCCAGTCTACTTAGAATCGTTTCTGGAGCTGGTCAGGTTTGCACCTAAAGATTGCATCACTGCTACTAATTTTAATATTATCAAGCAACTGGAGATTACACCTATACTTTGCGGTTCCTTAAATTAACATTATATACTCAATATCGGACACTTAAGATAAATGTCTAAGGCCCGTTTCACTTTGAAAAAAAAAATGTATAGGGACCCAAATTAGATTAATCTTACCTTATACGTAGTAAATAGACACTAAATATCTAGATGTATTTCCACAATTATATATTATTTATATTTCTTCTTCAGGCCATCCTTTATCCTGCTATTACGACACTCTTGGCTAGGTGGGTACCACCGAACGAACGGGCGACATTGGGAGCGGTCGCCTATTCTGGTAACTCGATTGGTGTTATCGTAGGTACAACGGTGAGCGGACTAGCTATCAGTTACATGTCTAACTGGAGTATTGCCTTCTACATATGGGGTGCAGCCGGACTGCTGTGGGTACCTGCTTGCTGGATCTGGATTTACTCTGATCCCAACATAGATCCGAATATAACTACGGCGGAACTTTTGCTAATTTCCGAGTCTATTAATAAAAAGCAAAAGAGAGCTACGCCCCTAAGGGCCATATTGGCAGATCCTGCTGTATGGGCGCTCATTATTGGTCAGACAGGTCACAACTACATAATCTTCACGCTCATTACCAATTTACCCAAGTATATGAATAACGTTCTTAACTATAACACCAAATCAAATGCGTTTGCCTCGTCACTTCCATTCATCGCGCAGTATATCAGCAGCATTATCAGCGGAAAAATTGCCGATCGCATGATACGAAAGAACAATTTAAACATAGAATTGGTCAGGAAATTATATACAACCATATGTAATAGAATAATTGTTCGAATTATAAATTGGTAGACAACTGAAAATTATGTATTCCCATTTAGCTGGCGTTCTTCCTGCAATCTGCGTAGTTCTGGCCGGCTACAGCAATTGTGAAAGGACCTACGCACTGATCTGCTTCTCTCTGGCCCTTTTCTTCAAAGGACCATTTTACTGCTCGTTGAAGGTCAACGGCATGGACCTGACGACCAACTACGCCGGCGTCCTGATGTCACTCTCTAATGGCATCGGATCGATAGCCGGCGTCGCGACGCCCTACGTCATCGGAGTCATAGCACCAAATGTAAACAATCACTCAAACTTCAATCATTTTTACCAACTAATAAATAATCTCTCTCAATCTTGTAGAACACTTTGTCTGAGTGGCACATCGTCTTTTGGGTGGTATTCGGTATATCAGTAGGCACAACCATTGTATATGATATCTTAGGAAAAGGCAATCGCGCCAAATGGGATTACACTGCCGAAGAGCTGGAAGCTTTGGATAAAACTAAATATACGAAGAAATGGTACCTTCAAAAATCTCCTGAAGAACTGCAAATTGCTGCAGAAGCGGCTTTAAAAAGGAAACAGCAGCAGGAATCCACTTAATATTGTTAAGAACTTTATTCTTTTAGCATTAAATAATTTTAACTACATTCAACCATTACAATAATATAGGCTACCATATGTACATTAGTATTTCAACATTATGAAACTACAATAAACATTTATATCTATAATAATTAACAAATATCGATATATTAATACTTTTATTAAATATTACAAAGTAATAAATAATTATGATCAATTTTAATATATAATTTAATTAGGCAGCCCGTTCAACAATGCATAAGGAATTATCGACTATTGTATAGGTAATATTAGTAGGCGCAAGTAAACTTAGATTTACTTGGAAATATTTGTCTATAATTTAATTAGAATTGCGTAAATATACAAACAATATGCCGGTAATTATAAATAACTAAAAATTAATACATTTTTGTATGATTATCTGTATTTTTAGGCTCAATTACAGGGTTTCGAACATTTCATAATTGGTGGTGTTTTAACCACCTTATTTTTGGTTGGAATGTATTCACTACATCGAATAGAGGAGGGTCATGTTGGTGTATATTTTAGGGTAAATATACTATGATATATTTAATTGGACAGAGGTTACAGAAATTGTGTTTACAGGGTGGTGCTTTACTACCAATTACTAGCTCCCCAGGATACCACATGATGTTCCCATTGCTTACCACCTACAGATCGGTGCAAGTGACCCTGCAAACAGATGAAGTGAAGAATGTGCCTTGTGGGACAAGCAGTGGTGTCATGATTTATTTTGATAGAATAGAGGTTGTTAATTACATCCAACCAGCTAGTGGTAAATATAACACAGATTTATATGTATCAATAAATATCTATAACATGTTATTGTTACAGTTTATGACATTGTGAGGAATTACACTGCTGACTATGATAAAGCACTTATATTCAACAAAATCCACCATGAACTTAATCAATTCTGCAGTGTGCATTCCTTGCATGAAGTTTATATAGATTTGTTTGATCAAATCGACGAGAACCTTAAGCAAGCTTTGCAGATGGATTTACTGGAAATGGCCCCAGGTCTGTCCATACATGCAGTCAGAGTGACGAAACCAAAAATTCCAGAAGCTATACGGAAAAATTACGAGCTAATGGAATCCGAGAAAACGAAGTTGCTGATAAGCATGCAGCATCAAAAGGTAATTGTGTCGAAACTATAATGTTGATATATATCTATAGATCAATTGCTTATATTAAAGGTGGTCGAGAAAGATGCGGAAACGGAGAAGAAACGAGCGATTATAGAAGCTGAGAAGGAAGCGCAGGTCGCGAAGATCCAATATGAGCAGAAGGTTATGGAAAAGGAATCGTTGCAAAGGATTGCTGCTATCGAGGATGACATGCATTTGGCAAGGCAGAAGTCGCATTCTGATGCGGAGTTTTACAAACTGAAGCAGGAGGTAGAAATCAATGGAATGCTGCACACCAAGCAATACTTGGAGATCAAAAAGTACGAAGCGCTTGCGGCCAACAATAAGGTCTATTACGGTCCAGACATTCCGAAAATGTTTCTGAACGCTGGCTGCAGTAAAGGAGATGTAGCCCAGATTGATATATAGATTTGTTTTACTTGGTTCAGGAGATTTAGAGGAATCAACGTTTTTGTTTTAATTTTTAATTAATTATCGAATTTATTAAAAACAAGTAAACAGAAACAACACAATTTGAATTATTTGAAACATTCCTTAAAAATAGCATTATTAAAGATTGGGTTATCACTATATTATTTAATAAAACAAACAAGAACAATCTACACAAAAAATTACGTAATATTTTGCTGTCATTTGCAAGCAAGTTTTTTCGTCAGTTGATAGAATGCGAAGTAGTATTTGTCCATTACAGCATCTCTCAACATCCTTGAATACATACTGAACGATGCCAATCGTATTTCTTTTTTTGTATTGTATTCGGCTAAGAATTCGTAGAAATCGGATAAGATATGTGGCAAGGAACTGTATTCGCAAATTTTGATGGTGTCAATGACTTCGTCTTTATTACTTAAAAGATCCTGCTCCTTTTGCAGTTCTTGTGGCACCAAATGTTTGGAATATTCATAGATTATTTTGAAGAAGATAGCGAGAGAATCATTGAACCCACATGAGTTGGTTACCATGTGACTCAAAAAGTACTCCATATTATAGAAATCTGCTCGAAACCGCATACTGACAGAACTACCAGGATCGAACAAGATATTTCGAAACAAATTATCGACATAATTGATGTACATGTATCCAGAATACTTTTGGATTTGAAATGTCACCTTATGCTGGTTAATATCAATTATGCTTTCTATATCTTTGTATATCATGTTGTAGGTTGACGGGACTACATAACCATTTAGTATCAGCTGAATATTATGCAGTTTGCTCTGTAAATATATGTAGTAGTTGTATAAGTCCATGCGTAATCTGAGTAATGCTCTGTAGCGTACTGTATCATGGCAGGTTAAAAATATAACCATAAAGCTTTTCATTAATTTCAAATTTAGTTTGTTGCTGATTGTGTCCTCCACCATTGTATTTAACATATCCATTAAGTTATCGTTGTTGGAGAGTGTACACCAATTACCGTTATTTTGTACCACGTCGCCAATAGATACTTCATCAGAAGACAACTCTGCATATTCATCCTCTGATGATATGTCTGTAATTCCACAAGTTTGTGTCTCGCACTCCTGTTTGTCTGTTCGACTAGTAGTGTTAGAGGTTTCACCGACCAGAAGCTGCATGATTTTCTTCATCTTCTCGGGATCCAACTTTAGACTTAAATTGATTCCGTCATCTGTATCATTGTTAATATGAAATGTGACTGTAGACTCAGATGTTGGCAAGCGCGAAATCATATTCTTTTCCATTTCAGGCGACAATGAATTGACTATCTTATTCGGCAAAAACACTTTTCTGGGTCGTTTCTTTTCAGTGTCCGATATATCAATCAAATTGGCACGTTTCCTGTTTGATTCTCTTACAGTTAATACTGAATTATCATCTATATTTTGTACTTTTTCAGACATTTGCTGATCATTTGTGATTTCTGTAGGCAAATTTTCGAAATCCATGATCGCTGTAGGTTGAAGTTTTGGCACATCATGTGGTGGATTTTCTTTATCCAGATCAGGTACTTGCTGCCTAACTTTAATTTCACAAGATGATTTTGATATAGATGGTTTCAGTTTTGTACCAGATGATTGTTCTGATGACAATGCTATAGCTGGTTGATCTTCCTGCAGGTTAGATATTATGTTAGATACATTGGAAACTTGTGGCTTAGGCAATATATCAGAACATTTTTCTTGTGGCAACTCTTCCAGCGGCAAAGAATAATGTGGTCCATTTAACATTTCCTGCGTTAAAGAAGAAACTGGTTTCTGTCCATTCGGTATTTCCATCGTCAAAGAAGAATGTGGTTGTTGCCTATGGAGCACTTTATGCGGCAAAGAAGAATCAGGTTGCGGTCCATTTATTATTTCCTGAGACAAGGAAGAAACTGCTTTTTGTCTATTCAACACATCCATCGGCAATTCCTGCGGCAAAGAAGAATGTAGTTGCTGACCATTTAGCAATTTCTGTTGCAAGGAAGAAACTGGTTTCTGTCTATTCAGCACATTAATCGAGGAAGAAGAATGTGTTTGATGTCCATGTTCCATCGGCAAGGAAGAATGTGGTTGCTGTCTATTCAGCATTTTATGCGGCAAAGAAAAATCAGGTTGCGGTCCATTTATTATTTCCTGCGACAAGAAAGAAACTGCTTTTTGTCTATTCGGCACTTCCATCGGCAAAGAAGAATGTGCTTGCTGTCTACTCAGCTCTTCATGTGGCAAAGAAGAATGTGGTTGATGTCCAATTAATATTTCCGGCGGCAAGGAAGAAATTGTTTTCTGTCTATTAAACACTTCCATCGGCAAGGAAGAATGTGGTTGCTGTCTATTAAGAACTTCCTGCGGCAAAGAAGAATGTAGTTGCTGTCCATTTAACAATTCCTGCTGCAAGGAAGAAACTGGTTTCTGTCTATTCAGTACATTTATCGACAAAGAAGAATATGGTTGCTGTCTATTCACAACTTCCTGTTGCAAAGAAGAATGTGGTTGATGTCCAATTAATATTTCCGGCAGCAAGGAAGAAATTGTTTTCTGTCTATTAAACACTTCCATCGGCAAGGAAGAATGTGGTTGCTGTCTATTCATCATTTTATGCGCCAAAGAAGAATCAGGTTGTGGTCCATTTATTATTATCTGCGACAAGGAAGAAACTGCTTTTTGTCTATTCGGCACTTCCATCGGCAAAGAAGAATGTGGTTGATGTCCAATTAATATTTCCGGCGGCACGGAAGAAATTGTTTTCTGTCTATTTAACACTTCCATCGGCAAAGAAGAATATGGTTGCTGTCTATTTAGAACTTCTTTCGGCAAAGAAGAATGTAGTTGCTGTCCATTTAACAATTCCTGCTGCAAGGAAGAAACTGGTTTCTGTCTATTCAACACATTTATCGACAAAGAAGAATGTGGTTGCTTTGTATTCAAAACTGCCTGCGGCAAAGAAGAATGTGGTTTCTGCCCGCTTAATATTTCTTGCGGCGAGCAAGGAACTGATTTCTTTTTATTTGACACTTCCAACTGTGAAGAAGAGATTGGTTGTTGTGTATTCATTATGTCATGTGATGTGTATTCCATAATAGAATGCATTGTGTTGGGAGTTTGTTCCAGCGTAGATTCAAGTCTATGTACAGGAGGTGGTGAGAGTTTCGGTACCGGAAATGAAGAAAATATTTTTTGCTGTGACAAAGAAAGTTGAGTTGTTGGTATTTGCGTTATCATTTCTTTTTCTTTAAATACTCTTCCATGTTCTGACATGTGGTATGTTTGCTGCTGTTTATGCTTGTCTAAAGATGGAAGTGCATTTGTGGGAAACGCAGTTAAATTTTGTGATATCGATAATTGTGATAATTGGTGATATTGTTGCTGTTGCGCTGTTGGGTGTTTATATAAATTGTTATGGATCGGTTGCGGTGGTCTTATATTTTGCACATGTCCAGTTATCTGCGGTGGCTGATCGAAAATGTGTCGCTGAGGAAACAAATTATAATGATGCTGAACAGGCAACTCTGCATGAACTGGATTGAATTGCATCCTAGGATGCGATAATCCTAGGCTTAATTGCTGCACTTGCCTAGGCATTGGTTGTGGCAGGAAAAATTGATGAGATACTGGTTGATGCGCAACGGGTAACTCGACTCGTTGCCCTAATGCATGAGTTTGTTGAGATCTATTATGTGGAAACAATTCAGGCAGAGCACGAGGTTGCGTAGTCAAAACGTTTAACAATATGGCCATAATCGTGTTGACGTGATATCTAAGTTGATCCTCTGGCATATTATATGGCAAAACGAATGGGTATTGGACATAGTGGCTGTAATCCTGCTCAGTACTTGGAAAATTTTGTATTTGGAATGGATCCAATGGAACCATACTGATTACTGTGTGTCTATAATACGCGTGATGGTCGAAATTCCTATTACACATTTGTTGACGACGAATGACAAAGTGCTGCTTTGCAAAGTAAATATTACAGACAGTTTGCTGATGTACAGACTGAAAGCTTTCATATATTTTCATTTTTATCTCTCTGTTCTTGAATTTCGGTAAATTGTAATTGTAAAAGTATAAAGTTCCCGTATTATGATCTCCGCATACGTGTTGGGCACTGGATGGATGGTCGAGTGATTTAAAGTAGATTTTGAATTCTGTATCGTACCATTGTTGACAGTATAATGGATAGCTAAAATTATATTTGTGCATGGAGTACATATGCTCAATAAACAACTGCCTTCTATCAGGACTAATCGACCAATTACTATCCGTAGTTAAATTGATAGGAGTCACTTCTAACCTCATCGATTTTATGGCTCTTGCCCCCGTGTGTGCATCATTCACATATGCCTCTCGGTTAGTTGATCTCTTGATAGGTTTATTTCGAGTGATATTCATGGTTTGTGTAGTCGAAAAATTTGGATCTCTAACTATTTTAGAAACATTCGAATGAGTATTCACAGCTTTCTTAATTTCTGGCTGTTCACTGATTGTCGGATGACCATTACCTTTGTCGTTAGCAATTCTTTTGCGACTAGCTTCAATACTATAGTCCAAAGGTTTACACGAATCTTTGTTATTCTCATCTCGCATCAAATTTGAATCTACTTCTCTCAATATGTTATGTACATTTTTCGATGATCGATTCAAAACAATTCGAGAGCGTTCATCGGATTGCCTTGGAATCGTTACAATTTTCGCTTTCATAATCTTACGAACTTCGTAAAACGGAACAGTCCGTAAGTAATGTTTGGCTTGGAAATGAATTTCCGCACTCGCCCAGCAAATTTTATTCATCTGACAGTCAACCTCTCGCTGGATACTATTATTTTTATTTACGTGAATATCAACGAAGCCTTGTTTCTTAAAAGAATTAAAGCATAATTTTGATAAGGACTCCATCTTAATAGTTATATCATTCTGGACGATATTGATTATTTTCTTGGTACTAGATTCTTTAGATATGGGAACTTTTATATTTTCTTTGATCATGTTTAAAACAGTGCAGCGTTCAGAGATTTTCTCAAATATTTTCTGCTTATTTTGATCGGAAAGTTTCTGTATATCTAATACATTGGTGCAAACTTCACCATCTGTGGATACCGAAGCTTGATTGTCATCTGTTTCTATGTTGGATTCATTCATTATCAACAACTTTTTTTCCAAATAATGGTCCGTAATACTTTTGATTGGCGCGGTATTACACACAGTATCGTCTGGGGATACCAACATATCATTGTCATTAGTCACAACGTCATCGGTAGTACATTTGTTCTTTGCGGAATCACAAATAGTAGTGTCTGTGGACATCAAAAATTGATTGTCATTAGTTTTAACAATGTTTTCTTTTGTGATACACGGATTTCTTTCCAAACAATTATCAGTAGTACTTTCGATCTGCGCGGTAACACAGACAGTAGCGCCTGGGGACATCAAAATTTGATTCTCATTAGTTTCAGCGACGTCTTCTTTCCTGATCCACATGTTTCTTTTCAAGAAATTATCACTTTCGTTCTGCGTGGTATCACATACAGTATCATCTGAGGACACCAAAACTTGAGTGTTATTTTCCTTGTCCTTGTCAAATTTCAGATTATATTCGGATATTTCACCAGGGGTTTGTATACGAAATATGTTGGATCCGTTTTGTATCTTTTCCATGTCGATGCTGACAATTACGGAATCGTTATTGATTTTCCGAATCCCAAAGTTCTTGTAGACTGGACCAATCTCACGGTGCATCTGGACAACAGTTGGAAAGACGTCCATATTCAGGAGAGGTGGCTTTGACGCAGGCACCTCTTTGTTGAACCTTACCGGTTCAAATGCCACCGAAGAGAATATGGACAGCAGGTTTTGGACGCCGTAGAAGTCGCGGCCTATATCGATACCTTGCTTCACAAAATCGAAACTGCCTGTCTCGTAGTATACGCGAGCCAGGTTCAGTGCGTAATATAGGAAACTGTTCATAAAATATTTTTGAGTTGCACTCTTCACGTTCAAAAATGTTATGGATGACAGCAACTTCGGATGGCGGATAGAAATTAAGTCCAATAGGAACATGCTCCAGAACTTGTTGGCATTCCTATGATAGCTCGCGATCTGTTTAAAAACCAAGTTGCATTGTGCCTGGTCCTAAAAAATAAAAGAGAAAAAATATATTTTAATAAATTGGATAACGATAACTAAATTAAAATTTAACGGAAATTGAAATAAAAATAAATATAACCATTTTTAATTCAAAAAATTGTATTTTATCGACTTCCAACATATGACAGTAGTACTTTTTATTTGGTAGAAGTAATTACTGTATTAAGTGAAACCAATTAGTCAAAAATAGTAAATATCCAAATGGTTCCAAGCGAAATGTATTAGTTCTTAACAGCGAAAAAATTTACTGAATTTTAACAAACAAAATATTGTAAATAATAATATGAAATGGAAATTTCCATTACATGCTTTGCTATTATTAAAAATGAAATAATTTACTAACAACAGATTGTAAATAAACAAACAAACGACGATGTACATGAAAATATTTACTTATTACCAAGTACCAACTTTAAACAATAAAAGTGTAATACAAATAATAAACATTATTTTATAGAATTGAAGAAGTCGATGAATATATATTCAGTTTTTAAATTTTATTAATTATAATGTGCTCATTCCAGCCCGCTATTTCAAGTCACCTACAAGCCCGATACGGTACGCCCCACTCCAGCCCGTAGCTGGTATTCCGAGAAGGTCTGATAAGGGCTCTATCTGGTTAGGGTATATACGCGGCAACATATCCGTAACCGCTCTCTTATTTCCTGTCTTCTCTTTCGCTACTCTTGTACCTTAATAACATGTAAGGTTCTCTGTATTATCTCGTGAGTATTCTCTGTGCCGGGCCTCGGAAACATTATACTGTATTATAACTAGCAATGATTTACTCTAATAAACATTATACTACGAGAATCTCCAAAATAATAATAATTTAATATGTATAAATATAATATTGATATTGCGATTATGCGAAAATAATGATGAAATCTACGAGGGGTCTAACAAAAGTTCGCTAAGTTGGCATTAATTCATTTGTTTCTGAAAAAAAAGTTGTTTCTCAATTTGTTAAAATCTAACTATATTTCATGTCAAATTTTAAGAAGATCGGTAAGAATGGAGAGGAGAAAATGCAAGATTAGTGATGTAATTTTGGTAGAAATTCCATCACCAACACTGCAAAAATTGATTTTGTCATTCTCTATGGATTTCGACGTCAACTCAAACCTATGCAAATTTTCCAGGAATGTTAAAATGCATATGGAGTGAATGCATTATCTCTTCTGACTATTGCCAAGTTGTTTCAAAGATTTCAGACCGGACATACTGAAGGTTGCCCGAAATCTTCGACCGATGATACAAATGTAGCCCTGATGAAGGCAAAAATTGACAAAGATACAAGAGTGACACAGGAAATGATAGTTGATGAAAGCTATGGCTACACAAAATCCGCTCAATGCGTTCTACGATTTTTAAATGACGACCAAATAAAGGCACGTGTTCGTTTTGCCGAATATTTCAACAACAAAAATGATGATGTCGATGTACTTTACTAGGGTAAAAGTGGTAGCTGCTCTCTCACTCAAAGCTAGTCAGAGGGTAACTGCTAAGTAGTACAGAGAAACTTGCTTATCACAAGTTTTCAAAAATTAGTTGGAAAACCAGGAAAAATGGGATCTTCGTCTCTACTTCTTACATCACGATCATGCGTCCACTCACACTACTCAAATAACCAACAACTTTCTTGCGCCATCTGGCATCAATGAAATTCGCCTAGCACCTTATTGTAGCGACTTAGCGTCTTGTGATTTCTGGATGTTTCCGAAAATAAAAAATTGAAGTAAAGAATATTCCGTTTCAATGAAGAGATCATTAAATAAAAGTTGAAAAGCTCCAAAAAGGTGGCTTATTAAAGTAAAATTGTTATTGTTTTCTTTTTTTCCAGCCAACTTAGAGTATTTTTGTTAGACCTCACGTATAATTTGCTTCTCCATACGGAAGTTCGTTGATTGTAGAAAAACAATTGTTTGCATTGAATTTCATTGAAATCTTTAATTCTCTAATAAAGTTCCTTTTGTAAATTGATAAACCTATGGCAACAAAAATGTTTGAATCAATATCCAACATATCAATATTCGTTACATAGATTTAGATATACATGTCCTGTCTTGGATTATAAAACCATTTAAAATTAACATTTATTTGTCATTGCAATGGAAATTGATTAAACTAATGAAAAAAATAGAATCTATAATCAATTTTCAATTTTCAAACGTGTGGTTTTGAAAAAAAATGGAATTGCAAATACAATGAATTAACAAATATCTCCAAATCATTGTTTTTCGATTATACTAATTCATACTTAATATTACAAAAATAAACAAAAATATATAAAAAATATTACTAAAGAAACATCAACCATATTTATATGATTAATATTTATGTTGCTTTAAAATAATTATTATATAATTATAAAACATACGTATTTGTAAATTTGTTTAATACAAAAAAAAATCTAAATTGATCTTTCCAATAATAACTTGATTATTGACGATTACAATAAACAAAATTTAGGGGTTGATTGAAAAACATTGAGAAAAAAAGGTTCGGAACCCCTGGTCTACACATATTCCATACACTTGACTCATGAAAAAATACAGATAATAATATTATTACTTTAAAAAATAATTTTATAATAATTAATATCATTAACGGAACTAGTTACTAATAATTTAAATTTGTAACAAGTGTTTTATTTTCAAACTCGATATGATTAGAAATGTTGATAAACGTGTACACAAAACATGTTTATATAAATTTTAAGAAAAATATGATTATAATGTACAGAATTTAATAATAATTGTAATAAAACTTAGTATTTTGTTTTATATAACGTTGAAATTATATATTTATTTAAAATATATGAGTAATAACATTAATTAATTTAAAAATTTATTATATGAAAAATATAGTATAGCTCACCCGCAGTCGAGAATTTTCGTCTTTGAGCCTCTTGACGACCCGACGAACGGCATCTTTATCATCTGTAAAACAAAAGATACATGAAGATGAGAACATTAGATAAAGTACGTAATTGCTAAGGGAAGGTGTTATGTGAGTCAAACGGTCTTAAGGAAAATAATGTGTATTGTCGGAAATCCGTCCACTCGTGATTCTTCAATAATGCAACTTTTACAGCATATGCAAGGAGATATTCGAGTTACCATAAAAGTAGGGTTTATACAATAACCGGTATAAACCGGTTTTCAAATTTTCACAAAGAAATAGAGAAAAGGGATTTTTACAAGTTATTTTCTATACACACGGATCAATAGCACATACAAAATTTACAGAAATAGATAAAACTCCCATATAAATAATGAACCAAATTATTTGTTCTTCTCTTTGTACCCTCTAAATTCACATCTTCAGGTTCCTGAAGATATTTATGAATTGATTTTTGCAAAGCAAATTATGATTTGTTTTTCTTCTTCGCCGGTTTTTCATCATCGCAATCATCTTCTCTTTAATAAGTTGGATATGATCTTGATAATATTTCACCAAAAACTTAATGAAGTCAGTGAAAGAAATAAGCTAAACGTTCTATGGATTTTGTAAATTAACTAAAAACATTACTAAACTAAAACCTTGGAACTAATTTCAGTTTTATTTTTTTTATTTCAATTCACATAATAAAGACAATTTTGTGTCAACATTTTTATGTTTTCAATCAAATAATTAAAATAATTAATTAATTTTTATATTTTAAGTCTAGACTCAAAAACCGTATTTTTAGTTGGAAAAATCCGGTTTTCAAATTACATAAATTTTCTCTAAAAACCGATATCCCTACATCAAAAAATATAAATCTGAACCATAATGGTTTTGCGAGAATAAAGATAGGCGATGAGAGGCAAGAATAAACCCACATAACTAACCTACTGTAATAACCATTGTAACACTCTTAAATATAATAAAAGAATTTAAAATGCAATGCAAGAATAAACCCAATTCGAACGAAGAATAAAATCCAGCCGTCGTTCAAAGAAACAACGAGTGCACACTGCAATATTGTTGCATTAAAGTCAATTGATGTACAAATTATGTTTGCTTCTGAATTTGCTCATTGAATATCCTTGCACAAATGTTAAATAGGTTGTTTAGCATTTAGTAAATTAATGACTTCCTTCTAATCCTGAATGTAAATATTAGAGTAATTTTATTTATTTTTACGGTCTTATTTCTGCCATCCTTAGAGGATTTTTTTTACATTTGGTGATATTCGAACCAATCACCGTTCGTTTCAGATTTTATGATACAAAAGACCATAACCATTGACACTAAAACAACTTTGTTTTACTAAAAATTGACACTTATATTTATTTCTATTGTTATTGATAAATTTTAAAGATAATATTGAAGTTTGACACTTTTAATCCTGAATATAAATTAGTTGTCAATATTACAATGTTTTAAATGTCAATTTTGTTATTGACATTTGACATTGATCACATTCTTCTATCATTAATATAAATAAATAAATTGTGAACTACTTTAAATTTCAAAACTCAATAAATATCACATTAGCATCAAAAACATATTTTACGGAAAATTAAAAAATTAAATACTAAATCGGAATTATCAATAATTTGAACATTTTTACTTCAGTAAAAACCTTGTGCGTTACATTTTGTAACAGTCCTTTATAGAAAGTCCTACTTTACACTCGGGAGACCGAGTTGTAAACTATTTTCTTTTTTTTTTTTCACCTCGAACAGTATTTGAGCATACATGGCAAATTATTTGTCTTTTTTGTCTACTTTCAGTAGATGGAATATGGTTTCCATATTTCCAAATTTTTGTAAAATTTGTCTCACGACATTTCTAATAATAATTTTCAATGAGATAAAAAATAATTATTTTTATAAGAAATTTGCTAAATACTAAATATTTAATCACTTAACCTATTAACGAAAAATCAGTTAGTAAATCTAATACAACTTAAAAAGTGTAATTTTCTAGAAATATGTAAAATAATACAGATGGGTACTGTTTAGAATATTTTCAAAAAGATAGTATTTATAATAAAATTATAAGATACATACAAAAATAAATATATGATTATTTTTAAGAGAAAAATCTCTTAGGATCACTATACTATTTGCAATTATTGCATTCTATAAAATCCGCAGAATTGTATTAAAATATCATTATAGCTTGTTGATTAATTATTTTAACAAATACTATAAAAAAGTTTGAGAATCACTACTAAAGACCAATATTTGAATGGATACCTGAAAGGTATATTTCAGTAAATATTTAAGAGTATAAAAACATTCTTTCAACTACATTTAGAGACCTTCGAGAAAATATGGTTTTGTCGCTACACGCACGTATATATGAAATTCCATTTCTTTTGAAACAACATTTTTATTTTGAAAAATGTAATTAAAATATGAATATAATGTTTGAAAAAGTTCATATTACAAAAATACTAATTTCAAAGAATATTGGTCTAAATATAACGAGCTCCAAGCAAAATACAAAATAAATGTTTACTGTAATTTTGCAGAAAACTTTCCTACATATTCATATTTCTAATTATAATAGCTACTGCAGTCGTTATACTCTCAGTTTTGTAACATTTGAATATACAGTGGAAGCTCGCTTAACGAGTTTAATACGTTTCAAAATTTCCGGATTTTTACTTGTGTAGTGAAATAGTTTTCCCGATATAAACTAATGTAAATTACGATATTGCGTTTCATGCGTTTAGCGAGTCATTTTTCTTAAATATCATTTTGATCGTTATGCGAGGTGTTCGTTAAGCGAGATTCCACTGTATACTAATTCCATTTTAATAAAAAAACTAATATTTAGTAATGCTTTGAATCTATTCTAACACTTTAGTAATAATAACTATAATCATGCAGTAACGATTAACGTTACCTCTGATAACAAAGCATCGACATACTTCGTTATATCGAAAACATTTCTTGTTCTCGAAAAGAAATTGTTAATAAATGCTTAGAATTGTATTAGAAGAAAAAAATTACATAAAATAATCAAGATGATGTGGATGTTAGAAATGTATTCAGTGCAAAAGATGACATTTTTCAGAGGAATGTTTAGAAAACCTTGTCAGCTACAAAGACAAAGGAAATGAAGACAAAATTAAAGACGTTCCCGGCGAAAAAATATGTTAAAAAGTAAATATTTAAAAAGGTGCTTAAAATTGAAAACGTTTTATTGTATTAGTAAAAATCATTATTTAGATAAATAGATTTATATTTAGAGAAGAGTGATAACGTATAACGAAGTATATAATCGTGGAATGTATGACTGTATAATTTATTGATGACAGCAGAAACAGTTTGTCTGCCCTCACTTTTGTAATATTTTAATTTATACCAATTTACTTTAATTTATAAATATAAAGAAATTTATAATCGAAAATAGAATACACGTGATTCATAAAACTATTGTAAGTATTTTGAGCGGACGATAAAAATGTTATTTATAGTAAACGCAATGCATAATTATTTTCTCCCCCAATGTTTTGACGCAGAGATTGGCTTTTCGTCGACGAGATTGGCGTTTATTTTCGTTCCGGAAAGCCATTTCTCAGCTATAATCGTTTTTCGCTGTTGCTATTGTTTTCAGCATATTATTTTTATTATTGCACGGTTCGCTCGATTTATCTTTATGTCCGCCCGCATTAATCGCATGTGACATAAACACAGATCTATTTCTCACAACAGTTTTTCCTTGACGCAGTTTTAAATTATCACAACAAAAATGTAGATTACAATAATGCAGATTTACTAAGATTGGCTAAGAATAAAGTACATCAATAATTCGCATAGATTCACTATAGTATGGTTCGAAATTAAGACATTTGCCATACAATAATGGCGAAACAAGTGTAGAACAAAATGGCGTTTTGAACGGTTGCATTCGTTACAATTTATTTAATTATTTACTCTGCAAATGCGCAATAAAATCAAATAAAACAGAGATGTTGGACAACTTTTATATCAAGTACAGTCGAAACAAAATGGCGTTCCACTATAATATGGCGCTGAGACAATCTCAACGCGCAAAGAACTTTGTACATGTTATATGAATCATAGATTATTTGAATCTAGAGGCATATCGGTGAAACAAATTATTAAACATATGATTTATGCGCTCTGATAAAATATCTGTCAGTATGACATTGACGTTGTATATATATACGATATATCATGAAATGATGCATGTTATTGCAACTGAAAGGCTCATGTTTCATAGCAAAAGTCTTTTTTAAGTCGATTTAATATTTATAAATAAACATTTTGTAACATTATCCTCAAAACAATAGTTATCTTTAAAACAGTTAAAATGTGTAATTCTATAAAATAATAGTTTATCACTATTAATAACAAACAACTATTACTGTGTTGTAAAAGAAAAGTAATGAACGTTTCCAATATTTCCTTTAAAAAATAAAGATTTTTTTAATTGCATATCATGAGAATCGTAATTAACCATTATATTCGACGCTACAATATAAATAAATATACTGCTTGTGTATGAAGTGTTATAATAAATACAATATCAAGATTAAAACTACTGAAGATATTTTAGTACTCGTTTTACGACATGCTTAGATAACCATCAAAATAATTATTTATTATTATATTTTTAATGAATTCGCATAGTGCGGCCTCAATTAGTGCGGATACACTATAGTACGGTTTGAAATTACAACATTTGCTATGAAATAATGGCGAAACAAGTGTAGAAAAATGACGTCTCGATTGGTTGTATTCGTTACAATTTCTTTAATTTTTGAATGTCTGAAAACTATAAAAAACTAAAATTAATCGCATTTTTTTAGAATTTTACTTGTGCAAACAAAAATTATTGGTATATAGTGAAATCATATAAACATATTTAACTTAAATTCCTAAATTAAGTATAATTTCTTCTGCTCTTACTTATTAAATTATTGCATATATAAACATATGTTTTTGTTTAACTCTTCTCTTTGTATATACAGCATATTTCAAGTTTATTGTAAGAATTATTTTTTTATAGCAATAAATAATCGCAATAATTAAAAAACGTTCAATCACAAAATATTTTTCTATTATTTCTTCTTTTTGATGATGATAAATTAAAAATAAATATTATGAACAGTTTAAAAAAATAGATAATTATGTTCAAATACGTCTATACAAATCTGTTTTGCAAAGAGTGATCAGTCTACATAGTAATAGTTAAATTAAAATAGATTTTTTGCAAGTTCCTTGTATACAATTTTTAAAACATTTGTTTCCTTTATATTCAGTTTATGAAATTATTAATATAAAATCATCAAAATAATTAAGTTTTAGCAAATCTTTATAATTATAAGTGGTTTGAGTGTTACGGTAAATGGATTTTTGAACGAAATTAAAAAATAAATTGAGTGCATTATGAAATATGACTGTTGATGAGCAAAAACCAAGCCATTGGGATATTTATTTGATTTTTATTATTGGGGCAAAAATATATTGAAATTTACCTTTTCTATTTCCAAGCTTGTGAAGTTTCATGCCAACTGCGTAGACGTACGGAAACTTCCTTGTCAATCTTCGACGTCTAGCTGGTTCGGGTATGGGGAATCTTTTTATTATGAGCTTCTTAGCTGCGAATATACATAAAAAAATCAATTTTCGTAGAGATGAGCGAGTAATCGAACCGGGAGTTCCATAGCAAAAGAAGAGCGGCGAATTTGCACGGATTCTGGATCTGGTGCGTCTGCTTCTGCTTCTCCTGGTGCTAGGAACGTTATCAATATTCGGGTATTCCCTCTCGGGGTATGGAGAAAGCTCACAATAATTCTTGCGCGGCAAGTTCCGCAGCACCATCGGCATCTTGATTTTGTTTGGTTTCTTCCTTTTCTTTCGGACCTCTCCTTTCAATGTTAGAATCACCTTGTCTCTGGTCTGGCTCACCGAATCCAGCAGCTCCTTTTTTTTATCATTATTTACACGTGACACCCTTGGCTTTCGCTTCCCGAACATCCTGCCACCGGCCGCCCGACGACAGCCAACTGAAGAAGTTCAGCCATGCCTAGCTCGATTTTATCCAGTAATTGCTCACAATTCGTAAACAAAATTGTTGATTGTTTGCAAATTGGAGGCGTCTTGATTCGTCACAAATTAACTCGCGCTCATTCGTTCTAAATACCAGTTGTACCCCCTCAGGATAGTGTCGCAGTGCAATGGAGAAGCAGTCAGAGGAAGCAGTCCTTCTCCGTTGACGAGCAACTTGAATTTGAGCTACAGCGAGCGTAGAAACTTTTATAGTATTCGCAGCAATAAATCAAACGACCCTTTCCCGCCGGAGACAAAACAAAACGCGATTAAATCGCTTGTGCAGTTTCTGCATCTCAGGTTTACGTCAAACTCTGCAGCCACCAATCGGATGTGGACTCTGCTCTTTCTCTTGTGCGTATTCATATAATAATAGGTCCACTTAAGTTATTTGTTCAAGTGACCGTCGTTAAAATTCAATGAGGAACTGCCCTATGCGCTCTGCAGTGACTTGATTCTCTTCTAAAATAGAAATAGATAATACTGTGACTTTTTCCAATTCACATTGAATCCCTCACATTATTGTGCTTTTATCGCAACTATAACTACTCAACTTTGACTTAAATCATGTTTATATTATTTTTCTAATTATATCCGCTGAACTTATCAACGTAATGTGAATATAAAAGATACAGATGTGGGTTTAAACAATATTTAGTAGCTATTAAGATATGTTAAAAGTCTTAGTGTTAGGGGCGTGGAAAGGCGAATTAATAAATCTATTTTTTTTTCCAAAAATTAAAAAAAAATCTGTTTTGAATATAGAAAATAATCATTCCATCATAGTAATTAAATTAATAATTAATTGAATATATTTTTTTTTTAATATTTTCAATAGATAAATTAAATTGTTAGCGAAATTAAAACTTTTATATCTCTAACTTATCAAATTGTCCAGAATATCACTGACACTTTCCTCACATTTTAAATGTCATGTACACTTAGTTCATGTCTAATCTCAACATAATGGACTAACTAGATTTTCTGGATGATATTATGATTATACGATAATATTTTTTAATTTGTATAGTATTTTTGTACTCTTTAATAAATTTGTACCACGTACACATTTTTTGTAAGTAATAAATATAAAAAAACAGAAAAGATATATTTTTCTAATGGTTTATTATTATTTTTTCATTGCTTATGATTTACGTATTCATTTTTATTTATTTATGTATAATCGTTACAATAAATATTAATAATTTTAATATTTAAAAACTGAAAGACTTAGGTTGATAGCCCTTTGTTTGCATTGTAACTAATAAATATTATTAATATTGTTATTATTTCAAAGGAACCCTGATAGTATAAATATTAAACAAGAATTTAATTTTGTTTTTTTTTTTAACAGTAAATGCGTTGAAAATTCATTTCAGTTACATTATTGAGTTAGAGCATATTTAAATAATCAATTGATATTTAATAATTTTAATTATTTACGTACAATTATCACATTTAATTGTTTTGTTTTCTGAGAAATAATTGAAATAAAATCTAATACACTTAAATAATTATGTAATTTTCTATGAAAGACAATATTTTATTACTTTTGCATATTGTGTGCAAATGATATATTAAAAATTTGCTTAATATGTCTTGAATTTCTTCAATAAACACAGATTACATCATTTAGATTACTAGGAGATATATAGTGATTAAAAAATAACTATCCAAACTAAAATTTCTTGAATTTATTTCTTTTGTCATTTTAAATAACCCCCGACTTACGAATAACCCTTTGGAACGGAACTAGTTCGTAAGTATAACTTCAAGATTCGTAATCACTGCAATATTGTAGTCTCTAAATTTCATTAGTTGATCAGTTTTATTTTTATCTCTAGTCTTGTATATATGTTTTAAGTTAGGTATAATTCTTATATGCAATATATAATTGAATCGTTATTTTGGAAAATGGTAGTCATATATTTCTCCAAATGGACTGATACCACTTTCAACAATAACATATGAGCCGTTTTGTTTTTTTAATGGTATAAGACCACTTTTCGAAATAAAAATAGTTAATGATAATTTCAGTAATTTTTTGGTCCGCAGCCTTTTACATTAAAAGAAAACCCTGCCATTCCCCGAAAATGGGTATGTGTAGAAAAATATCCAGAATTAATCTGTCATTAATTTTTCTACGATTCCCTAAATACTTTGTGAATCACTGATGTAGATAATCTTTTCCAAATAAAAAATATATATTTTCAGCCATTTTATATTTTTTTTAATATTAATGTTGTTTTTAAGGCAATTACATGCTAAAAGGCAGTGCAAACTGAAGTCCTAATAATCAATAATAATTACAATTATTATTATTACAAACTTACTTTACCACTTTAAAAAGTAATTGCTCAATTGTGGCATTATTTAACATTAAAATAGTTCAGCGATGCCTAGACTCGCAGACGTAAAAAAAGTGACATTACAAACTTTAATGAAAAGTATCAGTTTGTCAAATGAGGTATTCCTTTAATTGTAAGTGAACCTACTACTAATACATTTTAAAAAAATATAGAAAATGGTTTCATGAATTGCCAGTAGACAAATCTCTTGGATGATGAAATAATAGACTTTCTCTGCACCTCTTCAGATCTGCAGGATAAAAAAGGAAGCTTCTAGTAGTCAGCAAATTAGATAACCATTTTCATACATATGATCTTCATTACCATTTTTGAGGAGTGTCAAAAACCAATATTATATTTTTTCATATATCCTACATATATGTTTACTCGTATTCTTCAGGAAGTAATCTACCGTGTAAAAAAATATATTTGAGTGTAAAGTGGAACCACGTTTAACGAGCATAATCCGTTCCATGTCGGAATAAAAATTAAATTGGTCTAGCTTTTTAATGATTTTGCTTTTTGCACAACAAAAAATCAAAAATAACATAACTATAATAACGGTTGGACACAAAATATGTTTGTTCTGCAGGTGCAAAATCTGAGACTTCTCCTCGTCACTCATGCGAAACGTCGCTCGTTAAGGGAGTCAATTTACAATTTATAATGCTTCTTAAGCTGGGTGTTCGTTAAGCGAGGTTCCACTGTATTTAGTTCGGGATATTGGCGGAACCGATTATCAGCACTAACATCGCATAGTTGTTGTTGTTCCTTATAAACATAAATTCATTCAATTTTCTGTTATTTATTATAAAAAAATAATGATAACAATATTTTTTTTGCAACAATTACATAAATAATTACAGACAAAAAAAATATGAATTTAAAAATGAAATGTCTGCAAAGATTATAAGTCTGATTTTTTTAAGAATATTATGAGTATACATTTTTTTTAAATTTGTTTATGGGCTATTGTTTCAATAAATATTATGAATTATTAGTCACAACTTCCAATCAATATTATTCATACATTGTTATTTATTTTTTATACAGTTTTTGTGTATTTTAGCTATTATGTTATCATTATATATTTACAAATAAAATAAATATTATATTATATTTCTAGTAAATATCGAGTTACAGTTCTAAACAGGGGACTTTCCTTATAAATCAACTGTCTTCTCGAATTACGTTGCTTTTAATATGCTTAATATTTCTTATCAACAATATGAAGTAAATTAAATTAAACACTGCCAATGCGACATCATCAGGAAAATAATCAAATCGGCTGCCTTATCTGCCTTCATTCGACCAAATACAGTAGCCACGTGTTCCCACAGCTTCTCGCTTTAAGAAAACATTGCAAACTTGCCGGTTTTTTTTCCATACTAACAGCGCAGCTCCTTAATGACTAAGCATTTGTACCACAAAAAAAGAAAACAATAAATAAACTGCATTGCAAACGTTTATTTGCGGCTGCTAACCGTGATTGAAACGTTTTGCCCAAATGTAAACAAAACGCTCGAACAAAGAGGAAAAAGGCAAATCATAATAAAAATAAAAATGAAACGCTCGGTCTTTCGATCAATAAATGTCGCTTATGTTCACATTTACGACGACCATTGTTTTTCGATTTTATTATATTTCTCGTCCTCTCTGTATTCCCCATATTCGCATTCTTAACGCTTCGGGTCGACCATTGTTCGCAATTGTTTTGCATTCGTACGCCACATACAATTGTTTCCCTATTAATATTATCAATCAATTCTCTCCGGTTTTTGTAACCTGAATCTGCTGTATCAATAACAAACAACAGTCTCAGGCATATATTAAAAAAAATCACGATATTTACTTGATTACGCTGTTATCATTTTCCCCGTTAAGTTTTATGATCGATTCAGATATTGCATGCAATTTCAATAACAAAGTAATAAAATATGATTTCTCAAAAATAATTAAAATGTGAAGTATTTTTGGTTTGCTTTATTCAAACTTATTTGCAGTTCACGATAACTTATTTCATTGTTTGGAATTACAGGTATCCCACGGAACTAGTTCCGTTCCAAAGGGTTGTTAGTAAGGAGAATTTTAAAAATTTAAAAATAAGTATATTACCACACTTTATCATGATTTTTACTGTTATATTTGTTAAATTCCGTATTACTAACTGCATAAATTTGAAAAAATAAATTAAAATAAACAAAATATTTACTTACTTACTTTTCAATGTAGACATCATAATTATTTAATAAAAAAACGATAAAAAAATAAATGCAACAAAACAAATATTATATTTTATTAAAGAAATTATCAATTATTGTTTGGACTATTAATTTTTTTGGCACTATATATCTCCTTGTAACAAGTTAGAGCTTTTAGAATTTTGTTCATAAGTCCGGGGGTTCGTAAGTTGGGGATACCTGCATAGTACAGTAATACCTTAAAGAAGGGTTTCCTAAAGTTTTTCTGAAACGGAACACTTCTTAAATTCTGAAATTTTCACGAAAAACTTTGTATATTTATAGGGTAGGTAAGAGCACATAATCAATATGTCAATCATTGTTAGTACGGCATCTAAATTTACCGATTTTTGTTTATCAATAAACGTAAAAACTGGTAAATTACCGGTATTTATTTTAATTAAGTTTTGATAAAAGTTGAAAACATTAACAAAAAAAGCTATTAGTTTAGAAAGAAAGTAAAATTCATTGTAACAAAAGGTTTTTTTTCTGACTTTTTTCATGTAGCAATATTTATATTATCTTTGTTAATAATATTAATTTCATGTTCTGAAAACGAAATTTTAATTTATAAATCTTTTTCTGGTTCATTACTTCAATTGACATCCATGTCGTCTTGTTAACCAACATCAAAGAGATTTCATTCCTAAATTAATTTATGGCGTACTATTGATTAATCTCGTCGGATTTTAGTTATAATTGATGAAATATCTTTCAATTTTTTAGTCAAAAAATATACTTAAATTATTGGTATTTCTTGTGAAAATTTTCGCCGAATACCTTGTTTATTTTGATGAGAAAAATATTCAATATTTATTTAATAATAATTTCATTCCAGGTTTTTCACGGAACATCTATTAACTTTTTAAGGAGCACCCGTAACATATTGGCCCTAGTTAAGCTGTTGTCAAGAAGATTTGAAGCGTGAAAGTGTATCGACAGCAATTGTTAACCGGGTTTCCGAAGAGTATTTAGGAGAGCCGCGAAAATATTATTAAAAGGCAGAAAGATATATGGTCAATAGCCCTTTGTAGCATATCAATTTTTTTGTTATTTTCTTATTATATTATTTTTATTGAGTATGTAGATTTGTTACAACTAATGTTATTAATAGATTTTTTTATGCTTTGACATCTTTACAAATCAAAATTGTTTCTTCTAGGCTAACGATTTCTACACTATACTGACCATCTGATAAAGCATATTAGGTTTATTGCATTTCGCATCTGTGCGAAAAATCAAATTTGGCCATTAATTTCGACAACAAATATGGATTATAAAACTGTTTTACTTGGCAGACATCTATATTCTAAACCAAGTAAATTTATCTATGCAAGGAAATCAATATGTTTTCCTTGCGAGATAAAATAGAGGTGAAGAAAATGAAAATTATTATCAAATGATTTAATCATTTTGTATTTGATAAAGAACATACAAATAATTTAATTCAATGTCATCTCCAAAAAATATCACCGACATACGATGACGCTCTACTTGAATTGAATTCCATAATTTTTTAAAACCGCATAAAACTAAATCAATGAGTTACAA